>NC_059332.1:49060231-49401731 GCF_018350155.1 Leopardus geoffroyi
GAATACAAATCCCTACCATATAGGATTATAGCGAGAATAAAATGAGATAAAGAAAGCAAAGTGTCAGATAATACAGCAGGTGGTCAATAAATGCTACTTCTCTTACTTATCCAGTGTCACTCAGCTGGGGTGGAACTGATTATACTTTAGGACTCTGCTGCTTTTAAGCAGGCAAGTAGAGAGATGTTAAACTAAGAAAAATCCTTTATTCATAGACCATAGAATATTCAAACAAGAAAAGATATTTCCCAACTCCCAATGAAGACTTGCCATTTTGACAAGAGTGAGTACAAGATGTAGTTAATGCATTAATGTATATTTTAAATAGCTTCACCCATACTTCTTGGTAGCTGCTGATTACCTCTCTGCCCTCAACATTTATGTTTTAGTCTTAATTCTTTTTGAAAGCTCTCATTGGGCAGGGAGGTATTCACCAGAAGTTTCTTTTGAGTGCTGAAGCCTCAGAACAGGTCACTTCTCCCTGGTATCAGAGCACTTCAGTTCATGTGAGGGATTGCTTCAAGCTGACACGGAAAGGCAGTACTAAGAAGAATCAAAAATATTTTATTTTAAAATTCTTTTTTATCATTTATATTGAAAGATGAAAGAAGTTAAAAAAAAAAAAAGAAACAAAGAAAACAACTCAAACAAACACTGAACAAGAAACTGCAATGCTTTTATCTTCCCAAAGGTTGTTTTCTACACAGGGAAGTGCTTTGTGAAACCATAAGCACCTTATGTGGTGTGATTCAGCAAAGAGCTATAGCCTCAGCTCTTTACCATGAATCCCCAGTACTCTTCCCAGAGATGTCAGGCCACATCTGTGTGAAAGTTATTAAAGTTGTCCAGGAACTGAGGAATGGTGTATACTTACCCAATCCTGGAAGGGCAGGGAAGTCTGTATTCTCTGACACAGAGGTTCTTCACCACCTTCTCAGGCAAAAGATCCCAAATGTATTTGACCATGGCCCACTTACTCCATTTGCCAATGATTAATAAACCTGAGGAGCAAATTTTTAAAAATGAAATAATGCTACTTAGCAACTATCCAGCAAAAAAGTGATAACTTTTTTTAAGTTTATTTATTTATTTTGAGAGAGAGAGGGCACGAGCAGGGGAAGAGCAGAGAGAGAGGGAGAGAGAGAGAATCCCAAGAAGTCCCCACATTGTCAGCATGGAGCTCCATGAAGGGCTGGAACTCACAAAACCATGAGATCATGACCTGAACCAAAATCAAGATGCTCAACCGAGCCACCAAAATGATAAATTATAAGGTAAAATATGCTAAAAATGATAAAAGATAAGTCCGTGATCTTTTGCATCATAATAACAGCTACAATTGAACAGTATGTCTGTTCAAGATTTCATTGATGATATGCTGGTAACAGACTGTTCTTCCAAAGTTGATGACCTTGTCAGGAATAAAGGAACCATGCAAATAGCTACGCAATGATTGGTAGTCAGATGTTTTAGCAGTGGGCTGTATGGAGTACTTAATAAACCCTAGTCATGTGTTAATTCAAGTTTTTGAAGAGCAAATTTTAACATAATAGTGTACTTAATAGGTTACTAATAGCTACTAGCCCTGTAAAAATTAAAACCTGTGGAATTGAACTGTCAGCAAGAATTATTAAAGAATTCTGCTTTTAAAAATCAGATAATTTATCAGGAAAACCTTAACAGTCCTCTAGTGGGCCACAGATCACACTCAATAATATTAACCATAATAATATTAACACTGAGTATATGCATTAGCATGGTTTGTATAATAATATAATAGGAGAAGATAAGATTCAGTATGCAGAGAGAGAAAGAAGGACCTGAGGTCCCTGGGTGGGGAAAAACACCTATTTTGGAACAATGCTGGGAGTGTCTGACCACAGCAAACCCCTCAGGCATAAGGTTCCTCTTAAGAATGTAACAGACCTCACCTTCTCTCCCTCAGGTTTCCCCTCAGGAATTTGACAAAAGACCTAAATTTGGCCATAGACTACTTACCCCTCATACTGTGGAAATGAGCCAGTCAGGATTGGAAAACCCAGCACCTAGAACTACCAAGCCAATAAGGGTAGAACCTGAGGAAGAACAAGGGGGAAGGGATAAGGGGCATTTACTTTGGAATGTCCCCTCTCTGTAAAGACAACTTTCCTACTATTCTTCCTTTCTAATCTTATACTCTAATAAACTTTTGCCTGATGCTCATTTTGTGTCCATCTCTTCATTCTTTGAAGGGGTGAGACAACAAATCCTGGGTATTGTGGTAAAAAAAAAAAAAAAAATCCTGCAACAATATGTTTCATGTGTCTATCTTTCATTTAAGTACAGTATGTGCAGAGTTCAAGACTACAGACCTAACTACAGCAATGTGTCTTTAGCAGAAAAGAGTAACAGACTAATTAGCATGCATCTTATTTGTATTTCTTTTGCTAAAGCCAGCCATTTGTTTATTCAAGGTAGATGTTTTTTCTCCATAAATACACAGTCCAGTTGGGAAAAACCAGTCTTAAAAAATACCCCACAATACAGAACATCCACGAATTAGTATAAAATAAGCCACAGACGTTTGTGAAGAAGTGACATTATGCAGAAGTAAGTTGATATCTTTGGGGGGAAAAAGTTTAGAAAAAGAGCACAGGAGCTTTAGGAAACACTCAAAAGAAAGGAGAAATTGGAAAATCAGGGAATTGTGGGGTCAGAGGAAAGACAAAACAGTGGAGATTTTCCTCATGCTTCCAAGAAGGTAAAAGCAATGAAAAAAAGTCCCTTCTGAGGTTAAATGGTAAAGAGTAGGAATTCAAAGTGAGGAATAAAGAGGGCAAAGTCCAAATTGCTGGAGGTTAAGGATAGAAGCAATGTCAGACTACAGACAACATCATTCCTTAGAAAAGCTCATGAGTGGGGTGCCTGGGTGGCTCAGTCAGTTGAGCCTCCGACTTTGGCTCAGGTCATGATCTCGTGGTCTGTGAGTTTGAGCCCCGCGTCAGGTTCTGTGCTGACAGCTTGGAGCCTGGAGCCTGTTTCAGATTCTGTGTCTCTCTGTCTCTCTCTGCCCCTCCTCCGTTCATGCTCTGTCTCTCTCTGTCTCAAAAATAAATAAACGTTTAAAAAAAAAAAAGCTCATGAGTGTGGATGAGATGAGAGAAAGAATGACATTTTGTTTTAAAATGTTTTTTAACGTCTTATTTTTTAAGAGACAGACAGAGCATGAACAGGGGAGGGTCAGAGAGAATGGGAGACACAGAATCCAAAGCAGGCTCCAGCCTCTGAGCTGTCCACACAGCCTGATGCAGGGCTCATACTCATGAACCATAGGATCGTGACCTTGTCTGAGCTGAAGTCTGACGCTTAACTGACTGAGCCACCCAGGTACCCCAAGAATGACATATTTTATTAAGCTTTATTGATGCTGTCCCTCTGCGTTGAACTTAACTCTCTCTACATCTGTTTGCACTTAATGAAGTAATACTTTATTATTTTGGAAAAGCATTTCTAAGCTTGCCCAATCATAAGATTCACTGGGCATGTATTTTAACATATAGATTCCCAGGCTACCCCTCAATGTCGTGAATTGGAATCTCCAGTGACAGGGCCTGGAAATGGGTATTTTTATGAAAGAAGCCCAGGTAATTCCCATGATTGGGTAAGTGTTAGAAATACTGTATTAACACATGAAGTGATACATATGAGTTGCATTTTCTGCTAATTAATAATTTATTTTTCTTATTCAAGAATATGTATCCTTGTGGGCATGGATTGGGCCTTATATGTCTCTTGTATTCTATAGGACAATTATAATGTCATATTAAGATAAAAGTATGTAATTGAAGCATGTTCATTAGTTAAGTTTCATCTCTTTGAAGCCTATATTATTTGTTATATTAGTCCATCCATAATGGAAGTTTTTGAGCATATCTCTATTGCTGATTCCTTATAAATCCAGTGTCATAAGAGCTATGTTGCTTCTTGATGATTTTACACATTCTATGTGAAAATCTTCATATGAATTATGTGGAGGGATTATGAGAGTGAACTAGAAGAGGAGCCCTCTCAAAGTCAGGGGCTGAATCTACTTCTGGGAGAAAAAAAAAGCCAAATTTGGAAATGTGTTTTTTTCCTTGTTATCAGGTATATTGACTATATGGACCAAATACCTTAGGCAACTATTTAGTTGTGCACAGGCCTCCTTCCACTGTTATTGTGTATTTGTTCAGGTAAAGGAGGGTATTGATAGTAGTAGCACATCCTACCCTGCAGGAAATTTACAATACTCTGTGACCTCTTCAGTTTTCATTCACTCAGCACGTATTTATTGAGGAACTATTATGTTCCAGGCATATTCCTAGATATGAGAGATATACCGGGGAATAAAAGAGACAGAGTGTTTGTTCTCATAGAAGTCACACTCTAGTTGGAGAGATAGATAGTAAACAAATAACCAAATTAGTATGTGACAGTGCACTGGGAACAAAAACAGGGTCCAGGGCAGAGTGAACGTGGAGGGCTCTTATAGATGACGCTGTCAGGGAAGTTCTCTGTAAGCACATACCTGAGTGAGTGCAGTTTCGCAGACATGAGGAGCCCTGGGGGAAGAATAATCTAGCAGAATGGATAGAAGTACAAATATTTTAGGCTGGGAGGAGTGAGTGATGTGGAGATAGGAGGGAGATGATTCCAGAAAGGAAATGGGGTGAGAGAGCAATATTAAATGTTGAAAAATAATAGATAACATTTATATTTCAGGTGCTATTTGAGGAATTTTATAGATGTTAGTTTATTTAATACTTGCAACAACTCTATGAGTGTGTGCTACTGTTACCCTGATGAGGTGACAGAGAGTTCCTTTACTTGGTTAAGGTTACATAGCTAAGTTTATGGGGACAGTAAATGTTACAATTGGGATTTGAACCCACAGCATCCCTATCTATTCTACTGGTCTTTAAACAGATTTATTGGTTTTGTCCTCCCTCCCTCATCTTATGCTTGCTAATAGAAAGGAAATTGACATAATATATGCACAGGAATAAGACATCTAGATATTGTTTACAAAATCTCATCCTCCTTACCAACCCTCACTCTTACTGGGAAAGACTGGAAAGATCAAGGAAATTGCATTTTTGTGGTGTTTCCCAAGGTCAAGTTTCAGGCTATGGAAATGTTATTTTCTTTCATTTTCGTTATGCATTGCCCCACTTATTTTCTATATGATTATTGATCTGAAGTCCATGACCTAGGTGCTCTACAGACAGAATTTGTGTATTGATTTAGCCCGAGAGACACGTAGCTTCAGCATATTATTTCTGAGAGGGGGTTGTTATGGTCAACTGGGCATGTGGGCTTCACCTACAGCCATTCTTTTGATCCCTTCTGGAGATGATTCATGCTCCTTGTCACTTGGGTCCTGTCACTGCAGATGATTGCATTAACAGAGACATCTACAGATGTAGCTGCAATGAGCCACTATCCCATAACATTCCCAGAGTTTATATTTTCAGGAAGAAAACAGAAGTTACAGAGAGAAAGAGAGAGAGAGAATTTCCTATCAACTCAAATGATTATAAAAAATCTCAAGAATCTTATGCTCTTCTCTGAAGATAACTAGAATCTGCTCATTGGAATGAAAATATAGGAATAATTGAGGGCTGGGTATTGGAAGGCAATGGTTGGAGAAGGAGAGAGGTGATGACAAAGATCACCAGGTGATGACACATCATACCAAAGAGAGAGAGGGAAGAATTTAAAAATGAAGGGTCAAAAAGGTCTGAGAATAGACAATGGAATAAAGGAGGAACATTTCTTTGTCCTTAGTATTGTGTAGTGATAAAAGAAATGGAATGGGAATTGGGAGATTTGACTTCTGGTCCTAATATTTTTCCTGATCAACTGTATGACCTTATATAAATCACTTAGATGTGTGGGCTCACTATAGCTGGGACCATGGGCAAGCTACCTCATCCTTCTGTGCCTTAGTTTTTTCATCTATAAAATGGCAGTAATAATAGTATCTACCTCAGAGTTGTGGTAAGGATTAACTGTTAATATATATAAAGACTTACCATAGAGTATAGCAAAAAGTAAGCATTCAATAAATGTCTGTTGTTATTATTATAATTATTAATTTCATAAAGCCTCATTTTTTTCATATAGAGAATAAACTTCTAATTTTATAAATACATGGTTCTTGCACAATTCATATTCTAAAGAGCTCCATCTGAAGAACCCACTCTTTCCTGGCTGTTCCCAGCAACTGGTTAAAAAAAGTATGAGTTTTCATTGTCTATGAAATAAAGTCCAAACTTTTTAGACATGAATTAAAAAGGCTTAAGGATTTGGGACTACCTAAAATTTCCAACTTTATTTTCAATCACCTCTGTTTACACAGCCTGCACATCAGGTAGTTGGAGCTACCAGCCATTTGTCATATGTGCTGTGGGATGTCCTAACAGTTTAACTTCATTTCTACTGTTCCTCCTGCCTTTTTCTCAACACAGCATCTCAAAATATTTTCTATCCATCATTCAAGGCTCAATGAAAATGCCAGCTCTTTGGAGAAAAGATTTTTGTTTCTCCCACATGGAAGTAATCTCTTCCTTTTTAAAGCTTCCCAGTACTCACTTGTATCTCTTTCATGAAAATAGTTTTCTATCTAACATTATAATCAAGTTCATGTTATGACCTTACACAGAAGGTCTTTGAACCCACACAAGTTCAGTGATTGCTTGACCCACAGAATACATTGGGAGTGATCCATGGTCCAATGCCAGTTTTGGACTGAAGAGACTGGTGGCTTCTTATTTCTTGAATACTTGCTCTGGAGAAGCCAACCACCATATAAGAAGTCTTGTTCTGTGGCCACTATGTTGATGAGGAAACATAGGCACTCCTGTAGACAGCCCTAGTTGAGCCCTGCCTTATAGCTGTCTCTTCCAGACTCCAGGTGTGTGGACACTCCAACCCATCCACCAACAGAATACCACTGAGGGACCTCAGAACAATGAATCACTTAGCTGAAACCTATCTGAATTCCTGACCAACAAAATTGTGAAATATAGGAAAATGGTTTTTGTTCTAAGGCACTATGTTTTGTGGTAGTTTGTTATTCAGGGCTATGAGTTCTTTAATGTCAGAGATTCTGTCATATCCACTTTTATATTTCTACAGCAACCACCATTAGCCCAGGTACTCATACAGGATGGGAGTCTTTTCCAGAAGTGTTCCTATATTCTCAGATGTGTTTTCCTAACTCAGGGGTGGTCAACGTTGGCTATACATTAACAATAAAGAGATTTTGAAATCCTGGAGTAGGAACCAGGCACATGTTATAGTTATAGTTATAGTTATTCCTTTTGTAGGGGAAGAAAACTGTTCCCTACCTTTCTAGGTTCTTTTGCTGGAGTAATAATTAAATTGACATGAGATAGATTAATGAGAGAAAAATTAAGTTTCACATATACAGGAGCCCTTCAAAGATATGAAAGTCTCAAAGGCAGTTGAGGTTTATATTTCATCCTTAGCTAAAGAGAAGGGGACAGGGGTTTGGGCTTCAAAGGAAAGGAGACAATTCACAGGAAGATGGGAAGAGCAAATGTTTGATAAACAAATGTTTTCCATGCCATGCAGAGAAGTCTTTCTTAAGTAAAAACAAAACAAAACAAAAGTTATCTTTAATAATAGCTCTCTTCCTGGTATAGGTTCCCTATCTAAATTATTTTAGGCATTTAACTGGGAGGTTAAAAGCTCTTCTTGAGTTTGTTGGGCTTTAATTGTCTTAAGCTTAAAATAAAACATGTGCCCAAATGGTACGTTCTGGGGTGGCCTACCCTGAACCCCATTGGTTCCCTCCTCTGAAACTTCCCTGGAAGTTCACATATTAAAAGCTGAGCTGGTAGGTTCTTCCATAATTTCTTGAAATAATCTCTTAGTCTTGAAAATAGGTCAGTTCAACTAAATAGTTGTGTTCCAGTGGTACAGCTAGGCTCCCAAAGTTAAGCCTATATTCTGTAAGAAATCAGGTATGTAATAAGACATTTCTATGGAAACAAAAGAAAAATAATGGTTAATGATTGGAGCAAATTACAAGCCAGTTTCTGAGTTTTACGGGTAGCCAATTGGGAAGATTTCTAGATGCAGGCACCAAGTGTCTTCAGAAGGAATGAGGGCAGGCTGGGGCAATCTGAAAGAATTTCCTGTTTTGCAGTTTGATTGATGATCTGAGTGGCCCACACACCTACAGGCATGGAGATTGTCAATACATGAGCTGTTGTGATTTCTCTGAAGTTTATATCAAATTGTCCAACTTTAGCTTGCATGGCTTTTGGAAAGGGCAGTTTTAGTTTTCAGTGATTCCAGGTCATAAGGGTGAGACAAATATTGGAAATGTTAGTTTGGAGAGTTGAACCAAATATTGGAGGGATTGGGAAAATTCAGTATCTAGTTCAGTTTACAGGTAGAAAACAAAACTACCCAAGGCAATCAGCAGAACTAGAATCTAATCTCCACAAATGCGTATTATAGTTTCTACTGAAACATAATATACTCTTTACAATCACCCTCATTTCTATCAAAGGTAACTGTAGTAAGACTAATTTGTTTGCAAATTAAATCTAGTTTCAATAAACCTGGCTTGATTATTTACATAAGTGCAGCAAGAATAGCAATTGACTGTATAGAATTTTTTAATCTGCTGGAACTTTTTATAAAGAATCTGAGATTGGACTTCTAAAAGCCTTTCAAAGCTCAGAAGCCAAGCCAAGGACTTGCCATTAGACTTCACCTGCAATACCAGTAGACTTGGTTAATTTCTTTCTTCTCAAGGTCCCCCAAATATCTGGTGGTTCCTGCACCTGCCAGGAAGTGACCTTCCATAGTCACCATGTGAGGCTGCTGGAAATCCTGCAAGCAAGATAATCCTGTAAACAGGCTGATTTTCCCAAGGAGCTTTACTGCTGCATAAAGTCAACCTTAGTTCCTTAAACCTGTCAGGTCACCTCCGAATCCAAGCATATCTCCCCCCAAACATGACATTCCAGTCAAAGTTTTGGTAATATAGCCAGTGTTGCTAATTGTGTCCTGTTACAAAGAGAACGGATTTTTATTGATCATTTGCAAGTGACTATATTGCCACAAAATAAGAATACTCACCAGGGCACCTGGGTGGCTCAGTCGGTTGAGTGTCCAACTTCAGCTCAGGTCATAATCTCGCGGCTTGTGAGTTTGAGCCCCACGTCAGGCTCTGTGCTGACAGCACTCATGTTCTGTCTCTCTCTTCTCAAAAATAAATAAAAACATTAAAAAAAATGTTTTAAATAAAAAAAAAGAATAGTCACCAAGAGTTTCTGAATTCTGGGGAGATCAGGTAGTTAAAAAAAAAAAGATAAATGTTTCACTTTTGTTCACAAAGGTATATTTTGCCAAATTTCTGTAAGTCATAGGTAGTTTAAGAAAAAAAGGAATAAAGGTTTCCTTAATCTGAAAAAAAAAACATTAAAAATCAGTATTTTTAAAAAGTCATAAAATTATAATTATCCTCAGTTTATTCAATCCTATGTAATTAATATTTGTTCTGCTTGAATCCAGTTTTTCCACTAGCTTTGAAAATTCCTACCCAGTTCGTTTTTTTTTTTAATCTTAAAGTTATCAGAAACCTGTATTCTAGAATACTTTCCATGATCTTCTTGAAGATGAAGTCATTTTGTAAGTCCTTTTGCAAAAGCATCAGAGTGAATCAATAACTGTGTGTAAATGGAAAAAGACTTAAAAATAGCCATGATTAAAGATCTGATGAGAGTTTATTGCAATGCAATTGACAACAAATTTTTCTTATTTCAATGACATATAACATTTCAAGATAACTGGAATTATGACTGACATAAGATATGGAATTATGACTGACAACATTATTATCAGGGCATAGTACATTTCAAGGAACTTCACAGGACACTTTATAACATATACCTATACAATACAACATGAAGAGGCTTAGTATTACTTCTTAATTGACAACCTTCCACTTGTAATGAAACATGTCAAATAAACATAATTAGTTTAACACTCCCCTTTTATAAAGAGACAGAAAAAAATCTTTGCTTATTGCAGGGACCCTCTGGAAAGTCCCAAAGTTAGTTCAAGGTAAAAAAAAAAAAGACTAGAATTTGAAATTTGAGAAGTTTGTCAAAAATATCAATAAGATTTTAGAACATTCAAATAGGATTACAGGTCACTGTGTCACTGTGAGACAATACTTATTCCTTTAGACATAGTGATAATTAAAGACTTTGTAGGCAAATACAAAAAGTTAAATACTTGTAAACACACAGTCACACACACACCTTAGGTCTTTTAATAGAGAAGACTCAGCTTTTTTAAGTAATCAAAACCTGATAAAAATAAAGGAAATTATTTTGGCGCCACACAAAATGTTCGTTACTTTAAAATGTAAAGAAAAACCTTTTAGAATCTTTTATCAAAAGCAGACCAATAGTTTAAGAAAATGTTTTCCTTTTAACAGAGAGAAAACCAAATTCTAATTTTGCGTCAGTTTATTTTTGATATTAAAATTCATTAAATTTAATAAAGTTAATCTTAGCCAGCTTGACTACATATTAAAATTCCTTTCCAATAAATCTTTTCCCACAAACTTTCTGCAGCTTTCTAGTTTATGTTCTGATTTTGTCCTATGCTTTCCCTCTTTCCCATTTTGAAATAATTAGCCTCCTTTAGGACAGAATTACTTTCTTGCCCCTAACAAAAATACATTTCCATTCCTTATACCTTCTTATACTGAAAACATACATCCTGCTTTCCTTGCATTTGGAGATGTTGTCCTTATTATCTCTAATGGCTTTAATTGTACATTAGAATTTTAACCCTTGAAAACTTTAATTTTTAGTAAAAAAAAAAAAAAGAATTATGAGCTGTCTTTTATGTTAGCATTCTGTGACTTGGCAAATTTATAAATATTTTTTTTTCAATTTCTAGAAACATATGTTTTCTCATAGTAAATTTTTCAGTATGGTACAGGACATATTTACTAATGGACCAAATATCTTTAGTTCCTCTGTAAAAGGAAGCCTGTGTTTAATAATTAATGCACTAGTATTTTATCTAGCTTGGAAATAATCCAGATGTTTAACGACTTCTCATCATTTAATTTCACTTAGCAAAACTATAAGGGAGAAAGTTACCAAAGACATTTGGGAAACTATTTTTTAAGTAGACATACTATAAAACAGTCATCACTGAAAAATTCACCAAAAAATTCTTATCCCACTTATGTGTATTTAATTTACTTGTTTTTGATAATCATATTTAGATTACTCATGAAAATTTCATAAGACATGAAAGCAGTTAGCTTGCCATCATCTTAAATTGTTTTTCTTGCTGACGAATTTTGCAAGAGAGATAACATGAGCTTATTTGACTTGACTTTCAATAAACCTAGGTAAAATAAAATTATTATACTTAATGCTGATAACTCTAAAGACATGCCTGTATTAATTAAACCAACAAACTGAAACTAGCTTTTATTTACCAAAAATATCCTAGATCGTGTGAATTTGAGAAACATTTAGTTCCTCTGATATTTCTGAGACTTAGAAATACTTAATTCATAAATACTTGTTTTTAAACCAATTAAATAGAGCAATTTTATAAATTAAATTTGGCACTACCATCTGGAGGTAGAAAAATACCGTATCAATAATGTACATATATAGACATACATAAACATACAGTCAGACACAAACAGAGATCTGAGTTTTATTCCAAAATTTTGCCACAGATCAGGTGCAATACGAAACTTGCTAGTTTATAAATAATTGTATTCTGGAAGATGGAAAAGTTTAAGGTTACCTGCTTAAAAGCTTTTTGCTGATACTTGTAGAGAAGACTTTCAGCATTTGTATTTGCCCTGACAAGCAATCTTAAAGAGGCTGGGCTCTAAAGTTTTGGCAGGAGAGCCCTGTTAGCAGTTGGTATTTTAAAAGCCCTCCTCCCCTTTTTAACAGTCTTGATCCATTGTGTTAGTTATCTATTAGGGGGTTTACATTTCAAAGACATGGCAAGATTTACATCTTTAGTGGACAGAGATAAATGTAGGTTTTCTCTTGGGAGTTTTGGGTGTATTTCTCTATTATCTGAAGTCTAGGGTAATTATGGTTGAAATTTTTTCCTGTTTTGTTGTTGTTGTTGTTGTTGTTGTTGTTGTTAGTGCAGGACAATTGTGCTTACAGTGTCCTGGTTTTTTACAATAACTGCAGATGCCTGGAGGCAAATAGGAAAGGCCCTGAATAGACTTTGAGTTGCTCTCAGAGTTTTGCTTTTGTTTCTCTAAAGACTTAAGTTGCAAATCAAGAATATTTAATTCCCTCTCTCTCTCTCTTTCTGTATTCTTACAAGCTATTCTGAAAGAGTTCAATAGCTGCTTCTGTTATGACACTCATAGGCTGGCTGGCCCATTGAACTACATTATTTTTAATTTGCCTTTTTATATGAGGGAGACAATATCTGACTAAAGCAGAAATTAAGAGTCCTGTGCTCTGGAACTCCTGGGTTTACTGCAGTATACCTTAGAAAAAGTTGTATAAAGCTTTCACCAAAGGTCTTTGGATGCTCTCCTTTCTGAGTGCATAATTTAACCTTAGACCAATTTACTTGGAGGCTGGGGGCATGGGGGAGGAGCCTCTAACATTGCTTGCATCAAGCCTTCCATATCAGCCATTTCCTGGTCATTTGCAGAAGGGGCTGTGAGAATATCTGGCCATCTATTTTTTTCTGTGAAGGATGTGTCTTCTTCTAGGGGCCATCTAGCTTGTCTGATAACTACAGTATAATCATGGAAGGGAAGAACAGCTTTAGCCAAAGGAGGTCTCTGTGAATAGGGTTGTGAATGGCTATTGATCTTTCTAATTCTTCTCTAAATTTGATAGGATCTTCTAAAAGTAGAAGTAAAAGGCCTTTACACTTTAAAAGATCTACTCCTTCCCAGGAGACATGAATTCTTTGTGGTAAGGTTCAGGATATATCCACAAAAGGTATTGCATATGAAGTCCTGTAGCTGGCAGGGCCTGATTACAGAGCCCTGGAAAGTGGGAAGAGTTATAAGGGACAGCATAAGTGAGCCTTAATGTTTCTCCCAGATACTTCTGTTAAATTCATTTCCTGACATTCAACCTTTATATAAGTAACCTATATAACCCAGGCCTGGAAGTCAGGCCAGAGTGCTTCCTGTAAATATTGTAGGGAAATGTAAGTTAAAACAGGTAACCGGGTGTTTAAGGGATTTTCTGGGGAAGTTGGAATCGTTTTGAAAGCTAAGGGAATTTGTTGAGGAGTGGAGGCTGGATTTAGAAAAAGGAAATTTATGTTGGATGTGAACTTCAATTTTTGTTCTAAGTCTAATTTTTGTTCTTTAATCTTGTTAAGGGAGTCCCTAAGGCTAGACATAATACTTCTTTGTATCCACCTTTTAATTTGGTCTTTCCATAGATAACAGTAAGACACTTGTTTAGGATGAGAGCTCTCTCAAACAATTTTTTCAAATACAGAATTTTTTCTAGTATGTCTTGGAATCCCAGTCTATTTGACTGGTTATCAGGTACACACACAGGTATGTGCATCTTCGAGATGGTGGAAGCCAGAGAAAATATTCTCATTGTGTATAAAACCAAGCTCTCAAGACATAGAACAACATGAAAGGAATACCTCATTCGTTTTTTAAATAGGGGAACTACAGCAGTGTCTAAATACCAGCCTAGTGAGAACCATGAACTCACCAGTCCGTGAGGCCAGCTGAAATGACAGACTTATAGAATCTGTGCCTGTGTTCTACCACGTCATCGGGTTTTTCCTCCTTATGATAAATGACACACACACAAAAACAAAGACAGAAGAAAACAATGACCATCTCTTGGAGGAACAGGATCATTAGAGATCAAGAGTACTTATAACAAACCTTTACCAAAGTTGCTCTACCCCAGGAACTAGTTCACATATTTTCTCCTGCTAATTTAAATGTAGAAAAAGAAGAGGATTCTCACCATTCTTGCTTAAAACACCCCCTACAGGCAAAGACTCAGGAAACTGTTACAGTAAGCATTCTTGCCTTCTGCTGGTGCTTGTCAGAGGTCCCAGGATCTCTCACTGCAGCAGCCCAGGACTGCATAGTGTCCAGCCAGTGAAGAGCCCCATGTTGGGCGCCAAAACCCAGGGGAAGAAAACTTTTTCCTTCTTCCCTTCTACGTTCTTAGCTGACCTAATAATTAAACTGACATTAAAACAGGTTAACAGGAGAAAAGCAAATTTAATCATTACCTATGGGAGTACCACAAAGACAAGAGAGGCTCAGTGACAGACATTTGAGGCTTATATGCCATCCTAAGCTAAGGAGAAGGGAGTAGAGGTTCAAAGGGGCTTTAAAAGCAAGGAAGATAATTCACTGGAAGATGGAAGGAGCAAATGTTTGGTAAATAATATTTGCCATGTTATGCAGAGAACTCTAATGTTAAAAAAAAAAAAAAAAAGAGCTAACTTTGGTAATTATTCTATTCCTGGTACAGACTCCCTATCTGAATTCTTTTAGACAGTTAGTTAACAGGGAGGTAAAATGCTCTTCTTGAGTCTGTTGGGCCTTAATCAACTTTAGCTCAAAATAATCCACATGCCAATGTAGCATATTCTGGCATGGCCTGCCTTGAACTCTTATCACTTAATAAAATAGAAAAGCAGCACAGTAAAATTAAAAAGCAAATTCTTCTTTAATTTATGTTTGAGAGATAAATGAATAGATGGATCAAACATTTCAATCTGATATCTTGGAGTTATGGAGTATTTATTTTAAATTAGTAATGAGCAAAGAATCTGATTTTTCCCTGACCCATAGCTTCCTTCATAACAGGGGGAGATGGGAACTGCATTTAAATCTGATAGATATAAATCCATCATTGGTAAGTACTTATGGACTACCTATTATGTTTGACCCCATTCTGAGTGGAAATGGAGACTGGAGGAAATACATAAGATAGTGATCCTGTCCTCAAGGTGCTTATACTTATGTCCTATGAATTATGTTGAGGAGATAGAACTAGCATACAAAGCTCATTAGAAGTGTTGAATATGTTTTTGTTGCTGTTGTTGTTGTTGTTTCGCTAAATTGTGTGATACAAAGTATTGAAGGGGTTCCAAGTAAGGGAGATAGAGGAAAGATGAATGGTAGTAGAAGGAAAAGATAGGTGTGATCTGGCCAAGGGAATGCCAGGCAAAGAGAAAAACAAATGTGAAACCACAGAGACAAAATAAACTTGGGTTGTCTGTTTGAGGGCAACAGAGACTAGCCTGGAATGTGGCCATTCTGGGGGGAAGGGAGAAATGAGGAGGAGCAGGTTTCATGGGAGAAAACTATGAAAGAGATCTTTTAAAATCCTTCAAGTCTTTTCCAAAAATACAATTCTATCCTGTGATTTGGAGTAGCACATAACTGTTTTATCCCTAGTTATTTAAACAGAAGTAACACTTTGCAAAGGCAAACTAGTCCTATCCTAGCATAGTTTTCAATTTCCTTTGTTCAGGCATTAACCTGACCTTTTGCCCCAAGGAGATGACTCTCACAGAAGCACCACCTATTCCTGGGCCTGAGCAGGAGACAGATACAGAAAGCAATTATCCTATTTGGGCAGTTGGTCACCAGTTATCAGTCTAGTTATCATATCTAGTCTAGTCTAGTTATCATATCTAAATGTAGTGCAAAGAAACAGCTTTCTCAAGGCTCTGGGATCTTGAATACTAGGATGATAACCTAAGATTCAGGATGTAGGAGGGGGAGAAGATTACTATCCCTGTGAAATCTCCCAAATGCTAAGAAAAGAATTGGGAAATCTGCTCATCTTTAAACGCATATTCCCCAAACTGCACTTTTCTATGGCTTTTTCTTTGACTCAAGAGCAATTGGGTTTTCTACAACAATTGTCTAACTGTTTTTAATACTTCTAGTATAAGTCAATATCACACCTGTCAGTAGACTTATGTGTACTTGGGTGTGTTTATGTGTGCTAGTCTCTGTGTTTGTTTAAGATAGAGCAATGAGCAAAACAGACAGGAGCTGTACCCTTAGAGCTTATATTCCATCAGAGGAATAAGACATTTAGCAATGAACTATTTACTTATCAATCTGATAAGTTCTTTAGAGAAATATAGAATATAAAGGAGGTTTGCCAAAATGAAGACAGTGCTCTGGTTACATCAACCCAGGAATCCTAGTCCATACCAAAGCTAATTTATAAATGTAAATGAATAGTGTTCTGATTTTGTGCCTTAATCTCATAAATTTTTTTCTGATCTGGTCCTTCAAAGAGGGAACAGCTCACCATGCAGATGTAATCGGAGGTAATGGTAGCGTAAGACCTCCTTTAGGTCTTCTTGGAGAATGGCCATGCTACCTTCCCTGGGACCAACCAGGGAAGAGCAGCAGATTAATGAGCCCTTTACCTAAGTGCAGCAGATTAATGAGCCCTTTACCTAAGTGTCTAGACTTATGAAGAAGGAAAGAGACTTAATGTGCTTTCAAAAAACTACTGCCAACAAAGGTTAAAACAGAAAAGTGTTTCTGGTCAAATAAATTAATTTTAAAATTCGGTTAACCCAAATCTACTTTTCTCTCGGTATTTTGGTTGACTTTGGCTGAATCACTTCAAAGTACTGGAGAATGTGGTGACTGAATAATTCCAGGATTAAAGAGAGATGAACTTTTTAAATTTTTATTAAAATACTCGGTTGACATGAGGAAATTTGCTAACGTGACCAGAAAGGATTTATCTTTCAAGCTGTAGTTTTGCATGTTGCCTGCGTATAGCATCACTAAAAACATTGAAGTGTGGCCCCTTCCTTTACAGTAAAGTGCTGTTTCCAGAGACAGTACAGCCATTTGAAAAAGGGTATGATGTTAGCTAACTTCACCTAAACGTTAGTAGAAAGATGTAGCATTACAAAACACATAGGTTTTTAAGGATTTAGAGACAATTTAATAGAAGACAGTGCAAATCCTAAAAGTAAATATTATAATTGGCTGCCGCCAAGAGGCAAACCTCTTTGACTTGGATCACATGAACCGTAATTAGGAGACAAAATTAACTTTGGAGTTTGTCTGTGTGATCTTTGGGCTCCCTCACCTCCATGCCATCCGCTCATCCATACTGGACTTTATTTCCTTATATTTCCTGTGACTGCAGGAACAAATTACCAAAAATTAAGAGGATTAAAACAACAGAAATTTATTCTCTCACGGACCTGTAAACCAGAAGTCTGAAATCACGGTGTCGGCAGGCCCCTACTCCCACTGGAGGCTCTGGTAGATCTATTCTGTGCCTCTGCTAGCTTCTGGTGCTTGCTGCATTCCTTTGCTTGGGGCTATATCACTCCAGTCTCTGCCCCTAGCTTCACATCCTTTCCTCTTCTGTATCTTCTCAATGTGCCTGTCTCCTCCTCTTCTCTTTCATAAGGATGCATGTGATGGCATGTAGGGCCCACCTGAGATAACCCGGATTATCTCATCTCAAGATCTTTAACTTAATCACACCTGCAAAGACCTTGTTTCCATATAAGATAACATTCACAAGTTCCAGGGATTTAATGTGAACTTCTTGGGTGGGGGTCGGGTGGAGGTAGGGGTGGGTTGCAGATTTCTCCACCTAACACACCCACTACCAGGAGTTAATACTCCTTTATGTGGGTATGTATATATTTCCCACAAGAATGTCAACTTCTAGATAATAGTGTAATACATTTTTAATCCTTTATGGCACCTTGTAGAATACTGAGAATGGAGAATTAATTCTTACTACATTGTAGTAAATCTATGAAATTACATTAGATTACATATGGGGAAAATTGATTTTTGGAGGGAAAAAAAATTGCATATGACTGAAGTCCAAGAACAAGTTGACAGAGTCATTCATCTGTGCTACATTATCATTACCAAACCATACCTGAAATAAGGTACTGAGGAAACTCAGCTCATGGAGCCCAGTTGTCCTCATTCCAGTCATGTTGTCTCTCTCAATTCCCCAGCCACTGCCCTCATTCTGGGAGTGAATTCATCTTCCCACTCAAATGTACCTTCTTCTCTGGGCTTGTCTTGACTGTGTATCCCACCACTGAAACTTCTCCAACCTCACTCTTAGCTGCTTATATCTCAATTACCTAATGTAATAAGCTAGTCTTTCAGAACATCTCATTGATCCCACTAATCAGTTTTGTTAATAAGAGCTTCCAAGTAACATATGCTTTTTAATTGTGGCCAACTTGGAATAATAGTGCTTTAATGTTGAAATCGGGGCTCAGAGGCTCAATGGAGTGTCTTAAATGGGTTTCCTAAAATACATGTCTAATAAATGGCAGAACTGGGGCATGGGTCTATTGATTCCAAATCCTGTCCTTTTTCTATTTTAATACTACTACTTCTAACCTACCAGCAGCTCAGAGGGTGCCATTAATCTTGTCCCAGATGTGACCACATTTACCCCTATATTAGGGGATGGCCCTGCTTCCAAATTTGGGGCCATTTAAGATTTTTGACTGAAATCTATTTTCTTATTTCTCTAGGGGATTTTAAAATTTGAATTGGACATGCCTCTATTTTTTTCCTTGGGCTTCTCAAGGATGGAGAAAAAGGAATAGGGTCGACCTCCTGCATCAGTGGTGAAGACCTTTCTCACCATCACTCTTCTTAATCTGAGAATTTAGAAGCATGAGAGGGAAACTTTTAAAAGTTTATTTTATGACATTTTACCCTTTTCAGTCATATAACTTTAAAAATGCTCCAACCAATTTATTTATTTAAAAAGAAAAGAAGTAGTAGAAAATTCCCTTCTGGACTTATTTTCCATGTGCCGAGTTTGAGCCTGGAGCACATTTTTACTGCTGGAAATAGGGGGTTATAATGAAAATGCTGACACAACCTCAACCATAGAGGTGCTAGCAGGCACGGCTATAATAAATAATGTGGGAAATATTTTACACTTCAAGGCAATTACATGTTCAGCCATCTTTAGGAGAGCTGGCCCATGAAGGGTAGGGATTAGGTTTCTGTGACAAGTGTAAAAGACCCATGACTCATGAATGCCGGGAGGTACGAATGAATTACAAGAGCTGAGTGAAAGCCACATAATCACCTATCGTAGGTAAAAAATATTCTGTTTATTTGCAGGAAAGAAGGCTAGCAAAAATCCAGCCAGGACGTTTCTGCCAGTTTGGGCTTTGACCAACAAGGCTGGAGATGCCAAAGGTTGGGCAATGCTCTCTCTGAACTCAATGGGCACTGCCACATGCACAGAGAAGCTGATTTTTATTCCTGACCTTCCCTTTATCTGAATATGTTTTCAGTGGACAATAAAGTGATGACTTATGTTCCTGGAAGGATGAGAGTGTCTATACCTACAGATGGTAATATGGCCCGGGAGGCACTGGAGATAGTGACAGAACATTCACTAACTCAGTTCAACTCAGTCTGTATTCTCATCAGCATGCCCTGTCTTGTCTTTTGATTGCTACATTCATTCCTTCCTCTGTAGCTGAGAATAATGGCAGTGGCTGTTCAGGTGCCTCTTCCCAGGGGCTATTCACCTGCAGGTATAGGAAGTTTGCTTTTCCTTCTCTTCCTCTCTCAGTGCCTTAAACAAATCTTGGGGTAATGAATTAGGTTGTATGAATTACAGATTCCCCTATGTCTGAGTTAGGTGCTCCATAACAGTCTCTCATTCCGCAAACATAGCACTTGATGCACTGTACTTCCACTGCTTGTTGATCGAACGCATCTTTCCTTTAGACTGTAAGCTTCATGAGGATAGAAACTGCATCTGTCTCATTTGGGCCTGTACTCCCAAAGCCTAGCATAATGCCTGGCACTTGGTAGATTAATTAATAAAGGAGTAGCCTTATGGGTTAAGGCATCTCATATAGCCCTCCATTGTAACAAACAATAGTGTGCCTGATCCAATGTGCAGGCATTGATTTAGTCATTTGGTACAAGTGAATCATACTCCTTGCCCTAGATGGGGCTCCCATTTTAGGAGGGAGCTTAACTGAGTGAATAATGACAATACTGACAAAGGCTATAGAACAGTGGCATGGAGCAGACAGAAAGTTGGCAAGAGGAAGAAGTGACCAGTTTAACATATATCACTTACTAGCTGCAGAATCTTATCATATTTGGCCTTGTGTTATTAGTTATCAGCTTATTTAGTGTTCCATTGCCCCAAGTAATCATCAGCCATATCTTCTACAGCTATATAACTTCTTCCCTGCCTCATACAGAGCATGTTATATCCAGATAATTACTGAATAGGACATCATGATAAGAGTAGACAGAGAACATGACTTCAGTTAAATTACTTAGGATGGGATGTCATCTTGCTACTTACTGATTTGGTTTCAGAAGCTCATTATTAAAACTTTGTGAAACCTTTCTGAGCATCAGTCTGAAAGGTTATCCCACAGTTCTATTTGGAAAATTAGACAAATAGTAATTAAATTTTATGTGTTTGGTAAATATTTTTCTTTTTGCATCTAAATAAATATTTAGTTTGTTGACAGACGTGAGATAAATGTTGAGATAAATGGCTAGAAATTGTGCATGGGGTGATTTCCTAGAAATGGCCTAGTACTTTAGGGCACGTAATAGTTTGGCAGTGCTTAGTTGAGGCTGCATTATGTAATCAAATAGCATTTGCTTATCTTCAGTATTGATGGGTTTATTTGGGTACATCTCTTCATGGCATTGTGTTTCAATCTGTTTACCCATAACTGTTCATCAGAACTGCCCAACTTATCATTTGAAAATCCATTAAAAGCTGTATTAGCAAAGTAATAGTGGAAAGCAATCACCTTCATTCATCACTTTGCTTCCCTTTTTTTTTTTTTTCTTCACATATGGGTAACTATAGAGAATGTCAAGGCAAAGGAGAGAGATCTCATTTCATTGACCAAATTCTTTAAAATTTCTGATGGGATTTCAGCTGCTGTTTCCACCTTCCTAATGGAAGAACAAGTGGGAACTGTACATTTCACTTGTGTGCCGGTGCGTGCGCACATGTACGTGTGTGTGTGTGGCTACTGCACATGGGGAAAATAAGAAGACCCTACAACTTTAACAGCAGTTTTTAGTCTGCTTATCACTTTGCATCACACAACTTCTTGGACTTTTTCATTCTGGTCCCATGCAGGCTGAAGTCAAACTGGCTGATCCCTCATGAGAGCCATTTTGTGTTCAAGCTTGTTCACTCTGGGAAAGAATAAGAGAAAACCTCAGGACCACAAATTTATATTTATTGTATTTAAATTTTAACATGGATAAGTGCAGTATCCTAGTTAGATGACAATTTGATCAAATAATTGCCAAGCAGGTGTTTTGACACACAGATTTCCTGAAATGTACTTTTGATAATAGAGAACCCAGAGAATTAAATTATTTTAAACCCATCCTTTTGCTATCTGAGCTATGAGTATATGCCTTTATAAATACTGTATTTAATTTTTGCTTAATAAAAATGTGAAAGTGAGCCACAGTATCTCCGAGAGGTTCTCTTTAAATATTTGCAAGGCCGTATTAAGTAACATATTAAAGCACATGTATTATTGCATGTGTATACATTTTTAATTCCCAGACAAAGCCATGATTATTCAAGAGGTTTAAAATAACAGGCACTAATTTATTATCATTGGTTATAAAGACTTTAGAAGGGTGCACTGAACATTATGTTAGCATTGATGTGTCAATCTTTTCATTGAAGAATGACACATCTGAATCCCAGAACAGCCTTAATTAACAGAAAATAATTAGCATCATTTCCCCAGCAGAGAATATGAGGGTTTTTTTTTTTTTTTTTTTCCAACAGAATCCATTGATTGATAATTAAGGAGGAGTTAGTTGTAATAAAACTCCCAGTATTGCAATTTCTAATTGGCCTTTCAGGACATTTTACAGTTACAGTTACTTTGTTCCAGGCGTTTTCTGCCTTTTGAAGAGTTTTAATAAGAATCTTTCCTCTCCAAAGCCAAGGCTCTGCAGGTGATGAAGGAAAAGGACGTGGTGACACACAGGAGTGCATTAGTGTCAGGTAGGCAAAGAGGTGGCTGGAGAGCTCTTCATTTCCTTTTAAGTTCTTGTGGACACCATACCTTCCTCCTTCAGGGCTCAACTTGTTCGTGGACAGGTAGGATCTGCCTGAGGGTCTCTCTCTGCAGGAAGTGTTCTGCAGTCTGGGACTGTTTCTTCCTTCTCCGTGATGCAGAAATCTCTGATCGTGTCCTCTTTGGGCACTTAAAGCTTTTCCTGAGGACATAGGCTTGATTAAAACCTCCCATCCCACCACCACTTAAACCTCCTTTTTATTAATTTCCTAACTTTCTGCCTGCTTTTTTGTATGCAGGACACAGCGAGGTGCAATTTTGATGTGCATATTGTAGAAAGACTGGAAACTATAGCAAACTAAAGAAGAAATAAAAATACATTCTACCAAATGTACTTTAATATAACCACTATAATTTGGCGATATTTTCATTTGGTCATTTTTTCTATGCATTTTTCTAATTTTTTTATGAAACATGCATTTCTAAAAATTTGGTTTGTTTTCCTGTTTTTCTCAAAACTTGCAAAGTTGTGCCAGTTTTTGGACTGAATTAAATTGCTTATTTGCTGTTCTAATTTGTTACTTGATGACTTATCTGGTTGAGTGTAAGAATACTGCTTTTCTTTCAGAAAGTATTTTAATATTTATTTGTCTTCACTTTTGATGTAAGAATGAAAGTAACCCTTACTTTTTCACTAGTCTAGCACATAATTTAGAAAAATAATCAAATGAGATAAATTGTAGGAAGAAGTATGATATTAGTTTAATAACAAAAATTAGTAAATATTCATTACTTGTTTGAACTAAAATACAGCCATGTGATGTAACAAGCCATAGGTTTTTCTTGTTTTTTTTTTTTTTTTTTTTTTTTGGTTTGCAAATATTGAACCACCCTTGCAATCCCTGGAATAAATAAATCCCACTTGATGGTGGTGAATAACTTTTTTTAATGTATTTTTAGATTTGGTTTTCTGAAATTTTGTTGAGCATTTTTGCATCTATGTTCATCATAGATATGCATGAGGATATGAGTAGTATAATGAATGCTTTCAGGAGAAACAGGTAAGAGATGAGATGAACAGGACAGGAAAAAGGAAAGGGCTAGAGAAGAAAGTTGTTTCACTATAGCCTAACACAAAGGGAGCTCTACAGCACAAACTGCTCACAAATCTGTCCCACCTAAAACAAAGATAAGGAAACAAAGAGAGAGGCTTTTGGAATCCTACTGCAGACACTCAGTGATCAAGGGCTACTGCTTTTTTTCCTCTTCCTCTCATGAATAACAGATTAATCTGCTTTCCCATATTTGGTGGTGCTGTAGGGGAGGGGAGGCAGGAAGATTGGGAGGGTGGGGTATGGGTCCGTAGAGGCTTCTTTGTTGTTTAGAATTATAGTGTCTAATGTCAGAAAATTGAAACTACTTAGTTATTTGATTATATGATTTAGGAAAAAGTTTATTTAGCATAACATCTACACACATTTGCCTTAAATATGAACAAATGGACAATCTGCTGTGAGAGTTCCAAAAACTGCTTCTGGCCAGAAGATTCTGAAACAACTGATGGTCTCTTGGGAAAAATAAATACACTTGAGTATATGTAGTGTTTGGTATCTTTGCTTCTTCTTCTTTTGTTTTTGTTTTCCCTTTGTGCTTCCTTGTTTGCCTTATCTTTGATGCCTACTTAAAAAGAAGAGCTCAAACGGATTATAACTGTTAGAATTTTTTTTCCCCCTCAAAACAAAAGAATAGTACTCTTGTCCATAAGGCCATCAAAAACCAGTAGGAACATTTGGTGCAATCAATCTATTACAAACCAATTTTATAGCTATATAATGAGATCTAATTGCTGCTTTATTAGTCTGGCTAATATTAAAAGTGTCAGTAATTGCTTTGCATTTAAGTTGGTTTTCCAATTTAAATTGCATGTCCAATACATTACCATTAACTTATGTACTTTTTTTATTTAATAGATTTTTTTCCTTTCTGGTCCACATTTATAGGATTTCCTCTTCTTAAGTAGTTCAAATGGGGAAAGGAGAGAAAAGGGATGAATGAGAATATTATACAGTGAATACCTGTATTTCTGGGATGTTACAATATATTTTTCACGCTGTAAGCCTGAATGGGGTTTAGATGGTCTGAGATTTCCATCTGGCCATTGTCCCAGCTGTATACAAAAGAAAAACTGAACAAATGAACTATTGTATCACAGAGTATATAAAATGCTACTATTAGTTGAAATAACTAGATTAGCTATTTCTAATCCCTTTTATTCAGTCATATTTATTAATCAATCAAGGTAATATTCAATGAAGTAACTCAGTGATTGGCTATTGGGGGAAATCAAACAGATCAAAGGGAATCAAACAGATCATTTATGCAGTTATTTTAAACTGCTGTGGAAATGTAGCCCATACTCTGAATACCAATCATCAAATTCTGTGACCATACCCTCTTAAAACAATATTTTTTCTAAAAACAATGTACATTTATTTTATTTTATTTTATTTTTTTTTTAGTTTATTTCCTTATTTTGAGAGAGAGCATGAGCAGGGGAGGGGCAGAGAGAGAGAGAATCCTGAGCAGGCTCTGCACTGTCAGCACAGAGCCTGACAGGGAGCTCTAACTCACTAACCAGGAGATTATGATCGGAGCTGAAATCAAGAGAAAATCCCAAGCAGGTTCAGCACTCTCAGCACAGAGTCTGATGTGGGGCTCAAACTCACAAACTGTGAGATCATAACCTGAGCTGAAATAGTGTGTCAGGCGTTTAACTGACTGAGCCACCCAGGTGCCCCTAAAAACAATGTATATTTAATTCTTTTTTGGTCCATACCATCTTAAGATAAATTAAGTGAGCTTTCTGTGTTGGCAGAAGCCTAGTGTTAACTGTGGGGAAATTTTTGTGTTTCATGGAGAGCTTACTGATCCTGAACTTTCACATCAAAGACTATGAGCCAACACCCCAACACCCCCCCCCCCAAAAAAAAGCCCACAACAAAGGACAGAGAATAAAACTGTCTCCTGGGATCTGTAAGTCTCAGGCTTCTGTGCTAATTAATCCATTCCTCTCCTTTCTGCACTGTGAGATCAATCTCATTCTCCCAAGTATCTCTCTCCAGTGCATTTGTCTTCACTTTCACCATCCTCACTCATCAAGCTTACTTCATTCAGCTCCTAAAATGCCTCTTGTGGGTTTTCTGCCTCTACACTGAAGCCTACATGCCCCTTTCACACACAAATTCAGCCATGTCATTTCCTTCTTCAAACCCTTCAGTATGTGCCCATTGCTCTTAGGATGAGACCAAATGCTCAGTATGGCTGACAATGCCTGCTGACCTGGCCTAGACCCCTCACTATGCAGCCCTGCACACTGGACACATTTCCCAGTCATGGAATTCTCTTCCTCTCACCTCTTCAGGTGCTTTGTCCACATGAATTCCAGGAGCTCTCTTTACTCCCTGTACTGGGCTGAAGGTCCTTCAAAAGTCCATGTCCACCCCAAACCTGTGAATATGACTTTATCTGGAAATAGAGTATTTGAAGATACAATCAAGTAAAGATGAGATGGTAACAGATTAGGATGGGCCTTAAATGCAGTGACTGGTGTCCCTTAGAGAAATTTGGACACAGAGACATAGGGAGAATGCCACATGATGTTACAAGCAGAGATTGGAGTTATGTTGCCACAAAGCAAGGAATGCCAACAATGACAGGCAGCTACCGAACTAGGAAAAGCTAGGGAAGAGGTATTGTTATGGACTGACTTTTCCCCCAATTGATATATTGTACACTAATTCCTAACATGACTTCATTTGGAAATAGATCTTTAAGTAGGTAATTAAGGTTAAATGAGATCACTAGGGTAGGGCCCTCACTCAATAATATTGGTGAAAATGAAGAAACACCACAGTGCTGTCTGTCTGCCCATTAGCACAGAGAGGTCAGGTAAGGACATTGGAAGAAGAAAGAGAGGCCTTACCAGAAACCAACCTTGCTGGCACCTTGATCTTGGACTTCAGAATTGTAATAAAATGAAGTTCTGTTGTTAAAACCACCCAGGCTGTGTTTTTTTTCTTGTTAGCCCAAGCCGACTGATACTGGCATTGGAACACTTCATCCTCTCTTAGCACCCAAGAAGGACTCAGTCATGCTGACACCTTGATTTTGGACCTTTAGCTTCCAGAACTGGGAGAGAATAGATTTCTATTGTTTTAAGGTACTCAGTTTGATTTGCTTTGTTTTGTTACATTAGTCCTAGGAAACTAGCACAGTCTCCAAATCTTCCCTTCCGTTTCCACCTGCCCCTCACCACCGCCCCCCCCCGTCCCTACCTAATATCTCCACCTTTTTCATTTCTCTGCTCACTTCATTAGAGAAGCCTTTTCAGATTTCCTGCTTAAATCAGGTGTAGGCTTCATATAATCAATGAAGCAAATTGCAGAGGGGTATTTATGTATTCATTTGCTTATGTTTATTTGGGAGATGATTTGATGACTGTATGTCTCAAGTACTAGGTTTTAAACTCCCAAGGGGAAGCAGAAACCTTTCCTGTTTTGTTCATCATTTTATCCCCCATTCAGTGAATGAATTAAATGAAACAAACAAAAAAAGAATGTCTATGGATGATTTAAGAAGAACCAGAATGTATCAATAGTTAATTTCCCAGTTACAGATGTTTAATTGTTACATATCTTTGAACAAGTCACTTCATCTCTCTAGGAATCAATTTTCTCACTTGTGAACTAGATTATTTCTGAGGCCTGATACTATTCTAACATTCTAGGAGGCTGTGATTCTTTCTGCTAAAAATTCTTCCTGAAACATGATCACAAATACATGGTCAGGCTTGTGTGCCTGTGGGAAATAGGTCAGGTTCAAGACTGACTTGTGTAGTCACTATTGATGTACCATTTATTGTGACCTGAATGTGATAGACATTCAAAAAATGAGTGTTACATGTTATATTCTTAAAGCCTAGCACTGTGCCTGGTAATTTTAGGAATTCAATAATATTTGTTGAAGTAATTAATTAAGGCAAAGACTAAACTTATGTGTGGAATGAAGACTTCTTACGTTGGAACAGCAACAGTATACTCAAATTGTAACATCGCTGTTCTTTCTTACCCCAAATAGTGGTGACTGAAACCAATATGAGAGTTTAGAAGATCAATATTTTTCATTTTTTTCTTATTCTGTTCTTCTAAATGCCTTTATCATTGGAAAAATCCACAGAGAAGAATCAAGGACAGTTAAAACCGCACATTGAAGATAATTAGATTCTTTCTATCTCAACTCCATCATCGGCTGAGTCCTTAGAGTCTGTCAACGGGGAGAATCTAGAAAGAAAATGGAGATTTTTCAAAAAGTTACTTGGCTTCATGCAGGATTTTGAAAGCAACCACTTTGGGGCTTTTTCTTCCCTTTTTTCCCTGCCTGGTCTGGTCCTGAATCTCTATCCAACATGCTGTGATTCTGGTAATTTGTTAAATATCGTGCAGATCCTTAGCTCTGAGGGAGGCTTTATATCTTGCACATGTTGGGTAGTAATTGGGGATTTGTATTTTCCATGGGGAAATTTATCTCAGTGGTAAGGTTTGTTTCTCTTTTATGAAAAGATTGCTTTTCTTCTTTTCTTTTGTTTTTTCTTTTTTTCTTTTTTTCCCCTGAATTGGCTGTTGTGATCTCAGATTGTTTTTTGTGGATGACCCATGCCAGCCCAGTAAGGTGATTATGATTTCTAATGCTTATTACTTATTGCCTTGGGCAAGGGATGCCAGGGTTTTACCATCTAGAAAGGAACTTTTTAGGGACCACTAAGAAAGTGAAGTGTTGGTTTTTATATACCCTCAAACTAGAATAATGGACTAGTCTGCTTTGTAATACTTATTTGAGAAAAAATTATATATTTATATAATTATTTGCTTCTTGGCCATCTTTCTTGCTAGGATTTAAGGTTTGAGAAGGGGCCAAGTCTTGTTAAGAATGCCATGTGTATTCAGGGGTGCCTGGGTGGCTCAGTCAGTTGAGTGTCTGACTTCGACTCAGTCATGATCTCACAGTTCGTGTGTCCGAGTGCTTCGTTGGGCACTGTGCTGATAGCTCAGGGCCTGGAGCCTGCTTTGGATTCCGTGTTTCCCTCTCTCTCTGCCCCTCCCCCGCTCATGCTCTGTCTCTGTCTCTCTCTCAAAAATAAAATAGAACATTAAAGAAAATTAAAAGAAAGGAATGCGTGTGTGTTCAGATGCTTGGAAAAAGAAAGAAACCACAACCTCTTCTTAATTCAAATTTAGCCCTCCTTGCCTAGATAGCTGGTGCCCATTGCCCTGGGACCTCCTGAGAAATAGTAGAGAATGCATTTCCCATTTGTCCATCCAGGATCAAAACAAAAAGAATTTATCACCTGCCATGCTCTGTTGGTGGAGGGTTGCCCCAAGTTTAAGTGCCCTGTAGTTTAAAATTGTTCATGTGCAAAGCCAAATGGGCTCCAACTGCTGTGTCCCAGGTGGGAGCCAGAGTCACATTGTTCTTTTTAGAGATAGGCACTGTGTCTGTGCATCTAGCAGAAATGAGTACAGAACAATCGACTAGATGCAAAAGTAGGGCTGAGAGCATGTTGAGGTTGTGTAAAACATGTTGCTTGATGACAAGAATCACTCTTTTCATCTAGACAAGTGTTGTGTCCACATAGAGGCTAGAGTACATATGGCCTGTGAATTGACTAGTTCTCATGTCTGTCTGGTACACACTGTATTAGCCTGCTTCTGTTTAACAAGAATTGCCATCAATCCCATACGCTAGCTTGTTAAGATGGTCTTGTCCATCAGCATGGGACTGGAATTTCTTAGTTCCATACCTTCCATGGGTCCCAAAGTAGAAAGATGGTGTCCAGTGATGTGCTGATAAATACTTAACAGCTTCCCAGAGGGAAAATAAAGCTGTGATTTGGAATGTTGCCCATTTCCATAGTGTAAATACTTTCATTGTGGCCAGTTTTAGGCAACAAATGTGTTGCTACTTAATGAACATTTGGGGAGACACCTGCATAATCTGCTCCTGAAGACTAACACCACTCCAATCTAGTGCACCAGTGAGGGTGTCATAGGTACGCAGTGAATCAGAGCAGGAGATGCTAGAGCAAAGTGGTTAAGATCATAGGATTTAATACCTGAACGTAGGTTTAAGTTCTGACTCGATTACTTGTGCAACTTCAGAAAATTTCCTATCCTCTCCATGCCTCGATTTTCCTTCTTTAAAATGGACATAATAAAAGTACCATCTCATAGAGTTGCTATGCAGATTGAGAGTATGCATATGAAGCATTATCCATTTATCCTGGGGTAGCGGAACATGGTAGGCCAGGTGGTGGAGGAGGTGGTGTGGAGACATAAGTGAGTTGGGAAGTAAGAAGGGGAGTTTAAATAACATCTTGTGCTTGAAAATAACATAAGGAACTGGGAATAGTTTAGGAAATTTGCACCTCTGCTCTTCCATACCACTGGCACTGGGCAAAACATAAAATTAAAAATCTCTTCTGCAAAATAATCCTTATATAAAAAGGGAGCAAAGAAAACTTATACTCAATTTGTAGAAATATTAATAATATAGACTATAATGTAATCAAAGTAAAATAAAATTTTTTGTATGGGTCATCTTCTAAAGATCTGGTTATTATTTTGTACTGAGAAAATTTTGTAAGGTTTTTATGGATGTGTCAGCAATATTTTTTATCAAGAAAGCAATAAAGAAAGCAAAAAAAAATAAGCTTAGTGGAACTATTTAGTGGTCTTATTTGCATATAAATAGTGGAAATACTAATTTAATATATATATTTATCAGTACTTCTCTAAGGATCTTTTTTTTTTTTTTTTTCAACGTGTATTTATTTTTGGGACAGAGAGAGACAGAGCATGAACGGGGGAGGGGCAGAGAGAGAGGGAGACACAGAATCGGAAACAGGCTCCAGGGTCTGAGCCATCAGCCCAGAGCCCGACGCGGGGCTCGAACTCACGGACCGCGAGATCGTGACCTGGCTGAAGTCGGATGCCCAACCGACTGCGCCACCCAGGTGGCCCTCTAAGGATCTTTAATACAGGTAATAATACTTACTTCTATTAAGCACCTAGTACTTGTCAACTGTCTTACTCTGTGAACTTGGATTAATAAAATTCTATTTTCTTTAAAACTGAGACTTTTCTTTAATTCAGAATGACCTTCTAACACTTAATTTGCCCTAATTAATGTTTTATTACAGGATATGCCAAATAAAGAGATGGGACTTAGCATCTATAGCTTTCTAACTGAGCAAATTTTTCACAAAAATGATTCAACGATGATTTTAGCCCTAACAATTTCATTCTCTCTGTCATACAAGCTTGGAATCTTGAATCAATCTTGGTTTCTTCCTCATTCTCTACAGTTAATCATCATGACCAATTTTGTTAATCTTAAATATTTCTTACCTCATAAGCTTGTTGTGAGCATTAAATTAAAAAGTACTGGTAGGGCTTAGGGGCACCTGGGTGGCTCAGTTGGTTGAGTATCCAACGACTTCAGCTCAGATCATGATCTCATGGTTTGTGGGTTTGAGCCTCACATTGGGCTCTGTGCTGACAGCTCAGAGCCTGGAGCCTGCTTCGGATTCTGTGTCTCCTTCTCTCTCTGCCCCTTCCCCACTTGTGCTCTGTCTCTGTCTCTCAAAAATAAATAAATGTTAAAAAAAATTTTTTTTAAGTACTGGTAGGGTTTAGAATAGTGCCTGGCATATTGTAGCTAACATACTATCTCTGTCTGTCTCTCCATCCATCCATCCATCCATCCATCCATCCATCCATCCATCCATGCATCCATCTCCATTATTATAATGGGCACCATTATAATGCCTATTGTATGCAGCTCTTTATTTGTGGTTTCACTGAGTGCCAACCCTTTTCTTTTCTGTCTGGAGTACTCCGTGAACCTTAAACTTGTATACCTGGCTACAATTCCTCTCCTCTCCAGGCTGCAAGTGAAAGATAAGAATTCAGTGTTTTCTGCAGTGTGGCCTCAAACTGACATTTTGGCCCATCTCCCATGATGTGGCTTGTCAAGTAATTCTCAAGATCATTACCTTCAGCTTTTGCAATTTTTCTTTTTCTGTTTTACATGATACTTTACAAATAGGCTAGAGGAAATATAGGGATTAACCAGAAGGGAGAAAAATAAAGACTAAAGAAACAGTAAAGTAAACATGGCATTTTTTTGGTCCTGCAAATCATTGACTGAGTAGTTGTGAAATATCTAGGGAAATCTAATAACTATGGGAAACAATTTCTTTTGATTGATCTTTTTTTTAAAGATACAGAGCGTGATACCTACCAAGGTAAGGAAAGTATCTGTGTACAGTGCTTGGGTTAAGGGCCTGGAAGTCTCAATACTGCATTCCCTTACTGCCCTGCTCCAAATGCAGGGAGGGAGACAGAGAAATGAGTTGCCATTAATTGAAAAGACCTATTTTTATCTGATGATAAAATGCAAGCTCATTTAGATCATTTACATATCCAAAAATGAGAACTTAGCAGAGATCCAAACGTAATGCCTAATTAAAAAAAAAAAAAAAAAAAGATTGAAAGATTGAGTGTTGCTTTGAGTCAGTCTTCAACTGGTAGCAGTGTATTCACATATTTTGGAAGTGATGTGGATTTCAGTATGGTACCATATAAAGAAGTGAGCCAAAATATTTACCCTGTAATCAGTAAATAAACCCTCTGATACCAACAGAGCAAGTTATTTTGATTTTTAAAAGGAACTGGAGTGACCTCCACCCAGCATACATTCTTTATTGATTATTACACATTGTAGAAAACTACTTGTTAAACACACATAATTTTGAGGCAGGCTGAGAAATTTAGTGAATACACTTAAATGCTTAGAAATTCTTAAGGACAATGAAAATAATGTTATGAAGGCATTAATGTGCCCCCCAATGCAAACTCAAAAAAATGGTGAAGCTACCAGAATTATTTAGAGTCATGGGAATATAGATATTGAAATGGGGTTTTTAGGTTTCTAAGGGGAAAAAGAGATTTTTCTATTCCTTTGTGTATGGAGGGCGGGCAGTTTGTGTTTGGTAGCAGACACTTGGCATTTGGTTAGTCCCAGTTTTTCCTCCAGAGTAAAACCATATTGAGTAAGTTGACCCTCTTACCTTAAAGGTTACTATTGCTTAACACACTGCAGATTTTTAACCTGGGGCCACAGCATGAGCTGGAAGAAGGATTTCAAAACCTGTGCCCAACAACACAATCAGCTCTATTATGTGACTTGTTTCATGTTACATCCATGCTTTATTGAGTCCTGCTTCTGACACATTTGTTTTAAAGGGATTTGTGTGTTTGCTTGCTGTTTCCCCGTCAGAGGGGATATCTGTTTTTCAGAAAGAGTTGTTGTTGTTGTCCTCGTTGTTGTTTTCTTCCTCTCTAAAACACAGATCAATTTGGAGAAGTTGATTTCTTGAGCACCAGTACTATTAACTTTGAATTGCTGAAGGCTAGTTAGAATTCAGAATATTTAAAACTGCAGAGTGCTGCAGAATAATTCCTTCTTTAGGAAAGGATGAGATGTTCTGGGAGAAAGATCAAGTTGGTGTAATTGACATAGACTGTTTTGTTCATAAGTCTGTGTAAGTGAGTATAGCATCGTATGTCTGACTTCCTATCTGACTATGAGCTCCTTGACAGTGGAATCCGTTATTATTCATCTCTGCATCCTCAGCCACTCATTTGGCACATAGTGGGTGCTCAATAAATGTGTGAGTGGATAAAAGAAATTTAAATTACTTGAACTTCCCCTTTGAGCTCTCAAGAATACAGCAGCACACATCTACATGAAAGGTATCTATTTCTGTTCAATAACCTCCACTCCAACGAGTTACAACAAGAGTGTTATCACTAAGCAAGGCTCCCTTTTATAAAGCATTAATAAGTGATTCCCAAACCCTTGAGCACATAAAGAGATGCAAAAGCTGAAGCCTACAGTGTTATATAAACAAGGTGTGTGGCCTCCAAGAAAATGCTACCATTTTCCTGCCAAGAATATAAGTTAGGATCAAAGTGAGGCACCCTTGGTACACATCTAATGTAAGAGATGACCTGGGGCCACTTAGGTGCCTGGAACTTCCTTGAGAAATAACTTCATTTATTCATTCATTGAATAAACACACACTGGCTACTGTGCTGGATACTGAAGTAGACACAAATAAAAATAAAAATGTGGTCTCTGCCCTCAAGAGGTCCACAGTTCAGTGCAAAACATTTAGCCTTTGGTTTCACCAATGTTATTCAAATAAATATTAATTAATGTTATAGTTAACACAAGTTGGGCATGACACCTGATGGGCATCAAGTTTGCATCAAGTCATGGAACATTTCGTGTTTATTTACACTCTTTTATTCAGTGCCTAAGGTGCACTTGGCAGTATGGGTGTAAAAATGAAGATGTGGTCTTTGCATTCAAGGGCTCACAGTGCAATGGTATCATCAGAATAAAACACCCAACCAAGCAAAAGTCTACAAAACACTGATGTGGAAAGTGATTGGTGCAAAGAGAGAGCATCAAGAGAAGTGAACATTAGAACTCGGCATTTTCAAATGCTGTCTGTTTATTACTTTGATTGGTTCAATGTGGTTCCTTAATAGGGAAGAATATAATTTTGTTCACAAAAAGCTTTGTGTGGGCAGAGAAAAACCAGGCAGTATGATTTTGGATAAACTCCATCTCTCTGATTTTCACTTGGGCTAGAGGAACTCTAAGGCATCTTGGAATTTTAGTGATAGACCAGTATCCAGGTATACATAATAAAATAACCCTGGAACTATGCAGAACAGAGTGTAATGAAGTCCTAAAGTGAAGCTCAGATCCTTGAGTGAAGCCCAGACTCAGAATCTCAGACAAACATTCATGATGTAAGCAAACCAAATTGAACTTTAACAAAAGAACATGTTAACTCAAGTGTATTACTCTCTACAGTTTCCCAATAAGATACTCATTCAGGGGGAAACACAGGTAATATTGGAGTACCAAGTTTTGAAATTTTCATCAGATGTGAATCAGTGATTTCCATTTTGAGGATTTGGAAAGCATGAGAACACTGAGGTCTCTAGATTGTGTGGAGAATCATTTTTTTTTTCCTACACACATGCCTTCTTATCTCTGTCACAGTCACAACCCAGTGAATTTTTACCATTGTACATTAACCTATAGGTGACGACAGTTCAGCCAAGAAAAAAGGGGGTCGAGCATATGGCATTTTCCTTCCTGAGAATTGTCTGTTATGTTCTTGTGTATTCCATGTAGTTATTGGTTTGGGGATGTTTTTCCTCCCCTTACTTAGAGCAATGAAGATTTGGTGGATTATTTAGTACAAAGAAGTTGAGCATCCTAACCTCTATTCCGTGTACCCCATACCCCCAATAAAAGAGGTCCTGAACTAAATTGTTTGGCTGTCTAAAGACTCCTCAGGTTATTATCAATCACTGAAGAAAAAAAAAGTTTAATCTGTTCTCAGTCTACCTCTGTAGGCTTTACTTTAAGCCTTTGTTACCCTCTCCTCAGGAAAAAAAAAAAAAAATAGTAGCTTTTTATTTTTGTATTTGAGAATGTCTTCCACATTTGCCTGGCCTAGCAACACTCACCTAGCCTATTACTTGACTGAATGAGGACACTGGGGGTGGTTGGGAGGATGCACTTTCTTTTTTCCCAACGTTTATTTATTTTTGGGACAGAGAGAGACAGAGCATGAACGGGGGAGGCGCAGAGAGAGAGGGAGACACAGAATCGGAAACAGGCTCCAGGCTCTGAGCCATCAGCCCAGAGCCTGATGCGGGGCTCGAACTCACGGACCGCGAGATCGTGACCTGGCTGAAGTCGGACGCTTAACCGACTGCGCCACCCAGGCGCCCCGTGAGGATGCACTTTCTATGAAGTTTAACTTACATTCCTTGGTTAGTTGCGCCAAAATTGTGCCAAGGATTGAGGCATAGTTAATGAATTTTACTTTCCAGAATTATCTTTCTCTTCTTCATGAACCCTAGGTCATTATTTGGCCATTACCGGTTTATAAATTTCATATTTTATGATGCAACTATAATAGTCACAAATGTTTTTGGGCCTTCAAATGAAAATTACAGTGTTTGAACACTATCTGCCATATAGACTGTCAATTTTAGAGGGTGATTATAAAAAATATGTGCAGTTGGTAAACAGCAAACTTACTGCTTTGCTCTGAGAGCCTTTACCCACGCTGATCCTGTCTGTGGCTCGATTTTCTTCCTCCCCACGCCCTCATTCCCCATGTGCCTGACGAAAATTACTCACCTTTCAAGTTTCCACTTGGGCTGCTTCTCTTGATTTATCCCAAGGATAAATTTCCCACCCCCTCCCACATGTGCCCTATTACACTCTGTAGATACTAACAGTATGGAATTTTTAATACCTTCTCAGTCAAATTTGTTTATATGTCTGATGCCTCAGCCCAGTCCATCTAATTGTGTGAGCTTGATTAGGCCAGCAAACTATGTTTTCCTAAGAGGACATGGAAAAAGAAAGACAGAGATAAAGTCTATTTTCTCTACTCAGAGCTACAGTGTAATGCATACAAGGCAATAAAGCTTATTGAGTAAAATTAGTGGAATTTAGCCTCAACTCTCATGCATCAAAGATCCAATAAATACTATAATCTAGATGCTGTTTTTTCCTTTCTCTTCACCTAAGTAAATAGGAGCAACATAACTTTCCAAAGATGGTAGAGACATCAATGATACAATTCTTAGATCTGACAGAACTTCACCACATTGCATTTTAAACTATGACACGATACTAGCCCAAATGAACATTTTCTGCTTCCAAGTAAGTATCTGCAACTTGGAAAGTTAAACATTTGTCATGAAACTGTTGCTATTGTTCAGAACGAAAGTTTTCAAACTTCTTTTGTAAAATTGTTTTTGCAGTCCTTTTTGAATATCTTCCACAGGGCAAATCTTTATCTTTGGAGGTCGAATTAGATTTCTGGAAATAGCCATAGGTTTTTGGGAGCTGGGTTGGCTGAAGATGTGAATGCTTACACTGTGTAATGTCGGTTTTGGCTGTTTTGGTATACTATGCCTCAGGAGAATGGCACCTTATATAATTGTAAATTGCCTCACATGGGGAATAATACAACAGCTGGCCGGCTTCATCTCTTCTTCAGAATTCCATCTGTGTGGTCTGCTGTGCATTGACCTATTTCTACAGAGTTAATAAATGATTGCTTCTCAAATTATTTTTTTATAATTAGAATCTACACACACACACACAACCTCTCTATGCCTTATTCATCAAAGTCTGCTTTTCATAACCTTCAGCATGACAGCCTTGCTATTTACTAGCTGTGAACCTGTGGGCAAGTAACTGAGCCTCAGTTTATTTATCTGTGAAATGTACATCATTATGTAGAGAGGGCCTGTACCTCTCTCAAAGAATGGTTGGATGATTATGTGAGAAAGTGAATATGAAGTTACTGTGTACACTACAGAACCCTGTAAAGCTACGTTACAATAGAGGAGATCACTACACTGTGATCTCTTCTTGTCACATCTCCATGAAGTCTCTCCTGGCTCCCCCTGCAATCACTTGACCCAGAGACAATGCAAACATTCTTCCTTTCTGGTGCCCCCATTGTTATATACACTATTCTGACAGTGTCTGTAATGCTTTACAGCACTCATTATTTTTATTTGTTTTCTTCTCTGCTCCCCTGACAGTCCAAGCTCCTTAAGATCAGGGACTGTGCTAGAATCTTATAAGTATCCACTGTTCATATCTTGGCACCGAACAAGAGTTCAATAAATGAGTTTTATAAATAAATATAGAAATTAGTTGTCTTGGTCACTACAAAATACAAATTTCAATTCCAAGGCAATATACCTGTTGTATTCTGCCATTATTCTTGATGATTTTGACATTTGTGGGAGACATTCTAATTGTCCCCCAATGTCTTTGTTCCCCAAAAGGTTATGCAAACCTTCTGAGATTTGGCTAGGCACATGGTCCATGAACTACAGACTGTTGAGGTGTGATGATATTGCCAAGACATGGTCAATTATGTGTGAGCTGGAGCAACAAGACAGAGTCTCTCGATTTCTGAATGATCTCTTCTTTGGTCTCCTTGCCTATATCTGGGCTGTTATGAGAGAGAGAGAGAGAGAGAGAGAGAGAGAGAGAGAGAGAGAGAAATAGACGTTTATCTTATTGAAGCCATTTGTGTTGTGATCTCTGTTACAGCTGCTTAAATTATACTGTAATAAGTACTCTTATGTTCATTTGTAGATTCCTCCTAATTCATGCATTGGCCATCAGTTCTTTTGCCTCCTTTTCTTCACTGCATCTTAGATGCCCTTTTAGTCATCCTCTTATTCTTGTTGACACTGATTATGACCTTGGTCTCAAGTTCTTTAGTATGTTACTCTGTAACTATAGCAATTCTTTGATCTAGATATCCAGTTCATTGACATTGTTAATTTCTCACTATAATTATTTTTTCTGATTCTCACTTAACTTTTTTACCTCAGTAAGATCCCAGGTTTATCTTTAAGATCACTCCCTGGCAAAGCTAACATCCTGATGAAACCCAAACTCCACACCGTGTACTTAAACAGCAGGATATTTCTGAAGAACAGCACAAGACCACAAAACTAAGCTTATGCTTTCCATACCATAATTTTCTCTCTTTATCCCTTCTTACTGCTACACCAAAATTCTTAGATGAAAACATTTCTTCAAAATTCATTTAAAAAAAACGCCAACAGGGGTGTCTGGGTGGCTCAGTCGGTTAAGTGACTGACTCTTGGTTTCAGCTCAGGTCACAATCTCATGGTTTGTGAGTTTGAGCCCCACATTGGGCTCCATGCTGAAAAGCAGAGCCTGCTTGGGATTCTCTCTCCCTCTCTCTCTGGCCCCACTCCCACTCACTCTCTGTGTCTCTCTCTCAAAAGTAAATAAGTAAATAAATAAATTAAAAAAAAAAAAACACCAACAGGTTTCACATTTTCCACCTTTGAAATTACTAATTTGCTCATGTCTTTATTCAAATGTTGCCTCTTTATTACCATGAATAAGGTGTGTCTGCATCCATCAAAGGCCAACCCCATTCTTGGGCTTAGGGTCCTACCCTATCTTACATTGTTATGGTCTTCCTTCTAGCAACCATCATCCATTTCTCCCTCTCTACTGTATCTTAACCATCAGCAAATAAGTGTGCTATTTTATCTCCAACTTAAACAATTTCTCTGTTCACCTACATCTCCCTCCACCTACCTCTTATTTCTTTGTTTATGCATTACAAAATTTACTGGAAGAATTGTCTGTAGTCACTATACCCACTTCCTTACCTCATATTTTCTTTGTAAGCCATTCAAGTTAGGCTGTTTCTCTACATCTGCATTGAGGCTGAACTAATCATAGTCACCAATGGCATCTATGTTGCCAAATAGTCTCTTCTCTTTTTATTTTATTTCCTCTCAACTAAGCTTTCTAATCAGTTAACATCCCCTCTATTTTGATGCCCTATATATGTATTTTTGATTTTGTGATAGTATATTTTCCTGGTTTTGTTCATACCTCGTTGGCTATTCCTTTTCCAGTTCCTTTGCTACTTTTTCCTCCTATACTTACCTAAATATTAGAATCTTCCAGGTTGTGACCAGGGCCTTCAATTTTCCAGAGTCTTCAAGAATTTTGTCTTTTCTTTCACTGCTCTGCCCCAGTGCCGGAAACAGTATTGGGCACGTAGTAGGACCTCAATAAATATTGGTAAAGTGAATGCATACATCATCTGGCTTCTTAGAAAAAAGTGACTATAGGGGCGCCTGGGTGGCGCAGTCGGTTAAGCGTCCGACTTCAGCCAGGTCACGATCTCGCGGTCCGTGAGTTCGAGCCCCGCGTCGGGCTCTGGGCTGATGGCTCGGATCCTGGAGCCTGTTTCCGATTCTGTGTCTCCCTCTCTCTCTGCCCCTCCCCCGTTCATGCTCTGTCTCTCTCTGTCCCAAAAATAAAATAAACGTTGAAAAAAAAAATTAAAAAAAAAAAAAAAAGAAAAAAGTGACTATAAACAAGAAGCAAACAAACAGCAACAACAAAAGTGACAGTAAGTAATAACCCTCTCCGCTCCACATATCGACTTTTGGAAGTCTCTGAGACATTTGTCCACTTACAACTTCTCTCTCTCTCTCTCTCTCTCTCTCTCTCTCTATACATATACATATATGTATATATATATATATATATAGACATATATATGTATATGTATATATATATTAAATATATATATTATATATTAAATATATATTTATCTCCAATGGATTGTTAAAAAATTACTATATGATTTGATTAACCGAACAACTGATTAGATAACTCAGTTGTTTTTTTTTTTTTTTTTGATAACTCAGTTTTTAAACTGATTTCCTTCAGACAGATTTTCTTTCCCCTTGTTTTGAATGTTTTTATTGTGTTAACATACATAAAACAAAATTTGCCATATAACCATTTTTAGGTGTACAATTAGGGGAAATTAGTTACAGTCATAATGTTGTGTGACCATCATCATTATTTCCAAAACTTTTTTAAAAATTTTAATTCCAGTGAGGTTAACATACAGTGTTATATTAGTTTCGGGTGTACAATATAGTGATTCAACAATTCTATACATTACTCAGTGCTCATCATGGTACTCTTTATCCCCATCATGTACTTTACCCACCCCCCTCCCACCTTAAAAAAATTGTTTTTTTTGTAACTTGAATTGTGCAAGCAAAAATTCTCATTAGAAGGTCCCTCTAAGAGAATGGTAAATTCTAGCTTTCATTTTACTATGTTGCGCTCCACCTTTTCCATCTTTATAAAATGGAGAAAGCACTTTGTTTGCAGAGTACTTTGAGGTCAGGAATGAAAGATCTGGTAAGTCCATGGCATTATAAGTACAATGTGTTTAAAGTGGCCTACACTGTTTTCATAGGACAATAACATGTTCTAATCCATTTAAGAAGCTTTGTAAGTAGTCAGGTCTCCAATCCTTAATCCACCTCCTTATGCCTAGGTAGTGAAGCATAGAGGGCTTTAGGTACCTACAATTACTGACTGTTAAGGTACACTGACTAGCAAAAGACAGGTTAGGCAATGGTATTTGAAAGAAAGCATTTCCAACCTGTGATCCCATGACACAGAGAGGGTTGGGTAGGCTGGGCATATGCTGAGATAGTACATCTTCATTTATAGTCTGATCTTGAATTTGCCTGAATTGTCCATAAGACCAAGCCACCAAATAAGGGTAGGTAATCATCATTCTCACTGAGTGTTAGGCATTACTGATTTTTCCAGAAACTCAAGCCAAAAATTCATATTTTCAAGTGTTAATTATACACCTAGTAAGCTAATTTTTCTCAGTCCTGTAATCCTCACATAACTGCCCCAAATATTTTATGTCCAAGGCCTCTCTCTAATTTTAGCATCCATCCTTATATATTCTAACTAATTAAAGAATAATGTACCATTCATGATGTCCTCCTGAAAGAACTGTATCACTTAGTGTCTGTCTGATGACTGAGTTAGGATGGTGGCCAACAATTCCACAGTGAAAGTCCTACTTGATGCATCTGGAGTACAGACAATACAATGAAATAAACTCAGCTCTGCATGTCTACCAGTTTATTAGACCTTCTGTCTACATATGTATGCTTTGGTCTTCCTTTATAAATTGCAAACCAGTCAAAATTCTCTATGAGATGCAAGGAAACTTCAAATGTAACTACTTTGTTGTGGGCCAATAGTCATTATCTCCTTGCAAAGAAATCTATCAGGAACAATAGTAGATTATTTATTGGTCATCTTGACCTTTTTCTTTGTCTTTTACTTTTGTAAAATAATTTGTTACAATCCAATCTGCATAAGGTCTGTTACTTTTTGTTGTTGTTAGTTGGCTTTTTGTTGTTGTTGTTGGCTTTTAAAGAAATACTTGAAGGTATTAGTTAAAACCTTTATTTGGTGGTCATCAAGTATGGCCATCCATTATTTGTTCATTGGTTGTTATATATTTCATGGAATATGCTCAATATTTAACTTTCAGACTTTGTAAAGGTAGGATTAAATTTTCTCAAGCCTTGGCATCTGAAGAAAGAGTGAGTGAATTATGGACTGTCATATTTTATTGCAAATAGAAATTTTATGAGACCTTGTAAATTGTTTCATTGATTTGGTATCTGTCATAACTCAACATTTCTAATTCTGAAGTTTGATTTTTTTCCACAATGTCCAACTTTTAAGTGTTTATCCAGCTGAGTACATAAATAAGACTGTAGACAGATGATTATTGTTAATTAAACTGTGGTTGTTTACTGATTCCCGTGGGACTGGGAGTGCCACTTCTTGGGAGGTGAACAATGTTTAGTCTGACTTGCTCTTTGTCTTGTGTGTTTGAATGCAGAGTAACGTAACATGATTCAGACTTTATATGCATGTGTGGTAAGGAAGAAAGCTAGTTTCAATACCCACACACATGTAATAGGAATACTATTAATGATTTTTGATGCTACAAAAACTGTTCAGGTGTGGTCACCTAAGATGTTCAGGTCCTCAAGATTAGGGGGGTTGGGGTGTTCCAGGAGGGAGTATAAGGAACAGACAAAGGTGTGTATGTATGTGAGTATGTATGTATGTATGCATGTATGTATTTATTGTTTATTATTTTAGGAATCTCTTCAGCAAATTTTTCATAATACTACAGATGGATTTGAAGGTTTTTTTATGAGCTTCTAAACCTCCTGGATTCTGGCAACACATACAGGAGAGATTCTTTCAACTACCAAAACTTCCCATCCCAGTTTTTGTGGCATCTCATCCTTATAAGGTAAGTGTGCTCTTATGTTTAGGAGTGTAAATGGTGGTGGGACTGGGTACATTAGTATTCTACTTTTCCTATAGAGAGCTCCTTTCTAACTCACCAAACTTCCTGGGTGTACTCTTGCACTCCTCTACTTTTCCATAGTTATCAGGAGCCTCCCTAGAAAGGAAGCTAATCTGGACAGTGTCATTTACTCCAGATTTCCAATTTCTCATTCTCAGAAAATGTGTATTTTATGTCTGATATCGAACCATTAGCTAAATTCATAATTATATCCAAAGAGATGTTAAGAAGTTCTATGCTATGATTCTTCTCCTCCTCCTCCTGATAATGTATATTTTAACAAGGACCTTGTAGAGGCAATGGTAGAAGGTTGATGTGACGTAATAGACTGGCAAAGAGACCTTTTGATCAGCTGAGACTCATCAGTTTAGTCATCAACCTGGGAAAAGTCACTATTTTGTCCTGATTAGGTGCCATTAAGAACAGCGAGTACTTATAGAGGGCAGAAGTGAATCACAGGTGGGACAAGCACTTCCTTCTAGATTCTGTTAATTGTTTGTAACTAGGGCTAATTGGGCTGGAATTGTCACTGCACTCAAAAGAGAAGACAGAATGATTCACTATTAGGATGAAGTTTGGCAAGAATTTAGGGGGATTGATTTGGAGATGATCATTGTTAGGAATTTAATCAGTGCAAGTTGTGGTGAGAGCAGAGTGTCACTTGTTCTCAAATTTATATTTTCTTATTCTGATCACAACTTCTGTCTTGTGTTTCATTATATCTTAACATAAGCTCATATACACATGCAAATAAATGTTTGAGTGTTACATACTAGTATTCTGCTTCCTGGTAGTATACGTTTTGATAAGGAGTTTCTGCAGACAATTACCTTAGCTGTGATAAATGACTTTCACTGTAAAAGTTTCACGAACATAGGAAGTTGGTAAAAGATATATTTGAGGTCAGAGCCTTACACTACCCTCTTATCACACTGTGTCAGAATAGGACACGTGAGTTTGGCAGTGGGCCTGGGAAAAGTCACTACACTGTCCTGAGTGAGTACCATTTACAGTACACAGTACTTAACAAAGGCACAGATGTGGCAGCCACATTCTTAAAGATGGTGGTAATTATGTATAAGAAGTGTTAGCCAGGCTGGAGTTGCCATTGCACTCATAATATTCATCAGTGAGACACAGAGATTTGGCAGAAACTTGGAGTCAGATGGATAATGATCATTGGTGATAATCTGGGCAGTGCAAGTCATGAGGAGAGAGCACAGTGGACGGAGTGTCTTGAGTTTAGGTCAAGCTGGACAATCATAGGAGGACTGTGAGGAGCTTTACTCTTCAGAACCTGTTGTGGGGAGGTTAGAGAACCTATTGTCAGTCCAGTTTTACTACAGAGTCACAACACACCTATGGGAACGGACAGGGCATAGTTCTCAGTGTCCAATTACCATGACAGTGATCAGCTGGATGGTTACTATACTGCTCTTGGTCAGACTGAACCCTAATGTCTGAGAAGCCAACATATAATATATGCAAAAAAGAAAAAAAAGTCAACTTAATGGACAGCACCAGTAAGCTTCTTTTATGGACTAGACTTTTTACCACAGGGAGGTAGTAGTGGTAAAGTGATAACACTTCATTGAGCAAATAAATGAAAATGTCCAGTACACTCTTTTTAGCAAAGTTTCCCTTTTATATGTGTAATGGGGAATGGTATTGCTATATTAAGCTATTACAGACTTCCCTTGCAAGCTTATTTTTGTCTCCAGTATTATTACCATTTCAATTTATAGTGTATTAGCATAAATGATTGTATTATAAAAGAGAGATACTTTTTACCTATTGTCCTACACTTAATTATCCTTTAATTAGGCTGGAAACCACCATAACGTGATTAGTATAATTAAAAAAACATTAAATGGATGTTTTAGATTTTCTGCATTAAAATACATGAAATATTTTGGATGGGGTTTTCATATTGTCTTTTTTGTATGAAGTATATTTTAGGGCACATCTAAGGTTATGTGATAGAATACTAGAAGTAGTTCATGTTTATATTTCCTTACTGCTCACATTCACTCTGTGATAGTATTTTTTCCCTCCATTGTATGTGATATCTGAATGGCATTTTTACAGATGGTGGCAAAAGCCTGTGGCAGTCATTAGATTTGATTTGTGTATCTAAAATAAAAGGGAAGAATAAAAAGGAAGATGTGAAACTTTTAATACTATCAGAAAAATAGTATTTTTATATTAAGGAAACTTTAAATAAAAATAAGTGTTAAATAAAATAGAAGTTGAGGGGCACCTGGGTGGCTCAGTGGGTTAAGTGTCCAACTTCAGCTCAGGTCATGATCTCACGGTTCATGAGTTCGAGCCCCTCATCAGGCTCTGTGCTGACAGCTCGAAGCCTAGAGCCTGGAGCCTGTTTCAGGTTCTGTCTACCTCTCTCTCTGCCCCTCCCTCACGTGCGCCCCATGTCTCTCTCTTTCTCTCAGTCTCTCTCTCTCTCTCTCAAAAATAAACAAACATTAAAAAAAAAGATAGAAGTTGAGTATAGAGTGTGGCACTTGTAAGCCACTGAACACTCACCATATTATGACGATAGATAAAAAGTTAAGATTTCATCACTTCTGTTTGAAAGTTTCCATGTTAAACTTGAAAGTATCTCCAAAACTTTCTAGGTTTTTCTTTCAATGGGGGGGGTGGATTAAAATTTGATACTGTTTTATCAAATATTTAAAAAATTATGTATGACCATCTTGATTTCTATCACCTATCCAAGAAAAATTATTTAATGTATTTGAAGATTGTATGAAAAATCCTATAACTTTATAATGTTTTTCAAAAATCTTTAAGAGCTCATAATTCTCTCTAAATTAAAAAGGGAATATATGGAATAACTAAGGGTTTTATACTCTTTAATACTTTCACCCACTTAAGATAATGGGAAGATGTTTTATGGATGATAAGTTAGGAGCATTTTTGGAAGTTTTATTTAAGTTAAAAAGTAAACAATTGTGTTTTTTTTTCTAATCAGTTTAAAAAACCAAAATATACACTTATTTCTGGTGGTTGCAGTATAAATTCTAAATTGGCTATAAAAACCAGTGTGATATTATCTAGAAGTGTTAAAAATATCCACATTACTATGACCTGGAAAAGAATTCCACTTCAAGATATGTATAAATTACAGTAATTTCTCCAACTTCGGTGTATATCCAGATCCCCTGAGGATCTGGTTAAAATTAAAATTTGAATTCAATAGGTTTGGTTTGGAGTCTGAAATTCTACATTTCTGTGTATAGAATTTTATCTCTTAGATGGTGCCTATGATGCTGGTCCATGGGCCAACTTTGAGTAGCAAGGACTAGATAAGTGGTTCTCAAAGTATTTTTCCCAGACCAGTGGCATTGGCATCACCTAAGGAATTATTAGAAATGTAAACACTTGGGCCCCACATCAGGCATACTGAATCAAACACTCTGAGGTGGGGCCCAGAGATCTGTGTTTTTTGTTTGTTTGTTTGTTTTTTTTTAAACGTTTATTTATTTTTGGTACAGAGAGAGACAGAGCATGAACGGGGGAGGGGCAGAGAGAGAGGGAGACACAGAATCGGAAGCAGGCTCCAGGCTCCGAGCCATTAGCCAAGAGCCCGACGCGGGGCTCGAACTCACGGACCGCGAGATCGCGACCTGGCTGAAGTCGGACGCCTAACCGACTGCGCCACTCAGGCGCCCCAAGAGATCTGTGTTTTAACAAATCTTCCATGTGATCCTGATGTGTGTCAAAGTATATCAGGGTACATATATAGGAATTCTTATAACGGCATTGCTTATGAAAGCTCAAACTGGAAAAAATGAAAACATCTACCAAAAACTGATTTAAAAAATTATGATATATTTACACAGTGAAATACTACATAGCAAGGAAAAAACACAAATACTAGTTATCTATAGTATGGATGAATATTTGTTCAACAAATTGAGCATAAGAAGCACAACATAAAAGAATAGGTATGTATCGTTCCACCTATGTAAAGTTGAAAAAGAATTACCAGAATTTTAGGGATGCCTATATCAGAGGTAAAACTATAAAGAAATAACATGGTAACTGTGAAAGTCAAGGCAAAGTTTACCTCTTAAAGTGAAGGAGTTGTAATGTGATTATGGGGAGACCAGCGAGGGGGATCCTGCAGGGCTGGCCATGTAATGTGTTTTGACCTCAGTGGTGGTTATGTTGGTAAGTATATGAATTATTGCTTTGTAAGCATTAATTCACTTAATTTATGTTTCATGCACTTTTAAACTTGCAAAAATACAAGAAAACAATGAAGCATATTTCTCCCAGATCCATTTTATAATGATGTTTCTCTTGGTTAGTGACTGAGCAATTATTCCAATGGGAATTACTCTGTTGTCTGCAAAAACTTATTTTTACAGTAAATAAAAATTCAGTCTAGTGTCGCGGGGTATAACATTGAGAAAGGATATGTATGGGTTGGACAAATTGCTCTGTAGTATTGTACTCTATAATACATAAGGTTTGATAGCAATTAATTACAATATTAGAGGTGGTTTTATTCCCTTATATGATTATATCCTTGGTACAAAAACAACATGGAGGAGGGGCACAATTGACCTGATATGGTAGACATAGGATGTTTGCCTGACTGCTTCTTCTCTGTGCAAGAACTGTGCTCCCTCCCATGTGGCTCTGGCCAAACTGCCATTCATGGTGCTATCCTGCCTGCACCAGGTAGTCATGTGACCCAGGCCTGGCCAATCATGGAACATTGTCTTTCTGTTCACAGTGATGGATCTCAAAGCAGAGCTAATCCTTCTGTTACATGTGCTACAAGGACGCTGGAAGTAGAGTTCTATCTATGTGTTAGGGTTAATGATTTTAAGGACCATAGAAGACTGAACATTTAAGGGCCATTTTCTTTCCACTTGGAAAGAAGAGACTTGAAAATGCAGTGCACAAGAAAGAATACAGGGTTTAATGGTGTTGGAAAGAGAAGTGTGATTTTTTTTTTCCTGAGCACCTGGATCAAGCCATATTTAAATCCACCAGATGAGCCAATAAATTATTACTGCCTTTTGTTTTATGTTGTTGCTTGAGCTACTTTGAATTTAGTTCCTAGTATTTACAAAGGAAAGAATCCTGGTTAATTTCTAAACACATTTTAAAATATTTCCACAATTCACAGTCTAAAATTGCTTAATTTCTTTGTGTGCTTTGGTCTCTTGATCAATATTGGGGATAAAAGAGTTGACTCATAATTAATTTTGCTAATGTACCAATATGAAGTCGTTACTCCATGGATAGCTGACCACTGGTTTGTGTCTCTTCAGTTGCAGGGATTGCTTTCTCCACACTACTGTCAAATTGGAGAGACATTAAAATAAGGACAGCAGCAGAATGTAATTATGTGACATCTCGATAAGGTTTTCTTATTTGCTCTCATTCCATAAACTTTGAAGATGTTAACTAGTCAATCTCACTAAGTGAAAGGCTTATCCATGGCTCAGGAAACGTATACACAGAGTCCAGAGGTGAAACCTCAGGCTGCTAATGCCTCCATGGTTGCAGGCATGCTTTGAGGAAAGCTTCTCCAAGAAGGACTAGAAAGCAGTGGCTATGCATTGAATAACCTTGAATCTCACCTGACAGAGATGTTGATTTACTCGTCTAGGGTATGACCATGGCATCAGGATTTTAACAACCCCCCAAGTGATTCTGTTGTGTAGCCAAACGTGAGAGGTGCTGCCAAGAAGAGACAGTTGAGCCTGCATGGCCTACTATGTAGTGAAGTCTGGGTCACAACTCACAGACTTTGAAGGATTTGGATTATTTAGTGTCAATGGAGAGACTGGGGGTGGTGTATAGAGAAGCAGACAACCGTATCTTTTGGAAGATTTGGGGGTTATCCTCAGATGGCACCACACCACAGTGGCCTTGGGCTATTTGCAGTGCCTCACCTGGATACCTGATCCTGGCAAGGTCCCCAGAGTGTGCTTCTCAGCTAATCACAGGGAATCATGCCTGGGCCTACTTTCATTTACCGCTTGCTGCTGCAATCACTCCCCACAGATTTCAGCTGCCTTCCCTCAGAGCTCCTTATTTCTTCCTACTCATTAGAACAACAATCGCAAAAAGCAGAAACCAGAGGAAGCTACAGGGGAGGTTCTTGGCCAAAGATTCAGAGATCCCAGTGGGCAGAAATGATCGTTTTGGGAGAAGGTCATCTGTAAAGATTTTTAAAAATATTCTTCCCATTCCTCCATATCCAATATCTATCTGTTGCTTCAAACTCAGGTAATTTCCATAGGTAACTCCAAAAAGGCATATCTGGTATAACCATCCCATTGATAACATGGTGCCTGGATGGATTTCAAGAGTTTCATGGATCACGCCCTCCTTGCAAATGATAAACAGCACTTTAAGTTTGTGACCTTAGTTTGTAGAAATAGATCATTTGAAAATTAGATTATCAAATGGGCCTAAAACCTTTCATCTGCTTAAGAATCACTTCAATACACTAATATATAAATCCTATCAAAAGATTGTTTTCTTTTCTCATAAAAAAAGGTAATATAGTTCTCTTAGCTGTTGTCAACAAGCCTTTATTTTTTCTTAAACTTTATTTATTTACTTATTTTGAGAGAGAGAGAGATAGAGAGAGAGTGTACAAGCTGGATGGTACGGGAGAGAGAGGGAGAGAGAGAATCCCAAGCAGGCTCCGTGCTGTCAGCACAGAGCCTGATGTGGAGCTCAATCCCATGAACTATGACATTTATGACGTGAGCTGAAATCAGGAGTCAGATGATTAACTGACCAAGCTACCCAGGTGCCCCTCTACTTTCTAAGATTTTTTTAGGTATATTAAGCTTGAAATTTTCTTTTAAAAAAATAACTTTAATAATTAGACATTAATTAATACCAGTCATTACTCACACACCCTTGTATGGTGCCAAAAAGACAGGGCTGTGTTGGTCTTTAGGAAACATTCAGTACTGCAAGCTTACTTCAGTTTAGTCATAATTCCCCCAAGGTTTTATTAGAACTCAAAGGTTTTTTTTTCACATGACTAAAAAGTATACTTATAAAATAATTTTCTACTTCTTCTACTCCCATTCCCTAGAGATGGGTAACATGAATAGTGTTGTATGTATCAGACAAGTATAAAAACATACTGAGTCGTGTGTGTGTGCCTACATGTATGTATGAGTGTGTAATTTTTTTAATGTTTATTTATTTATTTTGAGAGAGAGAGAGAAAGAGAGCAAGAGTGAGCAGGGGAGGGGCAGACAGAAAGAGGGAGAGAGAATTCCAAGCAGGCTCCACACTGTCAGCACAAAGCCTGACTCAGGGCTTGATCTCATGAATCGTGAGATTGTGATGTGAGCCAAAATCAAGAGTCAGACGCTCAATGGACTCAATCATCCAGGTGCCCCATGACTGTGTCATTTTTAACTCATGCCACCATAGAATTCCACCTGCTTTTCTCACTTAACATTATATCTTGAATATTTTTTCCAAGGTAGAAAACTGCTTTAAAAGAGTGTATGGTGTTATTTTTTGAAAGCATCAGGACCTCTTGTAATGAGCATCCTATCTGTAGAATTCAAATGAAAACAGAGTCTTTGAATATCAGAGTTAAATGCTTTCATCGAAGAAGGCCTTCTCTTCACCCACACAATCTCTGCAGTCCTCAGAGCTTGGCCATCTCTCATTCACCCAGCAGAGGACAGAGCCCTGCTCTTGCTCACCCTGTGCGTTCCATTTCAGAAGACATTCAAAGACCCTGAGGTTGCCTCATGTGTAAGTTTGCTTGGAATACAGATTTCATTCAGAACCCATTCTGTCAAGTGAGCTCACACTGCATGTTTCCCATTGTGAGCAAAGAAAAATAGATTTAGCACTAAAATATACCATCTGTGTCAATATGTGTCAATATGTGCTGGTGTAGATTTAAATCTGAGCACATTTGTTAGTTTTAATTCCAAGGCATCAAGTACTGCAGTCATTGTTTCCTCTAGCCCTCAAAAGAAAGATCTTCCTGGGATCACCAAATCCCTTCTTAGAAGTCAGGTCAAATCATCTGCCAAGAAAGACCTCTCTTGGGTAGAAGCTCCTAGAGCTTTCTTGCTTGGCTTGTTCAGTGAGTCTTTTTTACGCCCAAAACAGCCCTGGGTTAAAGGCCTTTGAGAAAACTGTTAAAAGTGAGCTCTTTTTATCTCCCATCCCACAAATCCTTTTTCTGTTGCCTCATGCTTTATGTTATACCTTGTTGCAACATAAACATGTAAAATTAGTTTTGTACCCCCTTGCCGCCCCCACACTGAAAAGGTTCTTCCTAGTTTGAGCCAGGACACCAAGAATGTGGAAAAGCCAGTGAAGTTTTAATTGGATTAAACTCTGTGTGTCCCTCTACCCCCAACCTCTTTACTGGTAACTTTCTTGACAGCTTAACTAACGAGATAATATGCAACAAAGAGATGTGGCATTCAGCAGGGCCTCCTGCCTTTCCCTGGGGGGGATACACCTGGGCCAGCTGTGAGTCACAACAGAATAACAGGTAACTGATAATAGCCCCACTCTGATACTGTCACCACCTCCCAGGCTTTGTGCATTTCTGAGATGAAATTCAAACCTGAAATTTTAGCTGCTCAAAGTGATTGGATTCAGCAGGCACCTCCTGAACTTGGGGTGGAAACGCCAGAGGGGGCGCAAAGCCACTTCCCTGGTCTTTAATTCCCTCAGCCAAGAAAAATCAAAATCTGTCCATTTGGCACGTTTGTGAGGGAAGAAGGGCAATAGGAATTTTCCTTAATGAAATAATGCCGGCCATTAAAGAGCAGTCTTGCTGATGTCACTTGGCGCCCTTCTCCCACAGGGCTGGCAGGCAAGAGGCCAGGGTGTGAGGACGTGCAATTGGAGACATTAGTTACACCACCTTAGGTACGGTAGCAAAATAATATTTGATAAATGAAAATAAATCCAGGCAGACACAATTTCCAAATAGTTTTTAGAAGTACCTGTCACTTCCAGACTCTCTTCTTAAGCGTAAACCTTGGTGAGCGAATCCATTTTACCGCTTCTTCCATGCAGAAAATTTCAGTGTGCCCTGAAAATATTCCATGTTTCCAGAGGACGGTGACAGTCACACTGTCGGAAGATTTAGGGACTGTCTGTGAAAACTCCTTTCGGGATGTTCTTACCTGCAGTGGGAGCAGTAGGGTGCCTGTGCTCCCATTTCAGCAGCCCTGGGAACAGTCAGGTGACCCCCAAAGTGTTGCCACCACAAGCAGAAGAGTTAACATATCTAAAACCTTTCGGAAGACATGCCATTGTTAGAGCTAAAGTTGACGTGCAACGGCCCTTGAGAGGGGGAGCTGTGCTTCAGAATCCCCACTGGGTGTATAAGGCTTCTACCTGATCCCACCCTAAGGGCGGGTTTTGACACTGGAGAAGACAGAGGGGGTGGGGAGCATCCAAGGGAAGGGGTGACCTTAAGATAAACTTTGTGTCTTGACTGTGTTTTTCATGTACATACAATAGATCTACAACTTGAGGAAGACCGAACCAAAAGCTCTAGTAACCAAAAGGTAGAGAAGGGGGCAGAAAACAAAGATATAAAGATAAAATTAAAATGACTGGGGAGGGTCTTAACTTACCATAGTTAGGAAGAGCATAATCTTTTGACTTTTCCATGTTGTAGGTTCACTATACCCAGTAATACTGAAGCCAGCTATTGCATACATTCTGGGAAACCTGACTGCATTAGAGTGTCAGAAGTGTCAGAGTGGTGAGGGGCCAGGGCACCTGTAGGTAGTAATTATGGGACCTTTGGTTCATTACTTAAAATAGGATAAGCAGCTGCTATGTTCTGGGTGCTATATTATGAACTTCCAAATATTTTATCTATGTCAGGCTACGTAGGAAGCTTTCAGTCTTCCCACAATATGTGCTTCTTTTTAAAAATTTTTTTAAAAGTTTTTATTTATTTATTTTGAGAGAGACAAAGATAGCATGAGTGGAGAGGGGCAGAGAGAAGGAGAGAGAATCCCAAGCAGGCTCCACACAGCTGACACAGAGCCCAACATAGGGCTCGAACTCGTGAACCATGAGGTCATGAACTGAGCCAAAATCAAGAGTCTGATGTTTAACCCACTGAGCCACTCAGGCACCCCAGTACATGCTACTTATTGTGAGGACTGAATTAACGTAAGGGAAGAAGTTGGTCTTCCGATCTCCTCTGGGAAAAAGGAGATTGGAAGGAATTTCTGGTAAATTCTCTTGTATAACCTTCTGTTCCTCATTTTCCTCAGCTGTACCATGTGGATAGTGATAGTACCTGCTATATAGCGTAGTTGGGAGGATTAAATGAGGTAATTCATTTTTATTGCTTAGGAAGGTGCATTGCATGTGGTAAACAGCAATCAATCATCAGTTTTGTCAGGGGTTAATGTTGCGGTTATTTGATCATGTCTAATACATTGCATTCTGGTAGGGACTGGGTGTGAGAATACAGGCTTCTTCACTATCCCTTATTTTCACATTGGTATTTAAGCATAGGAATTTAGTCTTAAGATTACCTTCAACAACAAGACAAGGTATGAAAAGCAGCAATGAATAAGACACATCCCACTCTGTTGAGGCAGCTGGTGACATGGGTTATCCTGACACAAGCGATGGGCAGGAGCTATTGGTTACACTTTGTCTACTGAAAAACTGCCCCAGTTGTAAGCCTCTGGGCTGGCCTCCTGCCATCTTAAGAAAATAAGCCCAGATAGGTCTACCTTGGACCGCCAGAAGAGCCTATTGCCAACAACTACAAATGAAGAGAAAAAAAAAAAAAAATCCAAACAGGAAAAACCCAACAAACAAACAAAATGAAAACAATCTCCAATCTCTGAAAAACAAACCTTAAACAAGATTTGTTTCTCCACAACTCTTAAGGCTGGAAAGCTGGGCTTTAATAGAAGGCAATGAAAGGATAGTTCACTGTTCTCTCACACTGCAAACTTTTTAAAAAGTAAAATATGAAATGCTAGGAGTCTGATGGATGGCAGTTACTATAAAGAAAGAAAATAATGCTTAGTGTTGGAATGATTTACCCAAGTCTGTGCACTCATGGTGGACACATGGATTTAATTCAGGGCTGTTGGAGAGATCTGAAAACTCTAAAATTATAAGCAAAATTTAGTGGTGGTATACATGCATTTTTGTAAAAAAAGTTTACAGCTTTTCTCTGATGTTCAGTGAGATCTGAGACTTCAAAAGGGTTAAGAACCCTGGATCATAGAACAGTACACTTAGGTTTGTAAATAAGGATGGTTATCTTCTTTATCTTCATGTTGCATAAGAAAGTTCCAAAGGTCCCATATAATGTGGCATCTTGGCAAGAGAAATGTTGATTCTCACTTTCTTGAGAGCCAACAGGAAGTGGGGGAATGGGAGGTGCCCCAGGTCCTGGATCTCTGATCACCACTGCAGAGTGCAGTTTGCTTTGCTGGGGTTGACTGAGCACAGGAGCTTTCTGGCTGTGTCCTAGACTCTGTGCGAATCATCCCACAGTGACTGTAATTTTGACCTGAAAGTGATCTGGATTCTCAGAATCACTTTGGCTTCCATCAGATCCCTCTCTAGTACTTGCTGAGGAAGCCACTGGCTTAAAGTTTTCTTTTCAATTCATGTCTCAGACTTTACCTGGAGACATTTTGTGTCTTCCCCTCTGCATCATTCCCCAGGAAGATGGGGTAAGACCTCTATCATTAACAGAGGTTATGGTGATTGTGCCAAAGCCCTATACGAAGTACTACGTTTTCCCATTTAATCCGTATAACAACACTGTAAGATTGGTATAATTATCAGTTTGCAGAAAAGTGAACCAGAGCTCAGAGAAGTTAAGTTGAAATGCATACCACAGTTTGTATAACTTCAAAGCCCAGCTCTTAACTACTATTCTGTGGTAATAAGTTATTTCTATTAGATTGTAAAGTATCCAGTTTTGCTTATCTGGTTTATTTTGAAAGAAGTACAACTGTTTGGTTTGAAAGTATCTTCCATAAACACAAGCTACCTGCATGTTCCCTTGATTGAAGAAATCAATCCTTCTGCACCTCTAAATTGTGAGTTACAAACCCAGGTACTGAAAGGTAGGAACAAAGTAGGCTGGATGGTACTGGGAAACACTGGCACGGATGCTCTTTGTATCAGCTGGGGTCACATTTGACAATTAGCAGAATAGATGAAAGTCTGCATCTTAAATAAGTAAGGGCTTTCATTTTCACACTTAACAAAAAGTCTATAGGTAGGCAATCCATGGCCAGTATAATAGCTCAAATTTGCCATCAGAGGCAAGCCGCCTTCTGTCTTCCTGTTTCTCTATCTAGCCTATGGCTTCTGTCCTCATGTTCATAAAATTATGGCTGTGCCTCCAGCCATTGTGTTTGTATTCCAAGAAGGAAGGGCAGAGAGCAAGTAGAGCACAGAGAGCATCCCAGGCAGGTCTGTCCCTAGACCCAGTCATGTGGTGGCTCCTGGCCTGGCGTAATTGGGGAGGTGAGTAGTGGTGCTATGCCCATCACCATTCCAAACAAAACTGAGGCTCTGTTAGTGAGGAAGAAGTGCGGTATATTTACTGGATAGACAACTCTGGAAGTGGCAGTGCCCTACCAAGGGGAACAACCTCAAGGCAATTCTGCAGAAGCTCCCATTTTCTATAGATGCAAGTCAGTGTTGTCACATTAGCTAAGTCCCTTGATACCACCAGTCCTAGAGTAAAGCTGAGGTGGGACCTGCATATTTTATGGCCCCAACTTTCTGTTGTGTGCTGTGCAAAATGTAAGGAATTTGCTAAAGAAACTGGGCTCAGTGCAATACAACTGGGAAAGTATGGGCTTGAATTCAGAAGACCCAAGTTCAAGTCCCTTGCCTGCCATGTGCTATCAGTATGACCTTAGGCAAGTTATCAACCTCAAATTCTTCATGTTAGTCTAAGACATGGGCTGCTGTGAGGTGTAAATGATGTGATGGGTGTGATTATTATGGTTTTCCATTGACTAGCACTCTTTGGGCACTTAATTTGTTTTGTTATGGAAGTCACTTCATCTCGATACACTTACATTTAAGTCTTTGCTTGGCACATAGCCTTGTGCTGTGCACTGATGCTATTGAGAGAGAAATCTGTAGGCTTATAGTGAGCATCCTTAGAGTGCTTGCATCTCACAATGCTGATCTTCCCTTCAGATATGCTTTTCCCCATCCTCTCCTCATAGTAATTCCTCTTTGGAGCACAGCACTCAGCTCAGAAGTATCTACTTCAGGGACCTCCCCAGATCCTCCATCTGTGGTCTTTCTCTTCCATTTGTTTCCATAAAACTGCACTTGCCTGGTTCTTTTCTAAGTTCTTCCTTTTCGTTTTTGTTTTTACCTTTTGTCTCTTTCATGGGCTCCTTTTTTCTCCACTAGTTCCTGGAATGTAGAGATTTCCAGACTTGGGCTAGGACTCAGCCATGACTCTTCTTAATTGATACACTCCATGAGTTAATCTCAGCCATATTCATCATTCTATTTCAGGGTGCTGATAACTCATTCATCTGTGTGTGTGGTTCAAACTGTGTCTCAAGCTTCAGAACCAGACATCCCATGGATTCCTGGACATGTCTCTAGTGGATGTTCCAAACCACTGCAAATGTAAAATAATCAAAACAAAACTCTTCCTTACCCCGTGGACTCTGGTCCTCCCTCTATATTCTCTGTTTCAGGTAGCCTTAACATTTACCCAGTCATGTCAGCTAACTCCTGAGTCATCTTGTCCCTTTCTGTCTTCTCTCCCACATGCAATCACTTACAAAGTCTTACTTGAGCTCTAGCATTTTTTTTTTTCTTTTCTTCACCATAATCACCATATTGATTTAAAAACTCTGTCTGCTTTCTGTCTAGAATATCTTAACGTCTTCCTACTTCACTCCTAGTGTTATTCTGCTGACCACAGCTGCTGGAGTAAGAGCAAATGACTAAAATGAAATTGATCAAGTCATTTAAAAACCCTTTGAAAGTCCCTCATGGTATCTCTCACTTACTGTGTCTGCCACTCACTTTCCACTGCAAAAAAACTTTAAACTCAGAGCATCCATGTGTTGTCTGGGGATTCATCTAGTGTGGGACTTCTCTAGGGCTTACGTGCCTGTGTATGTCATGAGGTCCAGTGCCCCACACCTCCACATCATCTACATTCCTCAGTCTAGGGCTCAATCTACTGTGTCGCACTCAATGTTCCATGTATATATTTGTCAGATGGCTTAGATTGATTATTTTCATCTAACAGTTAAAATATTCAGTAGCATATGTAACACTTAAATGGTTTCACTTAAGTTTAAGTTTGTGAAGACTGGGCCTTTTTGTCACTCATATTCTGTAAACCCTGAGTAACATTCCAATGTGAGTCAAGCAAGGACATGACAATTAGAAGATTGATCAGAATTCCTGAGCATTTACTGGGCCTCCATCAAGATTTTTTTTTTCCCCACTGATGTAGAAGAACCCATTAATATAGAAGTGCCTGAGCAGTTAAAATTACTCACTCTTCAAGACCGTGGGTAGGAAAAGTATGTCCTTTGATGTTAACCTTGCTGAAAGGCACAGATACCCTAACTACATGTAGGGTGACATCACCCCTTTGTGTTTGTGTAAATGGGCCAGATTAAGAAGATTAAGAAGGGAGTTGGTCAGAGGTAAAAGTTATTGAGTGGCAGTGCAGGGGAGGCAGCAAATCCCTCCCATACTCTGAAAACCTTCATCACTCATGTCCTTACATGTATTCAGGGCAGAAAAGCAGGTAGATTTCTGAACCTCTGCTCTGGGCTCTGAGTTCGGTTTTTAGCTCTGACTCTAGCAAACTAAGGACAAGGCTCATATCCACATGAGGGTCTTATTTGCTTTTCATGCAAAGAGGGAGAACCCTAAAGCTTTTCTCACAAGATGATATGACAAAGGTTGTAAAATGCCTTTACAGATAGTGAGGGGAAAAACGGGGCTACCTAAACTTAATGATTAAGTGCATGATGTGTTAATCCACCCCCTCTCCCCCCGTGGGACTGACATGCTAATGGATAGTGCCAGCTTTCATTTCAGGTTTTTAGATACCTAAGGCAAAAGGATATGCATTCTACAGAATATATAAGAATGGAAGCTTTAAATATTATGCTTCCTAACTTTTAAGAATCAAAGTTATCAAAATTTATAGATATCCCTTTCCTCAAAAGAAGAGTTCCTGTCCAGTTTTGGTTCCTTACCACAGTCAATATGAGCTATCCAAAAATCCATCTATAGCATTTTCTGTTTTGAAACCTGTCAATATCTACAGGATGAGTTCCAAAATTGAGGTACAAAATGCTTTGCCCTCTGGGCTCTGACTATATCTTTCCACACTTACTTTCTCCCCCCCATGCAATTTTTTTTATCTACATCATATACAAATAATACACACACATGTAAAAGGCACACACACAGAGGCACATACACATGGGCACACACCCCACACAAGGACACACACTGTGTGCACACACATATACAGAAGGACATACATATATACTTAGGAAGACAGACATGGGCACATATAAGACACACAGATACATATAAACAGTCATGTGCACACAAGCATGCACGTAGGCACACATACCCAATGGTGTGCATGTACACAGGTGCATATAAGGACACATATATATGCGCACACACAGGAAGGTATCCACACACAGGTACACATACAAGAACACACATGGGTCACATAGAAGGACACATACATGGACATACACACACACAGCATGCAGACCTGGGCAGATGTCCAAAGACACACACGCTACACTTCATTTCATGTGGATTAATCTGTGTTTTCTCCTGGGTCTCACTTCCAGCAAGGTGGTGTAGTCTTTTACTTGGTTCATGAACTAATCAGGCTTCTTGCTTCTCCCAAGAGCCTATTAATGCTATCCTCATTTTAGCTGATTGCTAAGACAACTGGCTCTTTCTCTCAGCGACCACACATAAATCCTCATCGCAGACATTTGTCAAGAAGCATTGTTTGACCTCACCACTATTCAGAAATAGGCCTTTTTTAGATGATCATCTATCATCATATGCAGCCTATACATTCTGCTGAATTGGGGACGTCCAAAAGAAATATGAGAGCCACAGATGTGAGGCACACATGTAGCCGTATTGAAAAAAAAACACACACACAAGAAGAAACAAATAAAATAAACTTTTGTAATGTATTTTATTTAACCTATTGCAAAATATTATTTCAACACATAATTATAAAATTATTAATGAGATTTTTACCTTATTTTTTGTGTGTATGCTGGTCCTTGAAATTTAGTGTATACCTCACACTTAGCGATGTGGACTACCTGCATTTCACATGTCATAGTTGCTTGTGGCTGGTGACTACCGTATTGTACACTGTGGCACAGACTTTACAAAATCCTCTCTAGATCACATCAGACCAGTAGAAAGCCAGGCATTGATGGCGAGGAAGCTTTGAGACAAATGTGTGGCTGTCTCTAGAACATCTTTGTATGGAGCTTTAGTATGCCTTACATAAGCTTACCTAACACCAGAATTTATCTTGTTTCCTCTCTGCCTAATTTTCAAGCTATTTTTTCATGTATTTTGCTTTGCTGTATTACATGCATTTTTATAAACCATTTTAAGCCTTTTTTTTTGTTGTTAGTCTTCTTATGAGGCAAGTTGAAGGAGATACTCATGTTCTTCCATATTGTTGTGATTCTCCACGTTCATCTCTGCGGAAGGCCATTCCTGGACCTCTTCTCTCCCCTCTCCCAGGGGAGGAGCTCCTTGCTTTATGCACTCAAGGGCTTGCTGTTTAGTCAGTTCTTCAGTAATGCTACATACGTTCCCCGAAAAATCACTGTGCTATGCAAAATCAAACAATGAAAGCCATAGGGCTTATGGCGAAAATGGGATTAGGGGCACAACATACAAAAACTTTAAGTGACACATCAATACACAAAAACAAAAGAAACTGAATGTAAACAGCAGTGCAGTTTTACACATGTAAAATGGTTCAAGAAGTACATAAATACTGCAATAAATAGGCACCTGACCTTGAATGAGACCCAGTGTTTGCTGGTGCAAATGAGGGTCAGAGCGGTTCAGCTTGTAAGTTGGTGGGAGGAGGGGAGTTGAAAGCTAAGGGAAGGCTGTAATAGCAGAGATGGTGCGTGTGGCCCAGAGCCCCCAGTGAGCTGAGGGAGCGGAGGCACTGTTAGGTGCGGGTGTGTGTGTGTGTGTGTGTGTGTGTGTGTGTGTACGTGTGTGTGTGCGTACGTGTATGTGTTTTGGATATTCCTACACTGCTCAGTTCATCTGGGTTCAGTTTTCTCCACTCACCTAATGTTTCCTGCAGGTGAAGTGCACATAATCAGATGCAAAATTCACATTATGCTCAAAATGGTCCCTAATACAACAATCATTAGAACAGAATTGTATTTTTGAAAATAAGCATAAGAAGATAACTGACTGTAGTTATTTCTGTTATCACCACATTTGCATCTGTTTACTTTCAGTTGTTTGCACATAGGTCCTCAGCTCTCTGGTCTGTGAACTAACTTGGAGTGAGACTCACATCTCATCTTTGTATCATCTACCCCTCCCTAGCCCAGTGCCTGACACACAGGAGTACTCACAGCATCATTCAGATTGTGTTAACTTAAGGTATATTTGACTGCCTCGTGTCAAATTTTTAAAACACTTTTATTAGTTTATTTTGAGAGAGAGAGAGAGAGAGAATGACCTGGGGAGGGGCAGAGAGAGAAGGGGACAGAGTGTCTGAAATGGGCTCTGTGCTGACAGCAGTGAACCTGATGGGGGGCTCGAACTCACAAACCGTGAGATCAGGACCTGAGCTGAAGTTGGACCCTTAAGCAACTGAGGAACCCAGTCGCCCCTCATGCCAAATTTTTAACTCCTCAAGGGCAAATACCACACCTTACATACATTTACACCCTCAAACCATCTTTCTCTTTGAGACTTAGTAAGTCAGAAAGGAGTAAGGAATAGAGAAGCATGTGCAGTGCGTATACTCTGCTGCCTGTGCTCACTCTTCCACCACGGGTTACTGTTCCCTTATCTCTGGGAGACTTAGCCCATCCTAAGAAAATGTCAATGGCTTTAGTCAATGGGCTCAGTGTCCTAACAGAGCAGACTAAGGGGAGCCAAAGCAGGCTAAGGAAACAATGGTCAGCGTTGTTTTTCCAAGTCTTTCTCTCTTCCCTCCCCCAGTATGGAATCCCTTCCAGGCTGCTTTCCAGATTGGGACCAGGCCCTTACCAGTCCTGTAGAAATGCTCTTGCGCATGATCATGGTAATAAAACCAGTGAAAACAGCATTCTTTCCCTACTGGCTAGGCTAGAATCATTCCTCACTCTGGGCAAATGGGCAAGTGGAAGTTTGAATAGAGCAACTAGAACATCAGGTCACTGAACCACACTGGAAACACCCAGTGGAGTAGAAGGTCCTTTCTAAACATATAAATTGTATAGACAAAGCAGTAAAAGAGGTGAAAGAAACAGCTACATACTGAAAAATCACTTTATTTTGTTTGCATAATAACAAAATATTTCTCACTTTTTAATTTATGGTTGTGGAGTCTTACCAAGAATCTGAATATCATCCATGGATGTGTCATTGCCCTCTACTGGATAAATTGGGCAACGTTGTTTCATTTCTGTCCATATAGAAATGTATCAAATGATGGCCCATACTTGCCTAGCGTTTGGTATTTTTATTTTTCAATATGTTTCTATATGTAGCATTTTAATTTATTCTGATAATAATGCTTTGAAATAACGAAACTATTTTCATTCCCATTTTACAGATGAGAAAACTGAGGCAGAGAGTAAACTTATTCATTCAATGTATAGATACTTTAAGGAAGCTACACACAAAGAACTATGCTAGGCAATTTACAAAGATGAATAAGACGGTATCTTTGCTCTGGGAGCTTATCCTGTTTTGTAGACAAGATGTATATATAAGTAACTATAATGAAAATAAAACTTGTGATATATGAATAAATGAAAACAAGATGTGTTGATTTCTCACTCTGTGCCAGTTGTTCATATATGTTATTGTATTTTTCCCTTGTAATTGGTATATGTTTTACAAATGACAAAATTGAGGTGGATTGCTTGTTTGTCAACTGCTCACAGCAAAAAAACACCATAGGAAATGGAGAGGGAGAATTTGCAACTGGTGCAAACTGCACAAGTCTTCATGAGGGTGGTGGTGTTTGATCGAGGGGTTGAGAGATGGACAAAAGCAGGCAGGTGTTCCCGGGAAACTCTGCTCACATTGTGAGCCAAGTGTGGGGCTTATTTGGGGATGACAGGTCCTGTAGAGAGAGTGAAGATTAGGCTGCCAGAAAAGAGCTACTCCTGGTGCAGAAGGTATATCTAAAGGAAGCTTGCCAGGAGCAAGTGGTAAAGCTAGGGCGGGTCTGTATCTGTGCCACTGTGCAGCAAGGACAGGATCTGGGAACCAGCGTCGTGGCTCTGGCCCTGTGCTGGCAGGAAGCGGCAATGCTTGCCTGCATGTGTCGTGAGGCTGCAGGAGGGGAGTCCCAGCTTCTTCTGTGTATGGATGTGGTTACAGATCAGTGGGAGGCTGGTGTGGGAAGCGTGAGCAGGCTGTGACAGGGTGTGCTCCCGGGAGTCAGTAAGGAGTGTCACATAAGGGAAAATCAAAAATCCTTCACTTTCATATTAGAGGTTGCTGAACTGTGGCACCTTCTCTTTCCTTCAACAACCCTGACCAACCAAAAAAGCAGCATGTAAAATAAAAAAAAAAAAAATTGAAGAAACTGTAGCGAATGAAACAGGGCTTTCTTTGTCCTTTGAACGTGATGACAAGCCTCATTTAATAGAAGACGTGGGTGATTTTTGCCTAGAGTTTTGCTTTTATGCTCGACAATTTCTCAAGCCCTCCAGAGTAAACCCTTACCACCTTTCCTGTGTTCTGTTCCTGGTGGCTTCCCAGAGAGTCTCAGGAACAGAATAAATGACAGGGACCACAGAGAGTTCTCAGTGCTTAAAAGGCCATGGCCCTACTTCCAGGGGGGACTAAAGGGCAGGGGATGCATGCTAGAAGAGAAATGGAAGGTACAGAAAAGCTAAATGGATATGATCCTTTGTGTGGCTAAAAGAAGCACTAAGTTAGAATTTGCTTTTCCTCTGAAACTCTTCTGTTAGGACTCCTGCAAGCCACTGAGAAAGTAGGCAAGAAAGAAAGACAGGAGGAAAGGAAGAAGGGAGTGAGACAGTGAGAAAGACCTAGAGACAGATAAGTAGATAGGTAGGTAGATACAAACATACAAACATAGACAGATGCAGAGAAAGATGACAGAGACAGACACACAAACAAAAATGAACCTTGATTAATCATGACACTATTATAACTTTTCCTAAAGAAGGGGCCACTTCTATTGACTCAGTCTTAGCCCTCAAATAATGTACTGGACTGGACAGTATGCTCAGTTCTCTGTTTCATGCATACTTATTGAAAACTTATCGTATCCCTCCATTTAGTTATTCACCAAGAATCTATTGTATGCCTACACTTCTGGCACTACCAGTTCTGGCCAGAACCGTGCCAGAAGTGAGGAATACAAAGGTAGATAAGCAAGATCTTTCCCCTTAACTAGCTCAGAGCCTTTGCCCCACTAGGGCTGTGCATCCGAGGTGTTTGGCAAATGTTGGACCCAGCTGTGCTGGTGTCGCCTCGTCTCCAGGAGGGCTGGGACCTGGGAATACCAGTTCTGCCACTTCATTGTCACTAACAAGACAACACAGAACCGCAAGTCAGATGATAGTTTGTGACTCTTTGTCCTTGTTAGGACCTATCCATAGCTTTGAGTTTGGGAGAGGGAAACATGCCATTGGCATAGAAGACACAAAGGCACACGAGTCCAGATTGTTGCCACTCCGACTGAGCAATAAACTCTTCTCATCTGCAACTTGCCGCCACCATTCCCCTCACGGCTCTGTCTCTATTGTTAGCCAGACCCACACGGTGAATGCGGCTACAATGAGATTCATTTCTTCCCCACTCTTGAGATACCGAGCTTCTTCTCTCTCCCTCCCCCTGATACGTGTTTCTGGAGAAGGGAGGGCTGAGCTACTGTGGACACTGAGCAGGAGGCAGTGTAGCCTTATATCATCAGGAAAGGCAAACTGAGGTGGAGGGGGCCATGTTGATCATTTAAAGTAGAAAAATAAATGCACTTGGAGGATCAGTCCTTGGCCTTTGATGCACTTCACCAACACTTTTGTCTTGTTTTCATTTAAGTGGCTTTCATTTCTCACATCATGTAAGATGTCTAAAGAGGATTAGGTTCCAGGGAGGTCACAAAGTGGGGCGTTTTCCTGTGGCTTGAGCAATTTGTTTAAAAAATGTGGATGGAGGAGAGTTGGAAAATGGTCGAGAGCTAAAGCTGGGGAAATGGTATAAGCTAAAAAAAATGGTCTAGAGCTTTCAGAATTTTTTTTTTCCTTTTAAAAATGTGTTGAAAGTTTGTAGATTCTTCATATCACCAAACTTTGCACACAGACTGACTTCAAAATGGTTAGATTTCAAACACCATTTAAAAGAAAAATTGAAATGAGTACACAAGGAACTGACACAGAGTACCAATTCTGAGTTTACTTTTCTAGAACAAAAAGAGTTTGGAAAGTAACAACAGCTGCTATCCACTGGCATGATCATTTTGCAAATGGATGTTTAATGTCACAAAAGGAGAAAGGAAACAACTTCACATATATACATAGTCCCTTCTGTTTAATCAAATTCTGTTTTAGGAACACTCACAATATTGGCTGTGTGTTTTTCATTTTGCCAGGGAACTGGTTATGGGGCATCACAGACCAGCCCTAGGCCAGCCTGTGGTAACCCCTGGCCTGTATTCTAAGTTCACTGGTCTCTAAGAAGACAGCCCAGTATTAGGAACAACTCTACACAGGTCCTCCTGGATAGAATCTTGAGTGTAGCAGCAGATGAAATCTTGGATGTTACTCTGAACCTCAGTTCCCTCATCTGCAGACTGAAGTGCTGCTATTTGCCGTGAGAAACTGTTCTGCTTGTTCGATCAGTCAGTGGGCTGAGGTGTTCAGCAGAAGGCTTTGTCTCAGGCCCTACATGCCATATTTCCCTATCTTCCTTCCCTTCTTTACAGTATGACCTGAACCTTACTCCTTTTATCTCCTGAGACAGCTGGCAGAGGGCCCCAAATTTAGGAGGTACTCAATAAAGGTTTGCTGAATTGAATTTGTATGAGCATGACTCATAACATGGTATTTGTTGCCAGTCACTTTATTTAATAATTTCTCCTTGTCTTTAATCCCTTACAAATTCTGTGCATCTTTTTGGGCTAGGAATGGTACTGTCCATTTTTCTACCATTGCCCTTCTTCCACAGTGCCCAGGATAGCACAAGTTACATCCTAAAGGCTCTGTAAATACTTGTAAACCACTCACTGGAAAGCAGACAGCCTGCCCCTTTCTCTGGGTTCAATGAAAATCTTCAGCGTGTGTGTGCATGCACACATACATGCACTTACCCATTTTCACGGGCCTTTTATTTCTAGAAGTCTCAGTCCGCCTCGGAACTCCAGCGATAATTCTGAGTTTACAGACATTCAGCAAGGATGATCAGATTGCACTTTTGGAAAAATCTATTTCAAGTGTGATAGCTTATGTGCCAAGGGCAAGGGTTCTTTCTTTTGCTACTAATAACTCAACAGGGACAGCAGGCAGTAGTGCTGCTTGCAGGTTCTTCATTCTTCACAGGTGGAGCAGAATTACCTCGTATGGGCAACTACATTTTACTTACTTAGTGGTGATCTGATTACCTTGATCTTAAGCATTTTAACTTCGTGCTATCCATGCCCACAGAGAGTTGGACAAAATGAGAAGGGCCTGTGGAAATACACATCTAATTTTATATTGCAGTTGTATTGGTAATTGCAACTTAACCAGCTTTACTGCTAGTTCTGGAGGGAAGTGAAATTACATGCAATAATAAGATTTTTGAAGAAATGGATATGATACATAACACAAGAGCCTTTCTTGATGAAATAGCTAATACTAAGTACACATATGGAAGTCTAATAAATAAGTTTTTTATTAAGGATAATTTGTTCAGTAGTCAATAACAAAGTAATGAGGAAGGACCATCCAGGGAGAGTGTGCTTTGCCCCTTCTTCATTCTGAATTAAAATGATGTCTTTCCCTTTAGTGTATCTTTGGTGGAGGTTTCCTAGAGACTGAGATGGGAGGGAGAAGAAACACTCAAAATACCTTTGTAGACCTTCAAGTCTCACAGTCTTCCTAGTGACTTGTACCCAATCATGTCAATACTAGGAAACTCTCAGGGAATGATCCCGTGGTATTGGTAAACTGAACTTGATTCCTGAGACTAGTGTTTTCTTTTTTAATCACCTTGGATACCTTAGTTTGATCAAGAGGTTTTGAGCAAACAACTCCAGTGATTTATAGCACTGGTGTTCAATCATGTAAGTCCCACTAGGTTTTTGAAAGTGTCCTTTGTGGCCCATGGTAAAAGTAACCACGTTTTCTGTCATCCAGTTTATTGTTCTGTAATATTTACAGTGCCACTTGTGTGCTAGGGACAGCTTGATTTACTGTTACTAATCTCAAAGTCTTAGCCCTGGTGCCCAATTTTTGCTCCAACATATGAGGAGATCAAAATACAAGTACAAAAGTAAAATTGTGTGTGTGTGTGTGTGTGTACATGGAAGCAACAATTAACTCTGACTAATCCCTCTTAACCCCTCATTCAGCTCTCAATATCAGGACTAAGGGAGCTTTTAGGAGGAAGAGGACAGTTTTCCTTCATGAAAAAATTATAGACGTGCCCTGAACCGGTCTAATTTGTTATTAACAATTTGTTATGCAGCTCTCATCTTTGAATTTATTTAAGCCCTTCCTGCTCCTATTTTTACTTTCAGCTCATATAAATAATTGGCATAATAAATTCCATATGTTACTTCATTTGCAGTTAAGAACTTCCTTTCAAACTTCAAGTATGTTCCTCTAAATTTGCTCTCGTGGGATAGGGGGGAAAGATGCCTCTAATCATTATCTCATCTTAATTTCCATCACTTTCAAACTGTAGCTTTATAATCTTCAAAGCCAGCTTGGCATTGAAAACAACAATGGCAGCAATATTTTGTAGAAACTTTGCCCTAAAAGATAGCATTATCTAAGTGCTCAATTCAGCCATTACTTATGGTGTTGATACTGGCAGCTAGGCATGGAGAGGCAAAGTAGAGTAAAATGTAGCTCCTGTCTTCCAGGAACTCGCAACTGAGCCAGAGAGACCAGGAGTATAAACTGGAGAATATAATGCACACTCAACTGAGTTATGTAAAACGTTATGGATGGCAACATAGTTGGGGGAGAGATTGCTCCTGAGAGACAGGAATTCATGAAACCCGCAGTATTGAACAGACACTTGAATTTTAAAGTAAGAGGAAGCCTTGTCTAAAAAATATCTGGTGAAAAGCAATAAATACAGGGATTAAGAACATGGGGTTTGCAGTCAAAGAGAGCTGGGTTTGACTCATATTTCTGTTGCTTCATAGATGTGTAACCTTGGGCAAATTGCTTTACCTCTGAAAACCAAGGTTTCCTGTGAGATAAAATGAAGGTAATGTTGCTCTCTCCCCCTTAGAGTGTTGTCATAAGGCTCACCTGATATTTTGGGTGTAAAGCCCTTAGCATAGTGCCTACTTACATTGTTAGCATTTATGTGATCACTGTCATTGTTACAATCATCCAAACAGAGATCTGAGTTGGGGTTTCATTCTGTCTTCAGAGAAGCATCCGATTGTCCCTTCCCCCTCATGATCCAAATAAAGCATGGCTAGTGTCATAGTTTTGTAAAGTGTGTGGAAGGAGGTTGCAGGTGCTGGTGTGAAGGAGACACTAAGACACACAAGGATGCCACAGAGCATGGTGTTTAAAGTGTAGGCCCTAGACCTCATATTCATGAATAACTTGTTCAAATGCAGATTCATGGAGCCACCCTTGCATCTACTTACTGGAGATAGATCTCAGTGTCTATATTTTATAGGCCTTCTGGGGTGATGCGTATACCCACTAGAGTATGGAAATCCCTTCATATGTTGATTTAGCTCCAGTCTGCTGAGAACTCTCTGCTCACTAGAGGTTTCCCCAAAATTCTGGAGTTCCTTTTCCCCTCTAGCGCCTCACCAGAACTACCTGCTGACTCCATTTCTAATGTCGTGCAGTTTTCCATGAGTATTTTTTCATCTTCTACTACAGGTCAGTCTGAGTGAGATTTCAGATATGTACACAGTAGATATTCTGCCTTTTTCTCACACTTATGCGGCCAGCTTAACCCATATCTATTTCTCATTTCTTAATCCCTCTCTCGATTCCCCTTATCTGAAGAAGTATAGTAAGTCATGGATTTGGAAAAGCTGGCTAGATGCTGACCATTATAGCCTTACAGTTGACCCTTTCTGTATTAGGGACTGTTTATTGACCACATAATTAAAGATTTATGTCCAATCATTTTGTAGATAAATTATTTCACAACTGTCATGGATTCTTAGATTGAGAGGTGTTGATATTTCTGGGACAATGAAGTAAAATGTGTAAAATAAATAGCTACAGGGACAAAATCAAAGATACCAACTTCTAAGGCCTTGGGAGGGGAAACCAAGAGTTGTGGTAAAAGAGATTTGAATCAGTCAAGAGTTCAAGTGTGGCTTCTCCTCCAATTAGCTGGAATTTGATTGAATTCACTTTGCATTTCAGGGCATCCGAATTTCATGTCCATACTTCAGGAATTGGACCAGATAGTATCTAAGATTCTTTCCAGCTTTATCATTCTTTGTTTGTATAAGTTTATAATTCCTCCCTAGAACATTCTGAGATTTAAGTGTCATGGTATTCTGGTTGAAGGACACATTCCTAGTATATATCCTGGAATTGATATCTATAATTTTATATATAGTGTTATAATAAATAATAATATACTTTTTGCATCGTATTTATATATCACTTTACAGTTTTTAAATTTTTACATACACTATTACATGATCAAAAAAACCCTCTGAAACATGTTGTGTAGGGATTATTGTCTGTTTTTGAAATGAGGACACAGAAGCTAAGAAAGTTAGATGATTCATCTCAAGCCACATTGCTAACACATGACAGAGACAGGACTTAATTCAGTAGTCTTTCCCTCAATCCACACAACTGCTCATATTTAAATAGAGAAAATAACTTTTCTGTGGGTATAAAGTAAGCTTAACAACTGTGAAACCAAAATCTCACCCCAAGCATCACCTCAATGAACCATAGTATCTAATGACGTTAAACAGAAGCTATGACAATCCATGGCTCTCAGGAAGATGGGCATATCTGTTCAGCCTCCTGGGTTTGTAAGCTAAAAATGAAAAGATCTAATACATGCATATAACTTTATAGTTTTCAAAAGATGTGTTTTACTATAGAAATATGTTTTTAAAAACAAATTAAATTATTAAAGATGGAAAACTGAAGGTCAGACGGATGCCTACTGATAGAGAGCAACAGAATCAGATCAGATCCAGGTTTTCTGAGTCCTAGACCCTAGTCCCACTCCACCGCATAGGGTGACCCACTGTCCCAGTTTGCTTGAGCCATATAGATTTCCTAGTGTGTGAAATTTTCAGTGCTCTAACTGAAATTTTCAGGCAAACTGGCATAAAGTTGGTCCCCCTACCATCACACTGCCTAAGTTCAAACACATACTGTCCCCATTCTGATTTTACCACCAGGCAATGAATGGTTAAGTCAACAGGTCTCTGGGATCACTAAGTGACCCATCTTGTTATCAAGATGAAACAGGAATAATAATGATAATTGTGTAACCAAGATCTTGATTATGATACTAATCAAAACATTTGCCATAACAATGTCAATTATCATTAAATAGCATTTCCTTGCTTACAGTATGGGAACCAAGCCAACAATATAATAAACCACCCACGATGGAGTGCAGGGATGTTGCCTTTGTTCTAGAAAAGGACCACATAAAATAAACTCTATAGAATTATTTATAAACTGATGTGATAATTTTTTTTTATTGTTAAGTCCTTTAAGTACACTTTTGTTAATCCCAAAACAGAAAAGGGTCTTTCACCAGAACAGGAATTGATTATAAAATGTAGCATTTAAAGAAATGGTACTCTCTTTGGTCATAAATAGAAAACAGCCACACACAATTCTTATTTCTGTCACTTCTTTTATGGTGTGCTATATAGTTACCAAATGCTTTATAAAACTACTCTCAGACTGTGGATGTATTTTTGTTGTTGTAGTCTGCCGATTTTGATATCATTGGTGAATTTATTCCAGTCCTGAGCTCTTTTTAACCCCTGTCAACTTTGATTAAGTCAAGTTAGTTCTCATTTCAATATCGACCAAGATTTTGGTCGACAGCAAGAATGACCTCTGGTTTCCTCCCAAGACATCTTAGCTATAAAGTGAATCATAAAATCTGAGAGGTTGGCCTAGACACTGATGTGTTTCTATTCAAACTGAGTCAGGGAACAAAAGGGAGATGGTTTACAATCATGGTACAGGACATCCACAGTAGACAGAAGGAAGGGCTTCCTGGTTTAATGGTTGGGGGAATTCTGGGACTTATTCTTAATAAGTTGAGGAATCCCCTTAAGTGGAAACCTTGATTGGAGGCAATGTGTAACTAGGTTGTTTTTGGAATACTTCCAACCCACGTCATAATGAATGATAAAGTTTGGAAGGTGAACTGTGAAGTAGGTAGGGATGGGATGCTTATGGGAAGAGGAGAGAGTGACCCCATTTGTAAGGGTGATGATGTCTTGAATCAGTTTCTGTTGTGACTCTAGACTCCTGAAGCTGGCCAGCATCTCTAATCAAGCCTCTTTCAGTCAGGCAGCTGAATTTGCTAGCTTTTATCTCTGTTACATGAAATCATTTCCTTCTGATTCTTTAAAACAATACAACATGTAAGTGAAAAGAACCATGGGTATTAACAAGCAGAATGTCTTTATTTTACAGCTGAGGATGCTTAGGCTCAGAACTGTCAAAGGATTTGCCCAAAGCTACACAACTGGGAACTTGCAGAGTAAGCCAGAATACAGGCTTCTTGCCTCCTTGTTCTGTGCTTGCTCACTGCTCCTTTCCTCTGGCTCATTTGCTACATTTAGGAGGTATTTTCCCCTCACTGTGTGGTGGTGTGAGCGTATACAAGTAATTGTGGCAGGGTGGTGAACTAAAAAGAAGATAAGTCATCTGTCCTACATGTTTCCTGTTCTAGGTTGGAGTCCCCAGCAGTGATCAACTCAATGGCTCTGCCTCTCTCATCTGTCAGTTCTTGATGCCTCTGCCAATGCTTAAGTCATCTCATTTGATCTCAGAGTGAGGGGAATTACTTTGTTCTTCAGGGGCATTGGGGAATAAAAGGTGTTCCCCCAAATAAGAAGCAAATAAGGCTCTGAAGCAAACTGTGTGAACAGATACAAAGTGTGATTGTAACATAATAAAATTGATTTCTAAGAAAGATATAACAGAAGGTAAGAGGTAAGTGCTTAGATGAGCATTATCCTGTGTACCCATTCTAATGAAGTTTGGCACCTTTTTGGAGCTCCACTTTAGAATGGATCCGTTGTTGTTGTTGTTGTTGTTGTTGTTGTTGTTGTTGTTGTTGCTGTTGTTGTTTTGAGCTGTGTGGGGCTGTCAGTTTAAGAAATATAGTCACCTAAATTTTACCAAAGAAAACCGTTATCCACTAGAGTCATCCATCTTATTGCAGATTTTTTCTGCTTGTCATCTCTATCCTGTCACAAGATGTGACCAATGTATTTTTGTCTTATTCAATCAAATTGAATGTTATGGACTAAGAGTTGACTCCAGACAACTCCTCACAAAGGGTACATTTGAAGGTATTGAAAGGAATGTACATAGATCCTGGAAACATTTGCAGATAGGTGTGGCAAGTGTTATTTGAAATAATAGGGACACATTACTGGAATGCGTGTGTCAACTTCAGAGTGCTGATTTTGAGGGTAGCATTTTGTGATGCAAAGGTTCTTCTGTATTTGGTGAAACCTCAAATGGTAGTTTCTATACAAGATCATTTATCAGTTGTTTGTATTTAAATATGATAGTTTTGTTAACAGAGTTAGAAAACATGTTAAAACTTATCAGCCTCACCAGGCTCATTGGAACAATTTTAGAAATGACTGCTAATACTAACTAAAGATGTGAGAGGCACTTGGGTGACTCAGTTGGTTAAGCGTCCAACTTTGGCTCGGGTCATGATCTCACATTTCATGAGTTCAAGTCCTGCATTGGGCTCTCTGCTGTCAGCACAGAGCCAACTTCAGATCCTCTGTCCCCCTCTCTCTACCCCTTCCTCACTCTCGCAAAAAATAAATGAACGTTAAATTTTTTTTTGTTAGATATTTTTGTTTTCATTTGTTTTAAAACAATTCAATGAAAATTGGAGTTTGGTCTGAGACCAGGCTGTCTAGTTGATCAAATATCTCTACTTTGATATGGAATTATATTCAATCACTGTGTCTGGGTGCAGATATTCTTATTTTTTAATGTTCATTTATTTATTTTGAGAAAAAAACCTAGAAAGAGAGCAAGCATGAACAGGGGAGGGGCAGAGAGAGAGAGGGAGACAGAGAATCCAAAGCAGGCTCTGTGCTATAAGCACAGAACGGGACTTGATCCCTTGAAACATGAGATCACATCCTGAGCCGAAATCGAGTCAGATGCTCAACCAAGCCACCAGGGACCCCTGGGTTCAGATATTCTTAACAGTGTGGACAGATAATTTGATTAAAATAAACTCAGATAGGGGCGCCTGGGTGGCGCAGTTGGTTAAGTGTCCGACTTCAGCCAGGTCACGATCTCACGGTCCGTGAGTTCGAGCCCCGCGTCGGGCTCTGGGCTGATGGCTCAGAGCCTGGAGCCTGTTTCCGATTCTGTGTCTCCCTCTCTCTCTGCCCCTCCCCCGTTCATGCTGTGTCTCTCTCTGTCCCAAAAATAAATAAACATTGAAAAAAAAAATTAAAAAAAAAATAAATAAAATAAATTCAGATAAATGAGCTATTTCTTAATTAATAGTTTATTTGTTAGAAATCATCCAACCTCTAGAGTCTAATCGCCATGTTGTTCAAAGGGTGTGTGTAGGCACTTGGGGAAGATAAACTTTTTCTGTGCAGAGAAGTCCTATGCTTTGCAGGTTGTGTGGCATCCCTGGACATACTCTAAAAACCAGAGGAACTCAGGAAAATGTATGTAAAACAGAAATGCTCCACACATTTCCAAACGCTCCTTGTGGGTAGGAGAGGAGGTGTTGCCTGTGGTTGGAAACTTCTGATCGGATAAAGATAATAAAAATGGTGATAAAAAGAATGTAGAGCTTATTAGTTGTGTGGCCCAGAGCAAATTACTTATCCCTGGGCCTCAGTTTCTTCATTTGTGTAATGAGAATAATAATAAGGAACCTCATAAGATTATTGTCAATGTGATTATAATTAATGAATATAATAATGCACATAAAGTTCCTAGTGAATCACCTCATGATTGGTAGGCAAACAGTATGTAATTAACTTCTATTCATTCTTTCTCTTCTTCATTTAAAATTTTCCTTTCGTAGGAAGGGCTGGACTTGACTTCTGGACAAGCAGGGCTATTGTGGTGGATGTGTCCAGACATGAAACAGAGGGCCTCAGAAAATCTGTTCAGGAGTGTAAATATTCCAGCAATGGAACATGGTGTCTAGTGTAGATTTGAGAATCTCACTTGGTTCCATCCTACATGCACAGTTCACTTACCTGAACATTTAACTTTGACATCAATCATCAATTTGTCATATTGTCCAGCAAATCAGTTTCCTATGAATGTGTTTTATCTGTTGCAGACCAGCTTGTGACCAGCAAGTAACCTCCAAGGAATAGATGTGACTCTCAGATTTTCTCATTTCAGACAGTGTTTTTTGGGATAGGAAAAAACAAACAAACAAATAAACAAACAGTCAGACTGAATAGGCACCAGTCATTTTCCTGAAAAGTTGGCTTCCAGTGTAATTCCAGTGTCGGAATCCTTTATTTCTCTTGAAATGCAAACTCTATAAACTAGTCAAAGTGGAATTTTACACCACACCCAGCTTTTGGTGTCTCCCTCCCTGAAAATGGACAGCAGCCCAGAGAAGAGAATGTTCACTACAAGACCCATTGTTTCCAAGATTCAGTAAACACTTAACTGAAAATCCACTAGTGTTAGGCCAAGGCCATGGAGACTAAGATGAGTTGTATGGACAGCCTAATACATAGATTAGAGTAATAATAATAACAATGACTGTAATAATAATGATTCAAATGTTCTGGGTAGTGTTTCAGAACATCAAAAATATTAACTAATTTAACTCTCGTGATAATCCTATGACGAAGTCACTATTGTTTCTTTTTTACAAATGAGAAATTTGAGGCCCAGAAGACTGTTGTCAATACAACCAGTAAATGGTGGAGCCAAGGGTGAAACCAGGCTACCTGGCTCAAAACTCTAGCCCAGAGAAGGGCATGCCTCACTGTTTGGAGGACTAGAGGAAAAAACTTCACAGAATGGCATCTTGATGTTATGTCTCAAAAGATGAATGGGTATTCTCCAGGCAAGTATGGCAGGGAGTGGTTATGCTAGGCAGAGGGAATAGAATCTGAACAGATTTAAAAGCTTTTAACACTAAGTCTGCTATCACACAGTGCAAATGGATAATGTCAGGAAGTTTAACATAGAGACTAATTTAATAGTGTGAGTGGGATTTAAGGATACCACTAAGGGGTGTGAAGTCCCAGAGCTATTAACATTAGAAAGTTATTTCCACCTCAAGGCCTAAAGGGGCAAAGGAGTGAGGTGAAGGTGTTACTTTCCAGGACCACAAAGAGTAACTGTATGGAAATAGGATCAGGACAGGAGCCTTTGGTAGAGGAATGCAGCCAGTCTACAGCAACCTAGCATAAAGGGAGCAGGGAATACATCCCCAAATCCATGCTCTTCTCATATTCTAGGCTTCTACTTGTGCTGCACATTGGCTGAAACCAGCTAAAAGCCCTAGGGCCAATGAATCCATAGACATTGTCCGAAATGGTCAGCCTCTCTGGGTACAGAACAGGACAGGAACATTGGACAGTGGATCTGGAGGGGCAAATGGACAATCTCTAGAACACAGAGCCAATACACTATGAAAGAGTTTTGACATACTTTTGAACGGTTTTGTACAAACTTCACTTTTGAGTAATTTCCAAATACCAAGTTTGGATCTACTGCTGACTGACAGTAGAAAGCCTATCTCTTTCCCTAGAGAAAGAAGATCATAAAGCCATAGTTATATTTGATGGGGATCTTTTACCAGATGTTTCTGAAACCTGACCCCATACCAATACAGTAGTAACTTAATACCAGCTCACATTCAGCAGGTTCAAAAGTAACTTTTTTCAATTGCCCCTAACTTAATTAATATTTTCATAATTAGCCAGGAGACTTCCTGAGTGAAGATGAGATATTTGGATACTTGTAGCTATTAGTGAATTATCTGGGCACAAAAACAGCCCTATGTTTCTTTCAGGCAGAAAAATAAAATAAGTTACTTTCATCTGCTTCTAATTCAAAAGTAGACAGAGTGAATTTGATTCAACATTATAAAAAAAATCACCTTTTGGCTGAGATCATGCATGGAAAAAATCAACCCCAAAGGACGGAATTTTGGAACATAATATGCAAGCAAAAGAGTGGGCTGGATAAAAAGGAAGGAAGAATATTCCAGTTGAAATCTGTAAATAATATGAGCTTACCTGTTAATGTTCACTTGTGCAAATAATCTAGGAAGAGAATTACAGTGCTACCACCAAGGAAGATGGAATACCTTCCCCTATGGAGAAACTGAGCAGGGTTAAGATAATTGAGCTATTTAGTAATAATTATTAACATTTGTATTTGCCCAGACACTGTAATAAGTATACCTATTTAATCCTCTCTCTATAAGGTAAGTTTTATTATTAGGTTCATTTTACATACAAATAAACTAAGAGTTGTAGAGGCTAAATGACCTTTTCAAGGTTTTATGCCGATAAATGACTTAGTTGAGCCCTAAAGTCAGACCTTCTTAATTCTATAGGTCAGCATAGTTTTGTTTAAAAAAAAAAAAAAAGAAAAGAAGAAATGGCAAGGTAACACTGCCGTAGACATACTGGTTTCCAATGATTTGAGTTAATTGATTAGAATATCTGGTGAACTTGAAAAGAGAGCCAATTACCTGTAACCTCTGTGGGTGGATGTACAGTGTCTTTCTTTACTATATATTTCAGAACCACTTTAGAACTTTAGAGCTGTTAAGATACCAAAGCTAGGACAAAGCACAGAGTATTTATATATGTATGTATACATATACATACATATGCATATATACATATATACACGCTCACACACTCACACACACAAAGAATATATCAACAGCCATGATTAGTCCAAGGCTGACCTTGGCCTCTGTTGTGTTTTGGAGAAAGGTGCCTCCGGAATTTTGTGAAGTGGGATCTATGTTTGTCCCATGGACTAACAGCATCATAGGTTGGTAATATTCCCTGGTATACCTGTTCTTAAAAAATAGTTATCGGGGCACCTGGGTGGCGCAGTCGGTTAAGCGTCCGACTTCAGCCAGGTCACGATCTCACAGTCCGTGAGTTCAAGCCCCGCGTCAGGCTCTGGGCTGATGGCTCAGACCTGGAGCCTGTTTCCGATTCTGTGTCTCCCTCTCTCTCTGCCCCTCCCCCGTTCATGCTCTGTCTCTCTCTGTCCCAAAAATAAATAAACGTTGAAAAAAAAAAATAGTTATCAATCAACTGATACTGCTAAAAATGTTTATTAAATTTAGTAGATTTGTGTTCAGTCAATTAGCACAGGTAAAATATGTGCTAAGTCAATTAGATTTTCAGACTAAAACATCTCTTGAGATTTGTGTATTTACATTTATTGATGTTGCCTAAAACTAGGAGCTTCTTATATCTGCTGTTCTGGGATTAGGTAAATAAGTCAGGCATATAAAAAGCCCTCAGTGAGGTAGTCACTTCATGAGGTAAATGTTTGCATGCTCACATAATCCTTTTTATAACAATTTGCCTTGATTAGTTTCCCATTTAATTGCTATATTTGTATATTGAAAAACACTTATTAATACAGAAAGGATTTCTGGGCCAATAAAGTGGCATGTTAAGTTTGTCCCTTTCTCCTGCCCTTCTTTTCTTTGAGATATATATGATTGCTATTGGTGATGTATGTAGAGGCATGTACTGTATCGTGGATTATGGTACACAATTATTTATCACACTCACATTAAGAGGGGTGGGAGGGCAAATGGACAACCTACAAAAGATCTAACCTCACCGGGAAATGCTGGCAGAGAGGGAAATAACCTTCACATTCTCACCACCTTCCTAGATATGTACATTGAGGCACAGCCCCCTCTGCCTGTCGGGAAAGTATGAGGCAATCTAGGATAAGGGCATCATTTGGCTTTGACTTTGGGCCTACTGGTCTGCCTTGGTGCTGCTTCTTGTGTTACTTGAGAGTTCACCTTTGGGAATTTGTAAAATCAGAGGCATTATCTCCAGATAATGCTGTGTTACCTGGGAAAGAAAGATGGATAAGTGGTCTGTCAGCACATATGAGCTGCCTTTTTTTTCAGATTGATGTGTGGTGCTTCAGTCCTCGGAGCTTGGGAGTAGGACAGAGTCCTTGACTGGGGGCTTGGGTCTGCCTTGACAGAGACAAGGAGAAACCACTGAGGAGGGAGCTGAGGCTGGGCAAAGCCTTCAGACCAAGGAACAAGAGTAGTGGCTGCAGGCATGAGGGCTTTTCATCAAGTTAGAAAATTGAAAGGGAATGAATTAATAAAAGATCTTGGAGTGTGACCAGATGTGGGAAGATCCTCAACAAATAAGTGAACTTTTTTTCCTATTTGCCAATTTACCTTTTGGTCAGCCCTGTCTATAAGGGCAGTGTGGCCTCTAGTAATTTATGACTACAAGTATGCTTCTTTATTCCGTATTATGTATTTGATTTTTTAAAATATTAATGTTTATTTATTTTTGAGAGAGAGAAAGAGAGAGAGAGAGACAGACAGACAGACAGACAGACAGACAGCATGGGCAAGGGAGGGGCAGAGAGAGAGGGAGACACAGAATCTGACGCAGGCTCCAGGCTCTGAGCTATCAGCACAGAGCCTGGTGCGGGGCTCGAACTCATGAACAACGAGATCATGTTCTGAGCTGAAGTTGGATTCTCAACTGACTGAGCCACCCAGGCACCCCTCCATATTACATATTTGTACAAGGAGGTTGACATAAAGAGACAAGAACTCAAGTGCTGTTTTATTTCTGTCACTAACTCGAGGACTTTGAGTTTGATCACTGTCTCTGCCTGCACCTTTTTAAATTAAGGTTAACATCTGCCCTACCTCACTATTGCAGTGGAAGATTTTTAAGTGACTTTGAGAAATACAAAATGTTAGATCAGTGTAAGAATAGGTATGGTAAAAAATTCTTTTTCAAAATCTCTTATTATTTACTTAGGACTATATGATCACCATACATAGATTTCTATTTTTATACAGATGTGCATATTATCTGCATATATGCATCTGAATACAGACCTACATATGCATTTAGTTTCCTCTTTCTCCTCACTTAATAAATCACTGTTACCAACTGATAGAAAAAGAAAGAAAAACATTTTCTAAGAGGTTAAGTAAATAACAAGATGTAAAAAAGTAAAAAGATAATGTATGAAAATAAAATAGACAATAATTGGAAGATTGGGAGAAAAATGTTAAAATGTCCATGCTACCCAAAGCAATCTACAGATTCAATGTAATCCAAAACCAATAGCATTTTTCACAGAAATAGAACAAATAATCCTAAAATTTGTACAGAACCACAAAAGACCCTGAATAGCCAAAATAATTCTTGAAAAAGAAGAACAAAACTGTAAGTATCACAATCCCAGATTTTAAGATATACTACAAAGCTGTAGTCATCAAAAGAGTACGGTCTTGGCACAAAATTAGGCATATAGGTGAATAAAACAGAATAGAGAACCCAGAAATTAACCCAAGACTAGATGTCAATTAATCATCAACAAAGGAAGCAAGAATATGCAAAGAGAAAAAGACAGTCTCTTCAATAACTGGTTCTAAGAAAACTAGACAGCTACATGCAAGAGAATGAGACTGGACCACTTTCTTACAACACACATGAAAATAAACTCAAAATGGATTAAAGACCTAAACATGAGACCTGAAACCATAAAAATCCTAGAACAGTACACAGGCATAATCTCTCTGACTTCAGCTATAGCAACGTTTTTGTAGATATGCCTACTGCGGCAAAAGAAACAAAAGCAAAAATAGACTGTTGGGACATATAAAAAGCTTCTGCACAGCAAAGGAAACAATCAACAGAAAAGAAGATAACCCACTGAATGGGAGAAGATATTTGCAAGTGACATATTCAGTAAAGGGTTAATATCCAAAATATATAAAAAACTTATACAACTAAACACCCTAATGGAAAAATGGACAGAAGACATGAACACACACTTCTCCAAAGAAGACATACAGATGGCCAACAGACACATGAAAAGATGCTCAACATCACTCATCATCAGGGAAATGCGAAGATATTACCTTACACCAGTTAGAATGGCCAAAATAAAAAACACAAGAACAAGTGTTGGGGAGGATGTGGAGAAAAGAAAACCCTTGTGCACTGATGGTAGGAATGTAAACTGGTGCATCCACTGTGGAAAACAGTATGGAGGTTCCTCAAAAAATTCACAATAAAATTACCACGTAATCGAATTATTCCACTCTGGGTATTTACCCAAAGAATATGAAGACACTGACTTGAAAAGATATATGCACCCTGTGTTTATTGCATCAATATTTGCTATAGTCAAGATATGGAAGCACCCCAAGTGTCCATCCATAGATGAATGGATGAACATGATGTGATATATGTTTATATAATGGAATATTACTCGACCATAAAAAAGAATGAAATCTTGCTATTTGCAACAACATGGCTGGATCTAGAAGTTTTAAATGCTAAGTGAGATAAGTCAATCAGAGAAAGACAAATACCATGTGATTTCACTCATATGTGGAATTTAAGAAAGAAAACAAATAAATAAAAAACTAGACTCTCAACTATAGAGAACAAACTGGTGGTTGCCAGAAGGGTGGTGGGGATGGGTGAAATAGGTGAAAGGGATTAAGAGCACACTTACTGTGATGGCCTGGGCACTGAGTAATGTATAGCATTGTTGAATCGCTATATTGTACACCTGAAACTAATGTAACACTGTTATGTTAATCATACAGGAATTAAAATGAAAAAAAAATTTAATTAAGAAAAAGAAGTTTAAATAAATTATGTTTATACTAAAAAATAAGGAACTGAAAACCTCAGTAAATACCTTATAAGGTGTTTACTTTGGAGGTTTTAGGGCAGACAACTTAGGAAAGCTTTTTCTCACTTAACTTCCTATAATGGGTGTGTACAGGAAATAATTTGATCAACCTATGGAATAGCTTTTCTGTAGATTCTAGGCCCTTTTGTTAAGTCTGTAGAAAAACCGCCTCACCAACAAAATATTAGAAACCACTTCCATTTTCCCCACTGTAATCTGTTCCTTACTGCAGGGTCAGTGTATTATCAAATATGGAAAAAATGGTTCCTTTAGATGTAGTCAGAGGGGCAGTGATTTAACCCACCTCATATTATCCTCAGCTTGCTGGCTCTCAGGGATCATGTGAGCATTTTAGAGAAGTTCCCTCAGAAATGAGAGACTTGTGTAAAATAGGATGTGTGCAAGGAGTTTTTCTTTTGAAAAAAACTAAGGCAATTAAAAGCATAAGTATGATATTTTTGAAGACTTAATTGAATTGAAATTAATTGAAATTAGAATTAGAATTAGAAATAATCTATACATTTGGTATCTGGAATTGCGAAAATAATAATACACTTCTAGAATGAAGCATTCAAATAAGACAACAAGTACCTACAGAGTGCTGAAGCTGACAGCATAAGGAAGGTAGGAATTAAAGAAAAGTAGTAACTGTGTGAAACACCCCTGTTGCAGAACCTAGGCTGAATGTGTATTTATGTATAATTAACACGTATATTAGCTTTCTGAAACAGAAGCTTTTTGTGGACCAAGACCCTCAATTAAATAGCACTATGACCTGGTTGATGGGATTGTCCTTTAATTGGGTAAACTTATTGGATTTAAATATAATATGTACTGATACAATTTGCTAATGGCACCGTCTTTACAATGAATTGACTATGCATACTGATAGGTTAGCTATATACACTTAACATGGTTACTTGTGCATACTTAAAGGATGGTTGAATTACTCATGTGTTGGCAGCTCCACTGTTAAATGTCTGGCAACTCTTGATAGGTGTCAGTACTCTTGCCAACTGGCCCTATATATAGGGAGGATCTAATGTCAACAGGACCCTTCCTCCATCTGTGTGCTAATACTATTTGGCTGATGGGGCGCTTGGGTGGCTCAGTTATTTGAACATTTGACTTTGGCTCAGGTCATGATCTTGTGGTCGGCGTGTTCGAGCCTCACATCAGGCTCTGTAAGTCAAGCTTGGAGCCCGGAGCCTGCTTCAGATTCTGTGTCTCCCTCTCTCTTTGCCCCTCCCCTATTCATGCTCTCTCTCTTCCTCTCTCTCTCTCAAAAATAAACATTAAAAAATTTAAAAAAAAATTCTAGGGGCGCCTGGGTGGCGCAGTCGGTTAAGCGCCCGACTTCAGCCAGGTCACGATCTCGCGGTCCGTGAGTTCGAGCCCCGCGTCAGGCTCTGGGCTGATGGCTCAGAGCCTGGAGCCTGTTTCCGATTCTGTGTCTCCCTCTCTCTCTGCCCCTCCCCCGTTCATGCTCTGTCTCTCTCTGTCCCAAAAATAAATAAACGTTGAAAAAAAAAATTAAAAAAAAAAAAAAAATTCTATTTAGCTGACACCTGTTGATGAAAGCATTATTCCTCCCCTGCTGGAAGAGAAAAAAAAAAAAAATCCAATCTCTTAGGACAAATAAGATTCCAGAGGAACTCTATATCCTCCCCTGCCATCTTCAAGTATGCTTTCCTGCTCAGAAAGACAAGCGACAGTAAATCCCAATTTTCTTCCATGGTGGTGATCCCTCCCTGTTCTTTCCTACTAAATCCTAGTTGCTGGAAGGTGACATTAAAGCTTGTGTGTTTCCTGCACTTACATTGTCTAACTTTGTATACAGTCACAGTTATTCAAAGGAAAAAGAATCTGCTTGTAAATTTGTCTCTGGACTAGAAAATTAATGCATTCTTTGCTAAAGTATATTTATCAATTTGTTACACTGTAGAAACTGAACCATTGCTTTAGGAAATTAAAGCTAGCATTTTGCCATGCTATCACTATTCAGTGTTATTGGGGATCCTATGGTAAGAATTTTCATGGTATGTTGGAGCTGACTTTTGGCATAAGAAGATTTAAGTTCTGCTATTTATTTATTTGTTGTTTGGCGAGTCATTTCACTTAACTTGAACTGTGGACTCATCAGAGGCAGGGGGATGATAATAAGTCTTATATCATGAGTTTTCTTGGGAATCTGTGAGGTACTAGTGAATTTGCTTTGTTAGCAGATTCTAAATTGTCCTCAGTGATTTTGTACCCCTTAAGTGAGTAATATCAATTAAGTTTTGCACACTTCATGCATTACAAAATAAAAATGTTTGTAGCTTGGTTCCTCCTGTGTTATTTATCTTCACAGATTGTCTAGAACCATTCAGTTCTTTAAGCTGTACATTTAATAACCTTTTTAAACAAACATTAAATATTGTGTTCCATGATAAAGCTATGGAGGTCTCTGATGGTTCCATTTCAACATGTTCCACTGGCAGCACATAATGAGTGCTCAGTAAATATGTTCTGAGGAAATTCTGGAAAGACAGCAACTAGAGCATATGGCCCTGGCTCTCATTCTTTCCTATCTTAATCTGCAGCATGAGGCATCAATGAGGGGAGGCAAACTGGTAGACCCTGGAGGGATCTTAGATTTCATTTATAGGGAAAGAGCAGGTCCAGTATTTGGTTATATTTGGTAAAAGTCAGGATACTAGTTATAGAGAGGAGGTTTTGTTTGTCCCTGAAGACTGAGGAGAAGTCCGGAATTTTATACCAGCCAGAATGGTCAGCTAACATAAGTTTCTTCAACAAATGTTGTGCCAGCCAATTTTCTGTCATCTTGATAAGGCTTGCCTTGTTTAGCCAACCCTGGAGGACATGGGTAGGGGTAGTTATGTGGGTTCACAGAGTTATTCCCAGTTCCTCAGATTGGGAGAGAGCTGTTACATGTACCTAGGAGGTCCAGGAGTAGAAAACCTTGGCAGGGGGTGGAGAATTTGACAACTTGTTCTCTGATGACCCATAAGGATAGAGGCTGCATTGTTCAAAACACTGTATAGTTTAACTGGACTCCCCAAAGCTTATAATGATGCAAAGACAAGTTACAACTCAAGGGCACGAGCAATCTGAGAGGGGAAAACCTATCTGATTGTCTGATTGTCTGTAACAGGCAGCCCCCATTGAAGTAAAGGTAATAAAAATGTCAATTAAGCTCTTTCATAAAAACTACTAGAGCTCCAAAGTGAGTAAAGTTGGAGCACAAAAAAAGGACTTCTATTTTGAATGTAGGAAACATGGTCCATGACTTAAAAACTCCAATAGAACATTTTTCTTTTGAAAAAGAAGAGAGACCTGTCGGAAACAGAAATGGGGAATGGAAGATCATCAGAAGAAATAGCTCATCACGCAAACAGGCAAAGGTACAAAAACCAAGAGAGGAAAGCAGGAGGCTGAGAGGGCAGGTTCAGGATTAAGGTGCATCCAGTGGGAGTTCCAGAGACAGGAAAGGGAATACTTAGGTAGATGATAGAAGAAAATGTCTCTGATCTCAGAGGAACTTAAGTGAGATTAACTGAGCTGACTTAGTCTCAGGCAGAATTAAATAAAAGACACACATCCAGGATATCACTTAATCTAAGAATAAAGAGAATGTATCATAAGCCTGCACCCAGAAAGAACGATTCACTTACAAAGAAGAGGGGATCATCAGATTAGCATGAGAGTTCTCATTTACAATTCTGGAAATCCAAAAATCATGAAATATCAGTGACCACTTAGGACAAAAGGAGAGAAATGAAAGAAGATGCCATTTATCTAGGGAAAAATTCACAAAAATAGTTTAAGTAATTAATGATTAATTCATGATCACAAGGCAGAAATGAAGAAAAGTAAAAATTTTTGTTAAGCAGCAAATCATGCAATACATAAGTTAGTATAAAGGGTGGAGAAGTGTCAGAAAAGTGTATTTGTTAAATAATGATTTTTTGAAACAGAAGAGGCATTCTGTTGTGGGAGAAAATAAAGCCAATAACCTGGAACTGAAGTTTATCTAAACAAAATCTAAGAGTTGGGAATAAGAATGGAACATAGGACAGTGACTCTGCAAATAATATTTGATCTTGTTGAGCTGAAGTGCAATGAGGAAGAGTTGGAAAACTACTTCTCAAACTCATATATAATAATAGAAGAATAAAAGACAATAAAAAGCATAGTAGAATTTCCAAATTATTAATACAGAGAAAGGAAATGAAAAGAAAAGAAACCCAAAAAATATTAAGAAAGGGAAAAGAGGAAATGATTACAAACCATGATACACATTAAACAACATGGAAGGAGTAAAATGCCTCATTTAGTTATTCCATTAAATACAAATGGAATGAAGTCCTCTTTGCAAGTACAGGATGCATGAAGGGTGGTCAAATAATACTGATATTGATCTCCTACAGTGAAGACAAAGACATAAATATTTTGTTGCCTGAGTGAATTTATATGCGTGATTTTCTAGATTTATCACCTCAGATTAATATGTCCACTATGCCATACAACCCCTTTTGTGAGTGTAGCTAAATATTTCTGTTGTGTGTCATCTCCGTAGCAAGGGATCCCCGTGTCAGACCTTTGTGGTGGACCTTGCTCTCCCTGAACCACCCCACAGGTGGGAATGTGAACCATGGGGCACAGAAATCACCCATGAATTGTGGGCAGAGGTAGGCCTCAATTCCAATTCTGTCTCTGCCCTTCACCGGTTGTGTAGTTCTAGAACAGTGACTTCATCTCAGCGAGAGGTTCACTTTCCTCACCTTTGTGATGCAAATATTGATCTGGCATTCCTTTTTTTGTGTGTGTTTATTTATTTATTTTTGAGAGAGAGAGAGGCCAAGCCTGGGGGGGACAGAGAGAGATAGGAGGACACAGAATCCAAAGCAGGCTCCAGGCTCTGAGCTGTCAGCACAGAGCCTGATGTGGGGTTCTAACCCACAAGCCATGAGTTCATGACCGGGGCCGAAGTCAGGTGCTTAACCGACTGAGGCATCCAGGTGGCCCTCAAATATTGATCTTGAACAGTCATCATGAGGATTATATTTGTTGGTTTATGTAGAACTCTTTGGAAATTTCTGGCAGCACATAGCGGGCATTCAGTGAATATCAACTGTTTGTTTCTCTGTGTCTGTCTTCTAGACTCACCTAATACATCTTTGCAAATAAAATTCACAGATTAGGGTATGCCATGCCATATCATTCAGGCTTGATGTAGCCAGGAAAAAATATGAAAAGACAGAGGATCATAGAGACTCCAGAAATCTTCCCACACTTTAGATTGTGGTTTTGGTGATGCAAGAGATAGCAGACAGTGCACCTGTTTAAACAATGAAAGTCATGCCAAGTTAAATGTATCCAAAGGCAAAATTTCCAATTCAGTAGTATCTCTTTAGACTTCCTTTCATGTTTGCTTGAATATTCTCTGGTAGCCACTTATACTCCATTTTTAAGTATAGCTTTGACAATAATTTATATCTCATAGTTATGATATTCCCTAGATGCCATCACTTAAGATGATTGAATAATTCCAAGTTTATCCCTCTCCTCTCTTTCCTTTGCTGTGTCTTTTAAAATGGTCATTTTGAATAAATCTTTAAAAAGCTGTCTTGGAATTTCAGTTTATTTCATTTCAACAAAGACTTAGATGTCTATTTTGCAGTGGACCCTATCAGGATGAGGATTTCAAAAGCAAATGAAACTTGCTCCCTGACCTTACAAAATTCAGTGCATAATAACATAAGCAAGTAAATAAACAATATAATTACAGGAGGTGCTAACATGCATAGACAGAAACCCAGGGTTTTAGAAGAACTTTAACTCTGACTTGGAGGATGGGGGGGGTGGGTGGAATCTGTGAGCCTAGTCTTAAAAGAGGGTTAGATTTATGAAGGTAGTGTAAGTGCAGTAAAATGGAGAGATCATAATGGTGAAGAAAGAGAGCTAAGGCAAGGTAGGCATGGACAGCAAAGAAATAGTGGAAGCAAAAGCCCAGAGACCATTGAGAGCTTTGTCGAGTGCCCATGAATGCTGTTAAAAAAAATAATAACCCTTACTAGAACCTCATGGCAATGACTACCCCAAAGGCCTGGGCTCTGTGATTCCTTAACTCCTTCTTAACCAGAAGTGTCTGTGATTCTGATTCCACCGACAAAGTTCCTAGGGATTTTGTTGTTGAGAGACATGTTCTCCTGAAAAGAGACTATTAGAATCTCTGGGATGGGTAGAAGCATGTGCAGTTTTGAAAGCATCATGTTGTTATTCTCTCCATTAAGAATCACTACGATAAACTGAGGTTCAAGGATTCATCCCCCTCTGTCTTCAAAACCAGTTACTGAATAGATCCACATCCCCCAGGCAAACAGAGGTTATCTCTTTTCAAGAGTCAATGGACACCGCCTTCAATCTCCTGGATCTACTCTTTTGGCCACCTTCCAGTTCTTAAAATCTCCACTCTGCTGGCACCAGGTAAAACCTCTTGTTTTTATTGGCCACATATTCTCTGGCCCAAATCCCTGCACTTTTGTGTCATGCAAAAACTCATTCATGGACATAAAACAGATTTTTTTAAGGCTTTTATATTAACTGCCAGGAACAGAAGGAGCAAAATAGTCATGTAATCACAATACTCATTGGTTTTTGAAAGGTTTTTCCTCCTTACTTTGAGGCGTTAATGCTAGTTTATTTAAGAGTAAAGTTTTAGGGGTGCCTGGGTGACAATCAGTTAAGCTCTGACTCTTGATTTTGGCTCAGTCATGATCTCACCATTTCCATGGGCTCTGCACACTGGCCGCAGGAAGCCTACCTGGGATTCTGTCTCTTCCTCTGTCTTCTCCCTGCCCCCACTCGTACACACATGCACATGGTCTCTCTTTCTCTCTCTCTCTCAAAATAAATTAAAAAAACAAATTTTTAAGTAAAGTTAAAAAAAAAATTTTTTAATGTTTATTTTTGAGAAAGAGAGAGGGACAGAGCATAAGCAGGGGAGGGGCAGAGAGAGAGGGACACACAGAATCTGAAGCAAGTTCCAGGCTCCAAGGTGTCAGCACAGAGACAGATGCAAGTCTCGAACCCACAAACCATGAGATCATGACCTGAGCTGAAGTTGGACGCCCAACCAACTAAGCCACCCAGGTGCCCCAAAAGAGTAAAGTTTTTACAGTTGCAGGGAGGGAAGAAAATAAAAGTGGATTTCATGATACTGGTAATTTTACTGGAAGTATATTTTTTATGCAAAGATAATGTCATTTTTTGTGTACAGAAAGTATTCATTAAAGTGTATGCATGCATAACATAGACATAAACACGCATGCATGTCCTGGAGTAAAAAAAAATGAACAAACTCTTCCAATATAAGGTGACATTCAAGGTACAGAAACATCATGTGGGCTTTACAAATCATGCATAGATTATTTTTAAAAAGAAAAAAATTGGTTGTTTTCAAGATTGTTAAAAATTTCATCTTGATATATATCTAAATTTAATTATGTATCTTTTATAGTAGGATTCTATTTGTGGGAGTAAACCGCAGTTTCTGTCTCTCTTATGTATTTAAGCAATTGTTCACATGCCCTGAAGCATCAGAGCTGTTATCCAATACATTTTTGCATAAGACAAGAGTCAATTTCATCATAGTTGGGCAAAATAATTTTTTTGTTTTGGTAGAGTCTGCCCCCCTGTTCTTTCTTTCATCTCTTGAATCTGACTCTAGTGAAGTCTGCAAGGCCAATCCATTAGTGTTCTCTCCTACAAAGTCCTGGGAGCAGGGCTGTGATAAATTTTTTTTTTTTTTTTAATTTTCCATTGGGTTGTGTTGTGATTTGATAAAATGAGAGATTTGTTCTTTACTCATCCTGGCTACAGAAAGGAAAAGCAGGAGCACAGAAATTCCAAGGACCCACTTTTTTCTTTTGTATGCCCCCATTTCTCCTGATATTTTATCTTCCAGCATTCATCTCCCCCTCCCTCTGAAAACACCATGTTTACTTTTGAGCATTGATCAGCCAGTAAAATCTTCAACTTGTCAGCAGATCAAGCTGTCCCTAAATGAGCAGGACAGCTCCCCACGCCCCCAAGAGGTGCACAGGTGGCTGTTACAGGGACACTTTTCATAGGCTTTACCAGAGATTATAACTTTATAGATTGGCATTAAGCCTGTAAGGCAATGATGATTCCCAAAAGTTGGAAGAGAAGAATGGGGAGGTACATTGAATAAGCCTGGATTTTTGCCACTTTGAATTAAGCCTTCTTAAATTCAGAGCCCAGAAGCTCCCTTGTCATTTTGAGATTCATATCGGTGGAGATGATGCTGACTGTGAGTATACTGATAAACGATAAAATAAGATTTCAGGGTAGAAACATTCCTTATTGAAAGAAGGGGTGTTTTAGGAATTGGGGAAATTTTCAAAGTCCTCCTAGCTTATCAAATAAATGAATGAATAAATCAGTAAATGAATAAGAAAAAATTCAGGTTGAAGGGCAATTCAGTCAAGTTACCCTAATGTAGCCTGTATTTTTGTCTATTCAAATGTGTTTGCCCCGGGGCCAAACAGCCAGCTGTGTTCTGTTGGGTGATGTATGAAGCAGAAAGAACACTGTCTAATTTTTATATCCAGTTGAGCCTGAAGTACCTTGAGATGGGAAGGGAGGTGGTAGATCTCACTCCCACTCAGGAATTCTTATTCATGCAAAAATCACTCATCAGCTACCCTGGTAGCCCTCCCTAATTCCTTTAACCCCTCAACCACTGGGTGGTAACCAGGAGGGGCTTGCCATCTAATTAAAATTAATTGGTTACATGCCAATTAAGGAGGAGGTCTTTGAGGTTTGTTTCTTTGGAGGGGCTGGCTGTGTTTTCTTTATTTTACATTTCCTCTTTAGGCAGTAGTAAATACCCTCTAGTTCTCTCACCATATATTGCTTTCACTTTTAATTTATTTTAGAATAGTCACCTGTATTGGGGTTAAGTGCTTATGCAAATAAAGGAATAGTAGTCACAGACTACTTATTTAGTGATCTCCTTAGGTAGAAATTCTCTTTGGAAGTTCTCTCTACCTGGGCAATTTAGCTCAGTCAAAAACTTCTTGGTTTTTATGTGATTTCTGAGAAGTTATTGTTTAGATGTTTACTTCTCCAATCACCACACAAAACATCTATCTAGAACCATTTAACAATGATTTCAGAAATAAAATCAAGTACACAAGGAAATTAACAAAGGGCTCTTTGCCTTTGACAAAGACCTAACAGAGAATTGGACACTGAATTATCTGGCCAATCTCTAGATAATTTTTAATTATTTTAATGATATATTTACTTGTGCAGCTCATTGAAATTGGGTCTACAAGTTTTCTCTGTAGCATTTGTAGAGTTAAAAGGAAGACTGAGGCCATATCTAAATAGTGAAATAAATTAGAATTCCAGCGTAGTTGTTACAGTGTACTTAGGCTGCTAAACCAATAAATAGGATTGCACTATTTGGTCCAATTGTGATGCAACGTATTAAAGATTGCATAAAATACTTAATAGGTACTAAAAAAGTCTGTAAATTTCATAGCCATCTGTAGATAAGAACTTTTGGAAACTCAGATGTTGAAAAAAAGTGACATATGGGTTTTAAAACAACACTGCTGCTTTCCAGTTCATCAGCTACCAGGATCACAGTGTGCCCAAGCCACACCTCCCGCTGAATCAGGGGCTGATGGCAAGAAGAAAGAGTGTGCCACATCCCAGCTTTATTAGGGACTCTGCACACCACTTATTGCTTCTGAGTAGTAGAAATGACAAATTCTTCAAGTGGAGATGTAGTTCCAAATACACTTTGTTTGCTGCACTAGGAAACTATTGGTGAAGGGCATGGGTTTTGGAGCCAGACTGACTGGTTCAAATCCCAGTTTCATCCGTGTGTGACCTTGGGCCAATAGCTTAACCTCTCTGTGCCCCACCATCGTCATCTATAAAATCATGATAGAAATGACAGCTATCTTATACACTTACCATGTGGATTAAATGAGTTGATATTTGTAAGGAATCTTACACATAGTAATACTATTTTTTATACTTTTTATTTTTTATACTATTTTAATGCCCTTTATTTAAGATCTAGGTATATATTGTTTCTGTTGTTGCTGTTGCTGATTTTATTTTTAAAAATTTTTAATGTTTATTTTTGAGGGAGGTAGAGACAGAGTGCAAGTAGAGGAGGGGCAGAGAGAGAGGGAGACACAGAATCCAAAGCAAGCTCCAAGCTCTGAGCTGTCAGCACATAACCTGACATAGGGTTCAAACCCTTGAACCGTGAGATCATGACCTGAGCCAAAGTTGGATTCTTAACTGACTGAGCCACCCAGGTGCCCCATATTGTTGCTGATTTTAAATCAATGTTTTATACTAAGTGATATGCCTTTAGCTCAAGTCTCATGTCATTTGTAAAGAAGTTCTCAGCCAATCTATCCCTAACTGATCTCCCATATCCCCAAACTGGAAAGGGAATGAATATCTGCTGAGTACTCACAAAGTGCTTAAATTTTATATATGTTATAACTGTCTCTTTCACAATGAATCTACAAGGTATATATGATTAGTTCCATATGACAGATGAGAAAACTGAGGAAAAGCTAATTTTACCTCTTCTCCTAGTCTTAGTTTGAGCATATATAAAATGAGGACACTGATACTTCCTTCTCAGAATGTCCAACTAAAGTGACTCATAAACCAGGGCGCCTGGGTGGCTCAGTTGGTTAAGCATCCAACTTCAGCTCAGGTCATAATATCATCGTGGTTAGTGAGTTCGAGCCCTGCGCCAGGCTCTGTGCTGACAGCTCGGAGACTGGAGCCTGTTTCGGAATCTGTGACTCCCCCCACTCTCTCTGTCCACTCCCCAGCTCATGCTCTGTCTCTGTCTCTCAAAAAATAAATAAATGTTAAAAAAAAATTTTAAGTAACTCGTAAGCCATGAAATCCTATGATTTTAAAGTTCTGAGGAGTAAATATCACTGTTTTATATGAAAAGTTAGTCTAGGGTCTCCAATTCAAATAAGCTACAACAGTTAGTACATATAGAAGATACGTGTAATACATAGTAAATGCCCTTTCCAGCCCCCAGTGGTCAGCAGGTTGGATTCCAGTTAGTTGCTAAAGGCTGCCATGGTGTTCATCTTTGGCAGTTCCCTCTCCTATAGCACTGCTACTGGCTTTTCTGCAGTGATCATAATGGTAGCCCCCAAAGGAATTCTGCTCTTAGGTAAAGAAAATTGGTATGGGATAGAGTGGTGTGGTAATCATAGTTCTGTTTCCCATATATTTCCAGTCCTCCTCTCTAGCATGTGGTGGGATTAGTGCCTGCACTCGAGGTTAGATGTGGTCATGTGGCTTGCTTCGGACTAGGAAAAGTGATACATGTCACACCATGAAGGTTATGTGGATGAACCAGAAATTGTTGTTTCAGGCCATTCATTTTTGGGTTTCTGTTAGGACAGCTTAACCTAACCTATCCTGACTGATGCAAGTGGGAAATGAATTCTTCAATTAGGTTTCCCTGGAAGTTTTGTAACATCAGAGTAGTTACTTTTGAGATCTGCTATGCTGGTTCAGGCTGTAGAAGTGGTTGGAGACAGAAAAATGGAAAAGAGAGAACATAGGAAGTAAAATGTTCCATGACACCCAGTCAGGTTTGTAGTGGCCACCCTGGCTTGAAATGAGGTGCCTGTTTCTTTGATAAGCATTTGCATTTTATACACAGCTAGGTACTTTTCCACAGAAGCCGCCTATTTTCTTGCTTCCCCACTTTCTGCTAGTAGCACAGTAATTCATTTGGAAGAATGCAGGGCATGTGGTGGACAGTGAGGACACAACAATGGAAAACATGGCTTATTTCAGTCTGGGCCACAGCAAAAGAGAGACAGGATAGAATTGCTTCAAGTCACTCTTCCCAAAAGATTGATCTCAAGTAGTTGCAGAATACTTAAGAGTGTCAAAGGAGCCAGTGTTATGTAAGAGAGACCATTGAATGTCTTACCTCTCATTTTCTCCATTGGGTCAGACTTAGCTAAACCTTTAAATATATAACTGAGCTGAAAACAAGAGAAGGGAAGGGAAAGGAAGGAAAAAGAAAACAAAAGGAAAAGAAAAGAAAAGAAAGAAATCCCCCTGGAAATACCTTCCCTTCAGAAATGGGAAGGGAAATTAAAGCCAGAACACAAATCTCATGAACTGATGTCATCAGTATTAAGAGGGATATCAGATTGGATATAGGCTTTAAAGGCTAAGGAATTGGGCTTGAACACCCAAATAAGGCTGAGATGTGGCTTTAGGCCTGTGTGAGGTAGAGAACTTGAACTTACATAAAGTCAGAACCCTTAAGTGATAGAGCTAGAAAGATTCTTCCCACCAGCACAGAGAAGTGACCTGAATGTACTTTTCTGCCCTAGGCTATGGGTGGACAAAATGTCTTCTATGAGAAATTTAAAAACTAGGCTTGCCTATACAAGCTGTGGGTGTGGACTATAATTTTCACTACATGCATTTTCACTACAGGACTTTCCTCAGGGCTATAAATTAATGTAAAATGGTTCCCAGACCAGAGAAATTCCTAGAGTGCCAAGCACGAAACAAATGCAAAGTTCCTTGCAGCAAGATTACCACGATTTCCAGCTCCCCAGGAGGGAAAAAACATGGTAAGGTGAGCTCATAATAAAAATTATAAACCACACGAGGAAATGATGGATCCTAAAATATCAAGATAGTGGGAAAATCCAAAGATACTTTAAATAAGAATATTTTAAATAAGTAAAATAGCATGGAAACCATAAGGAAAAGAACCCATTATGAACTAGAAGAGGCAGATTTGAAAAAGATCTAAATGGAATTTCTAGAAACAAAAAGTATAGTCATTGAAATCATATAAAACCTAATTTGATGTGTTAAACATCTGGATTAAACTTAGAGAAGGCATTAATGAACAGAAAGCCACATTTTGGTAATTATTCAAAATGCAGCATGGAGAGAAAAAAATGAATGAAGTAGAAGGCTGAGGCATAAAATGAAAAGAATCAGAAACAGGAAATAAAGGTAGTGGTGATCACATCATATTTAATTGAATCAATAATGACTGAAAATTTACTAAAACAAATGACAAAGTGACCCTTAAGAAGCACAATGAGTACCAAGCAGGATAAATAAAAATGCATCCACAAAAAGACTTATCTTGGAAAAATGGCAAAATGCCAACTATGAAGTAAAGAAGGACCTAGGAAGGAACATTTCTATGTAAAAAGGATTACTCATCAACAAAATGAAGGCAAGAAGATAATAAGAGGGATGTCTTCACAGAGCTGAGTGAAAAAAATTGCATTTTTACAAATCCATTTGTATTTTTAATGTTTATTTATTTTGAGGGAGAGAGTGTGCACTAGTGGGGATGGAGCAGGGAGAGACAGAGAGAATCCCAAGCAGTCTCCCTGCTGTCAGCACAGAGCTGGACGTGAGGCTCAATCTCATGAACTGGGAGATTGTGACCTGAGCCAAAACCAGGAGTCTAATGCTTAATCAACTGAGCCACCCAGGTGCCCTTTAGAAATCCATTTAGACAAAACTGGGTGGTGCCCATTCATAGAATGTTGCTGCATGAGACAATCTAAAGTAGGTAAGAAGGAAATTAAACCCAGAAGGAGAGAAATCAAGAAGCAATGCTAAACCAGGAACTGATAAGCAGTGAACCAGATGTCTGTCTTACCTGAGATATGACACTGGTGGACAGAAAGGGCTCTGGGCATAGGGAGAACTGTAGGTCAGCCTCCATTTACCAGAGGAGAGGGTTTGTACACTGAGAGCACAGGGAGCTCAGTTAATCCCCGAAGGGTTATCCTTCAATTTCAGGAGGATTATTAATTTTGAAAGGTCAATTTTTAAGCCTCGATGTGCAATAAATGCTCATTGGCTGGAGGTCTCAGTGATCAGGCTTCTGATCTCTTTACTTCCCTTTGAGTTGTCCCTCTATGAGGAAGGGACCCCATGTCATATTCTCTGCTCTGGGTCCTGGATCAGTAAGACTTTATATGACAAAACAGCCTTTATAACATTGTACATCCCATCTTGGCTCTTATCCATGCCATGCCAGTCTTAGTTGCCAGTAACCTCTGGAACTTTGGTTCTTGGTATTTTGCCTATTTGGTTTGGACCATGTGTTTGCTCATACCCAGATGCTGACCTTGGTTCATTCCCACCTGGTTTCACTTTTTTCATGCTTAACTGCCCCACCCCCACTTTCTCCATCCCTCTTCCCCTCAAATCCACAGGTCAGTCTTGATTCCTTCCTATTTGTTGCATGTTACTCCAGAGTGGGCACTAGCATCTCAAATGGCTCAGTTATAATACCTGACACTCTGTATACTCATCTCTCTGCCACACCATCTCCCCTTGTTCTTGTTGGTTTAGGGCAATAGTTTTCATATTTAGGACACATCAGAATCCCATGGGTGGGTTGTTAAAATAGATTGTGAGGCTACATCCTGGAGTTCCAGATTTTAGTAAATCTGGGGTGGGGTCCAAGAACTTTCATTGTAACAAGTTTTGGCTTATGCTGATGCTGCTGGTCTGAGGGCCACAGTGTGACATCCACTGGGAATCCCTACTCTGCTGTCTTCCCAGAACCCCCCTTTTTATGTTTTCCCCAAGTTTTGTTCATACTACTATTATGATATTGTTATGTTATGTTATGTTATGTTATGTTATGTTATGTTATGTTATGTTATATATTTAAAACATAATTTGTGGGAGTTATTTGTCAATACCTTCATCTAGGGAATAGTCCTTTATCTAGGTGTATCCAGAAACGTTGCAAGTATGAGTCATCTCTTTTAATTTTTATTCAAATAATTTGCAACCTAATGTCTAGCTGCTAAGTTTATAGTCATGGGAAGAGGTAGAAATTTGGTCAAGGAAACTGCCTAGAAGTCACACAATTGCAACTGAAACCCTGGTGAGAATAAACTCAATGCCCATGCTCTTGGCCACAATGCTGTCCTGTCTCCACCTCCTTTTTATTTCATAAAGCTATATTAGAAAGAGCCACCATATGACTAGTTATTGGACACATGTACTGGTTACATAGGACGTTCCTGGGAAGATGAAGTCTTGTCAGGGTTAGGGGTCAATGGTGAGGCATTGAAATGACAATTGGATTACTGCCTTCTTTATCCAGAAGAGTGCATAGCTAGTGACCTCAAATATATGATGAGACCAATCACATCAATCACATTATCCAAACTCTCCATGAGGAAAAATGTATGGGCTTCTCACAAGATGATGTCTTCCTACAACATTGAATAATTTGGTTAGCTATTGTATGCCAGAAAGTTAGTGGTTTCTACAACTGATAATGAACAAATGTAAATGTATTTCAGTCACCTCTGGTCATTGTCTTTGGAGGAAAACATCCCCCTTGGTGTCAGTTTCAAAGGAATCTACTGCTGCATCTTTCTTGCCTGGTTTGTTAATAGCAAACACTATGAGGTCCAACTCTGGTCACCAATGTGCATAACTGCTAAATGATTTCTGACAGAATCAGGGAATAATTCTTGACTTGGAGCAAAATAACTTCCATTTCCCCAGGAAAAACTGTTGTCTCCTTCCCTTCCCTCTGTTGCTCTCTTGGTGTGTCTCCATCCCTCCTTCCTTCCTTCCTTCCTTCCTTCCTTCCTTCCTTCCTTCCTTCTTTCCTTCCTTCCTTCCTCCCTCCCTCCCTCCCTCCCTCCCTCCCTCCCTCTTCTTTCTTTCCTGGTATTATTGGCTTTCAGCTGCATTTTTTTTTTTAATGGGAGAACCACCTTGAAGGCTTTTTTTTTTTTTTTTTTTTTTTTTTTTTTGCATTAATTCAGCCTCCTGTAACCTCTTGTCAAAGCAGGAGGAAAGTTGCCTAATCAAATAGTGTTGATACCAACCATATGTTCCAGAAGTTGAGTTTTCTCCCACTGGTTAGAAAGAGAATTAGATAAGGCTAGTCTTCATATCAATAGTTAACAGTTTAAGAAACAGCAAGAGTCTTGCCTCTCAGATTGCTGACACTTGGCATTTCTTTAAGGCAGTGGTTCTAAACCCTAGTTGCTTAATAGAATCACATGAAGTGCTTTAAAAAAACATTAATGCCCAATACTTGCCCTCCCTTCCAAGATTTAGATTAAATTAGTCTGAACTGGGACTTGGGTATCAGTATTTTAAAAAACAAATCAAAAGCAGAAAACAATAAAAAATACTCTAGATGATTACAACTGCTTTAAGGTATTGGTCCATAGTATTCTTTTCTTCTTATCCAACATACCTGTGATAAATGACACACTGACCTGAGGACTAATGAGTTTCATAGAAGCCAGGAAAGGGTGTGGACCAGAATTGCTTAGCTCAGTGATTCTCAAATGTGGTTCTGGACCAATAGCATCAGCATTGTCTGGGAACTTGTTAGACATACAAATTCTTGGGCCTGACCCCAGAGCTCTGGGAAGGTACCCAGCAATCCATATCTTAACAAGCCCTGCAGGGCATTCTGATACCCAGTGAAGTTCGAGAACCATTGTGTTGGAGCTTTATTACTCCTTGTGTGTTCCAGTCTCGGCATCATGTCAGAGCCTGTTTAGAAATGCAGCTGTGAGACCCTCCTCTAGACTTACCAAATGAGAACCAGCATTTTAACAGGACCCCTGATCATTTTTATACATATTAAAGTTTGAGAAGCACTGTGTTAGAGGAAGTTTGTGTATTTTTGAAAATTCCACTGATCCCTCTTCAAGATATATTTATGTGAAGGCAACACTGGCCGTTAGGACCGATAAATTCAGAAATCTGTGGCTTAACATAATGCAAATTTATTTCCTGTCCAACTTAATCAGTGGCAAGGGGGGAACTATGTTCTACACAGTCAGTGTGGAGATGACAGACTGTTGTTTTCAAACTGGGTTTCCAAAGTCACTCTGAATGTGTGTTACCATCCATTGGAAAAGGGGGGAGGAGAGAGTGGGATTTCTTTGGGATATTCTTGGTCCTGTCCTGGAAGTGATGTGTATCATTTCTCCCCACATTCCATTGGTCATCAACCAGCCACATAGTTCTGCCCAGATATAAGGCAGCTATAAGGGCTGCCAAATATAATGCCAGGCCAGGCATCTGCTACCCAGCAACACCTCTGTCCCATGCAAGGAAAGCATGGATCTGTGGCAATTAGTTACCAGTCTTTGCCACATTACGGGTCCTGAAACTGACCACATAGGGAAAGAGACATGGGCCTGATCCATTACCTAAAATCAGTTTGGAGGGGACAACCCTGTCCCTTAGAATTACTCATGTTTTGGTATGGATTATAGACGCCCCCCCATGGTTTTTAAGTTTAAGTCTTCTTAGATACTGGATTCAGAAACTAGTTATCATAGAGATTTAGATACAATGAAAATGTAGGTAGAGAATATGTAGGATAGAGGAAATTGCAAAGAAAAGGGGAGACCTGGTCGACCAATTAATGTTCACTGAAATTAGTGTTTACAAGCACATTCACATTTATTATATTTTAGTGTTTTTGTCTATAATTTTCATAAAAGGAAATGAGTCCTGGAGAGGTTAAGAAACTTTTCTGGGGTCACAAAGCTGGTATATCTAACGCTTTCATATTCAAAGTATATTTCTATTGTGAAACATGACACAGTCATGACAGACTTGAAAATGTCCTCCATCATCCCTGACTCTTGATATTTGCACCCTTGTATAAATCCCTCTGCTTCAGTGTGAGCAGGGCTTGTAATTCACTTCTAACCAATAGAAAATAGCAAAGGTGATGGGATTGTAATATGTTACATAGAGTGTCTTGCTGGCAGATTTGCTAGAGAGTGTCTCTCTCTCTCTCCATTCCTGGCTTTGAAGAAGCAAGCTGCCATGCATCCCACAGGCAGAGGAAATGGAATCTGCCAGGGAACTCAGGGAGCATGATGGGTTCTTCTCCAACTGAGCCTCTGATGAGAACCCAGACTCAGCTGCCTTATATGACTAAGCAGAGGATGCAGCTTAGCTGTGCCAGGACTCCTGAACCACAAAAACTGTGAAGTAATAAGTGTGTGGTTATTTAAGCCACTACCTTTGTGATGTTCAACTTTCAACTACTTTTGGTTGTATTTTTATGTACTTATGGTGCATGTGACTTTTGTATGGACCAATTAACTGACCTGACAATTCTTTCATCACTGATACTGTGTATATACAATTGCATCTTTTCATCCATTTATTTGTAAAACATACAAAATGATAGCTCAGTAATAGATAGCTCAATAGATTTCTCCCCTTGCTATACCTCTAATAACCCAGGTATCTGGCATTCCTTCAATAGGGGAAAAGGAAGATTTGATATCCTTTGTTATAACTTCTTGGCTCAAATTTCCAGCAAACACATGGAAATTACTGATTGTATCTTCTGATAGTGCATTCTGACTCCTAGATGCTATTGTCCACTTCATTTGACTTCTTTTACCAGAAATATTCTCTCATTTATAGCAGCTAATGTAGCAGCTGCATCTTTGTATTTATGAAATTCTATAAAATATTATGGGTCATTCTCTGTATGCTCTGTTATTATTTTTTTAATTTAATTTAATTTTTTAAAAATTTACATCCAAATTAGCATTGAGTGAAACAATGATTTCAGGAGTAGATTCCTTAATGACCCTTACCCATTTAGCCCATCCCCCCTCCTACAACCCCTCCAGCAGCCCTCAGTTTGTTCTCCATATTTAAGTATCTTCTGTTTTGTTCCCCTCCCTGTTTTTATATTATTTTTGTTTCCCTTCCCTTATGTTAATCTGTTTTGTCTCACTTCATATGAGTGAAGTCATGTGATTTTTGTCTTTCTCTGACTAATTTCACTTAGCATGATACCCTCCAGTTACATCCATGTAGTTGCAAATGGCAAGATTTCATTATTTTTTGATAGCCAAGTAATACTCCATTGTGTGTGTGTGTGCGTGTGTGTACACACACACACACACACACACACACCACATCTTCTTTATCCATTCATCCATCAATGGACATTTGGGCTCTTTCCATACTTTGGCTATTGTTGATAGTGCTGCTATAAACATGGGGGTGCATGTGTCCCTCCGAATCAGCACACCTGTATCCCGTGGATAAATGCCTAGTAGTGCAATTGCTGGGTCGTAGGGTAGTTCTATTTTTAGTTTTTTGAGGAACCTCCATACTGTTTTCCAGAGTGGCTGCACCAGCTTGCATTCCCACCAACAATGCAAAAGAGATCCTCTTTCTCCGCATCCTTGGCAACATCTGTTGTTGCCTGAGTTGTTAATGTTAGCCATTGTGACAGGTGTAAGGTGTTATCTTATTGTGGTTTTGATTTGTATTTCCCTGATGATGAGTGATGTTGAGCACTTTTTCATGTGTTGGTTGGCCATCTGGATGTCTTCCTTGGAAAAATACCTATTCATGTCTTTTGCCATTTTATTCACAGGATTATTTGTTTTTTGGGTGTTGAGTTTGAGAAGTTCTTTATAGATTTTGGATGCTAATCCTTTATCTGATATGTCATTTGCAAATATCTTCTCCCATTTCACTGGTTGCCTTTTAGTTTTCCTGGTTGTTTCCTTCACTGTGCAGAAGATTTTTATTTTGATGAGGTCCCAGTAGTTCATTTTTGCTTTGGTTCCCCTTGCTTCCAGAGTCATGTTGAGTAAGAAGTTGCTGCGGCCAGGATCAAAGAGGTTTTTGCCTGCTTTCTCCTCAAGGATTTTAATGGCTTCCTGTCTTACATTGAGGTCTTTCATCCATTTTGAGTTTATTTTTGTGTATGGTGTAAGAGAGTGGTCCAGGTTCATTCTTCTGCATGTCGCTGTCCAGTTTTCCCAGCACCACTTGCTGAAGAGACTGTCTTTATTCCATTGGGTATTCTTTCCTGCTTTGTCAAAGATTAGTTGGCCATATGTTTGTGGGTCCATTTCTGGGTTCTCTATTCTGTTCCATTGATCTGAGTGTCTGTTCTTGTGCCAGTACCATACTGTCTTGATGATTACAACTTTGTAGTATAGCTTGAAGTCTGGGATTATGATGCCTCCTGTTTTGGTTTTTTTTTCAACATTGCTTTGGCTATTCGGGGTCTTTTCTGACTCCATACAAATTTTAGGATTGTTTGTTCTAGCTCTGTGAAGAATGCTGGTGTTACTTTGATAGGGATTGCATTGAATATGTAGATTGCTTTGGGTACTATAGACATTTTAACAACATTTGTTCTTCCTATCCAGGAGCATGGAATATTTTTCCATTTTTTGGTGTCTTCTTCAATTTCTTTCATAAGCTTTCTATAGTTTTAAGTGTATAGATGTTTCACCTCTTTGGTGAGATTTATTCCTAGGTATTTTATGGTTTTTTGGTGCAACTGTAAATGGAATCAATTCCTTGATTTCTCTTTCTGTCACTTCATTGTTGGTGTATAGGAATGCAACCGATTTCTGTGTATTGATTTTATATCTTGCAACTTTGCTGAATTCATGAATCAATTCTAGCAGTTTTTTGGTGGAATCTTTTGGGTTTTCCATATAGAGTATCATGTCATCTGTGAAGAGTGAAAATTTGACCTCCTCCTGGCCAATTTGGATGCCTTTTATTTCTTTCTGTTGTTTGATTGCCGAGGCTAAGACTTCCAATACTATGTTGAATAACAGTGGCAAGAGTGGACATCCCTGTCTTGTTCCTGACCTTAGGGGCAAAGCTCTCAGTTTTTCCCCATTGAGGATGATATTAGCATTGGGTTGTTCATATATGGCTTTTATGGTCTCAAGGTATGCTCCTTCTATCCCTACTTTCTTGAGGGTTTTTATCAAGAAACGATGCTGTATTTTGTCAAACGCTTTCTCTGCATCTATTGAGAGGATCATATGGTTCTTGTCCTTTCTTTTATTGATGTGATGAATCACGTTAATTGTTTTGCAGATACGGAACCAGCCCTGCATCCTAGGTATAAATCCCACTTGGTCATGGTGAATAATTTTTTTAATGTATATTGGATCTGGTTGACTAATATCTTGTTGAGGATTTTTGCATCCATGTTCATCAGGGAAATTGGTCTGTAGTTCTCCTTTTTAGTGTGGTCTCTGTCTGGTTCTGGAATCGAGGTAATGCTGGCTTTATACAAAGAATTTGGAAGTTTTCCTTCCATATCTATTTTTTGCAACAGTTTCAAGTGAATAGGTGTTAACTCTTCCTTCAATGTTTGGTAGAATTCTCCTGGAAAGCCATCTGGCCCTGGACTCTGTTTTTTTGGCAGATTTTTGATTCCTAATTCAATTTCCTTACTGGTTATGGGTCTGTTCAAATTTTCTGTTTCTTTCCATTTCAGTTTTGGTAGTGTATATGTTTCTAGGAATTTGTCCATTTCTTCCAGATTGCCCATTTTATTGGCATATAATTGCTCATAACATTCTCTTATTACTGTTTTTATTTTTGTTGTGTTGGTTGTGATCTCTCCTCTTTCATTTTTTATTTTATTATTTGGGTCCTTTCCTTTTTCTTTTTGATCAAACTGGCTAGTGGTTTATCAATTTTGTTAATTCTTTCAAAGAACCACATTCTGGTTTCATTGCTTTGTTCTAGTGTTTTTTTTGGTTTCGATAGCATTAATTTCTGCCCTAATCTTTATTATTTCCGGTCTTCTGCTGGTTTTGGGTTTTATTTGCTCTTCTTTTTCCAGCTCCTTAAGGCATCAATTTAGGTTATGTATCTGAGATCTTTCTTCCTTCTTTAGGAAGGCCTGGATTGCTGTATACTTTCCTCTTATGACCGCATTTGCTGCGTCCAAGAGGTTTTGGGTCATGGTGTTATCATTTTCATTGACTTCCATATACTTTTTAATTTCCTCTTTAACTGCTTGGTTAGCCCATTCATTCTTTAGTAGGATGTTGTTCAGTCTCCAAGTATCTGTTACCTTTCCAAATTTTTTCTTGTGGTTGATTTCGAGTTTCATAGCGTTGTGGTCTGAAAATATGCACGATATGATCTCGATCTTTTTGTACTTACTTAGGGCTGATTTGTGTCCCAGTATATGGTCTATTCTGGAGAACGTTCCATGTGCACTGGAGAAGAATGTATATTCAGCTGCTTTAGGATGAAATGTTCTGAATATATCTGTTAAGTTCATCTGGTCCAGTGTGTCATTTAAAGTCATTGTTTCCTTGTTGATTTTTTGATTAGATGATCTGTCCATCGCTGTGAGTGGGGTGTTGAAGTCTCCTACTATTATGGTATTACTATCGATGAGTTTCTTTATGTTTGTGACTAATTGATTTATATATTTGTGTGCTCTCACATTTGGCTTATAAATGTTTACAATTGTTAGGTCTTCTTGGTCCATAGACCTCTTGATTATGATATAATGCCCTTCTGCATCTCTTGATACAGTCTTTATTTTAAGGTCTAGATTGTCTAATATAAGTATGGCTACTCTGGCTTTCTTTTGTTGACCATTAGCATGATGGATGGTTCTCCATCCCCTTATTTTCAATCTGAAGGTGTCTTTAGGTCTAAAGTGGGTCTCTTGTAAACAGCATATAGATGGATCTTGTTTTCTTATCCATTCTGTTACCCTATGTCTTTTGATTGGAGCATTGAGTCCATTGACATTTAGAGTGAGTACTGAAGGATATGAATTTATTGACATTATGATGCTTGTAGAGTTGGAGTTTCTGGTGGTGTTCCCTTGTCCTTTCTAATCTTTTGTTGCTTTTGGTATGTATGTATGTATGTATGTATTTATTTATTTATTTATCTTTTCATCTTTTCACCCCTCAGAAAGTCCCCTTAAAATTTCTTGCAGGGCTGGTTTAATGGTCACAAACACCTTTAATTTTTGTTTGTCTGGGAAATTTTTATCTCTCCTTCTGTTTTGAATAATAGCCTTGCTGGATAAAGAATTCTTGGTTGCATATTTTTCTGATTCAGTACACTGAATATATCCTGCCACTCCTTCCTGGCCTGCCATGTTTCTGTGGATAGGTGTGCTGAAAACCTGATCTGTCTTCTCTTGTAGGTTAGGGACTTTTTTTCCCTTGCTACTTTCATGATTCTCTCCTTGCCTGAGAATTCTGTGCGTTTGACTATGATATGCCTTGTCGATGATTGGTTTTTGTTGAGTCTAATGGGGGTCCTCTGTGCTTCCTGGATTTTGATGTCTGCGTCTTCCCTCAGGTTAGGAAAGTTTTCTGCTATGATTTGCTCACATAACCCTTATACCCCTGTTTCTCTGTCTTCCTCTTCTGGGACCCCTATGATTCTGATGTTGTTCCTTTTTAATGAGTCACTGATTTCTCTCATTCTTAAATCGTGCTCTTTTGCCTTCATCTCCCTCTTTTTTTCTGCTTCATTATTCTCTATAAGTTTGTCCTCTCTATCACTGATAATCTGTTCTGCCTCGTCCATTCTTGCTGCCACTGCATCCATACGTGATTGCAGGTCAGCTATGGCATTTTTAATTTCATAATGGCTATTTTTATCTTCTTTTATCTCTGCAGAAAGGGATTCTAATCTGTTTTCGACTGCAGCTAGTATTATTATCGTGATTCTAAATTCTGGTTAAGACATGTTGATTGTATCTGTGTTGGTTAAATCCCTGACTGTCATTTCTTTGTGCTCTTTCTTTTGGTGTGAATTCCTTCGTTTTGTCATTTTGAAGGGAGAAAAGGAATTAATGAGGTAGAAAAATTGAAATTAAAAAAATTAAAATTAAAAAATATTAAAATTAAAAATTAAAAACACACACACAAATATCGAATAGATGATGCTAGATCTTAGGTGTGTTTTGGTCTGGGTGTTGAAAGTGGTTTGACAGATTAGAGAAAAAAAGAGAGGGGAGGAAATAGTTTGAGAATTTGAAAAAATGAATACACTGAAGTAGACTAAAATGAGATGATGGGGTAAAATAGAGTTTTCAAAAATATACACAAAAGTAAAGAATATAGTAGAAAAAGAATTAAAGAAAACTATTTTTAATAAAAATTAAAAATAATTATGAATTTTTTCATTTTCTCTTTTTAAGAAAAAAGAAAGATGAAAAAGAGAAAAAGATTAAAAAAAAGAAATCACTTGAAAATTTGAAAAACTGAATACACTGTAGTAGACTAAAATATGATGGAAGTAAAATAGAATTTGAGAAAAATTACGTAAAAGCAAAAAATATAGTAATAAAAGTTAAATAAAAATATTTTAATAGAAATTGGAAGTAAAAATGAAGTTTTTATCTTTCTGCATTAAAGAAAAAGAAAAGAAATGAAAAAGAGGAAGAAAAAAAGGAAATTGAAAATTTGAAAAGATGAGTACACAGAAGTAGACTAAAATACAGTAATGGAAGTAAAGTAGAATTTGAAAAAAATTACACAAAAGTAAAAAATGTAGTAATAAAAATTAAAAAAATATATTTTTAAGAAAAATTGAAAATAAAAATGAATTTTTTCTCTTTCTGTATTCAAGAAAAAGGAAAGCATTGTAAAAGAGAAAAAGGAAAAAGAAAAAAAAAATTGAATAGATGAACCTGCTAACAGATTGAAGTAGGACTGGAATTGCTTCGTTTTCCCCTAGAAGTCAGACCATGTAGCTCTTTAAAGTCCATAAATTAAGCTGGCAGTGAGGCTTGTGTTCTTGAAGAGCCAAGTTGGCCCAGTTGGGCGGGGCTCAGTGTAACAGCTCTGCTCTCCAATAGATGGCGCTGCTATCCTACTGGGGTGGATTGTTGCGGTGCTCATAGGTGCATATGCTCATGTGCAGGAGTGGTGAAAATGGCACCACCCAGCTACCCAGTCTGTTCCCCCCCCATCAGCAATTGCACACTTGTCCTCTGTCTTTAGCTCTCATCAACTCCCCCACTTTTTCACTCTCCGTGACCAGGCCCCAGGCAGTACCTCTCTCCCGAGTTTTGTCTCAGATGCGTCTGTTTTCCTTGGCCCCTTACTTCTGAAGGACTGTGGCTTTGACCCCTTCTGCCCCTCTGCAGGATGGTCTCACCGAGCAATGGCCGAATGAGCAATGGCTGAATATTGGCTGCACCCAGGAATGCCCGCTGGACCCTGCTGTTGCTGGTGCCCCGAGACTGCAGCCAGGTGCCAGCCCGCCCCCAAAAAAGATTGCAAGATAGTGTAGCAGCAGCGTTTCATGGAGTATGGAAAATCACAACATACATCTGGCACCAGGCTTCACCCTTAATGACCTTGCCCCAGCACCAGTGAATGTGGCCACCTTCCAGGGTCTGCTGGGACCAGGTGGCTTAAACAGTCTCTACCAAATGTCCTTCCAGCAGTGGAACTGCTTTTCCCCATGTGGCCTGAGAACCTCCCAGACTCCACTCTGTTCCTGGGGATTCGTCCTTCCCACCAGAGCACTGCCAGGTATTGAGCTGCAGAGTTGAAGCCTTTGCCCTCCCCTTGTTTACAGTCTTAATGGAATTTAAACCCTCTCCTTTCTCCTTTCTCCCTTTTTAGTTTAGTCCCTGCGGCTGTTTCCAATTTTCCACTTTCTCTCCAGCTGCTTTTGAGGAGAGGTGCTTTTCCCGTATTCTCTCCCCCTCCCCAGTCTCCCTCCTCTCTCTGCCCGCAGAAGTGGTTCCCTACCAAGAGGCTTCTCGCTCCCCAAGTTCAGCTCTCTGCACCATGTACCTGCTGAATTCTGTGGTTCAGGTTGTGCAGATTGTTGTGTTAATCCTCCAATCAGTTTTCTAGGTATGTAGGATGGTTTAGTATTGGTCTGGCTGTATTTCATGGACACGAGACACATAAAAAGCTTCCATGCTGTTCTGCCATCTTAGCTCCTCCTGTTATTATTGTAAAGCTTTGACAGAATCCTTTTGACTGAATAACTCAAGTATCAGGGCTTTGCGCCCATCTTCAGAGACTTTCCCAATGTAAGAAGCTGGTCATTGCCTATCCATCTTGGAGGCTGTGAAGACATCATGAAGAAGGGCAGGACCATGGAGGACAAGGGGAGGGAAAGGAAGGAAGGAGAGTTTGGGGCTCCAGCTAGAATAAGAGGAAAAGGGGCATACCCTGGCTTTATGCTCTTTCCCTCCAGCCTACTCTGAATATTTTGCTACAACTAGGAAGAAGACCAAGAGAAGGATGAATGAAATTAACTATACTCTTTTAAGATAGAAGGCAGAGTCTTCTATTTTCTGTCATCAATCAGCTCTAAGCTGATACCAGTACTGAGGCTGTACATATTTGTTTAAAAGTCTATAAACATACGTATCTATCTATAGATATAGATATAGATAGATGATATAGATAGATATAGATATAGATATAGATATAGATATAGATGATATAGATATAGATATAGATATAGATATAGATATAGATATAGATATAGATATAGATATAGATATTTTAACGGTCTGTTTCCTTTGTTAAAATTTCCATTATAAGATTCCCTTAAAAAGTGCCTGGGTGGTTCAGTCGGTTAAGGGTCTGACTATTGATTTTGGCTCAGGTCATGATCTCATGGTTCATGAGATCGAGCCCCATGTTGGGCTCTGTTCTGATGACACAGAGCCTGCTTGGGATGCTCTCTCTTTCTCTGTCCCTCCCCCATGCTCACTCTCTCTCACTGTCTCTCTGCCCCTCCCCCATGCTAGCTCACTCTTTTTCTCTCTCAAAATAAATAAATAAATATGAAAAAAGAGTATATTAGCATACTCATAAGTAATTTTTTGCATATAAAAATCAAAAAGTAAATTTCACTGTTTTATTTACTATAAATTTAATTAATGGGGTGCTGTCTGGGCCAACTATTGCATTAACATTAAGACCTGGGTCTTCTCCTGGATTGTTTGTTCATTATTTATTTCATTAATCCAACTGCTATTCATTGAGTGCTTCCTATCTGCCACCTGCTACCAATATGACTTAGACCAGGGGTTTGCAGGCCAAATCCAGTCTGCTACCTGCTTTTCTATATAAAGTTTTATTGGGACACAGTCATGCCAATTTGTTTACATATTGTGTGTGGCCATCTTTTTCACTAGAGGCCGCCTGGGCCACAAAGCCAAAAATATTCACTAACTGGCTGTACAGAAAATGCTTGTGGCCTCTGACTTAGAGAATCAAAGATATTATCCCTGGCTTAGTTTCCTGATCCGAATAATGAGGACATAAATGTCTACCTTGTTCTATTTCTGACATTTTTCTGTGTGTAGAAAAGTGGTATTTAAAATATGAAATAACAGTTGCTGTCATTTATTGAGAACTCATCATGAATCAGGTGGTTAGCTAAGCTCATCTCATTGAATCCTCACAAAGTAGCCCCTATCATGGATTTTGGGATAAATGAGGAAACTGGAACATCAAGAGCTTGGTTGACATGGGTAGAGTGGCACTGCCAGTAAGTGCAAAGCCTGACTCCACAGCTCAGGAAGATTCTTTCTCAGTTCCCTTAATCTGTCTGGTGAGGATCACGTATCTCTTTGAACAGGGCTGGAGGACGGCCTGAATGCCGTGTGAAAGCCAGCATGAAGGCCTGCCTGGCCCAGCGCAGAGCAGGGACATAATGATAAATCATCTTTTTTTTTTTTTTTTTTTTTTTTACTGTTTATTTTTGAGAGAGAAAGAGCACATACACACTGCGTGCAGGTGTGGGGGAGGGGCAGACAGAGAGGCAGACAGGATCTAAAGTGGGTTCTACACTGACAGCAGAGAGCCTGATGCGGGCCTTGAACTCAGAAACTGTGAGATCATGACCTGAGCCTTAATGGACTGAGCCACCCAGGTGCCCCAGAAAAATCATCTTTAAGGATTTATTTCACCAGAGCTACCCATCAAATGTACTTAAATGGATTTGAACAGTTATTCACTTTGAATGTATTGATCTTTATGAGCCCAGTGGTATAAAGAGACTTAGAAATTATATGTAGATGGTACAAACTTATGTACTGTTGCTGTGGTGTCTGAATGTCATGAATTCAGTTACTTAACTCACCCTGTCCTGTGCGTCTAACAAAGTATTGAAGGCTACACACTTGCTGTAGAATGCTCAATGTTAAATGCTCCCTTTTACATGTTCTACACATCTTAAAATGCCATTTTCCCTCTGTGGAGAAGGGAGTGGGTAGGCAAGTAACCACCCTAAATGATGAATCACTCTGTGTTTCAATGCTGTTCCGTTAATTTAAGTGACATTTTGACAATAGCATGCTGTCAGTCCAATGGTTTGACCTATACAACAACCTCTAATTATTACTAATTAAATAATTAATTATTCATAGAGGCGCATTCCATTAGCATAGTAGAGATGTGTTGGAATATGAGTTATATGTGGTTTATGAATCTTCAGAAAATAGATTCTTTAATAAATTAATAAAGGGGCTCTGGGGTTTCATTAAAAGGTGGCTGGAGGGTGTGCTTGCCTGTTTCCAAGGAGACCACAGGTGGTTCGTTGCTTTTTTTTTTAAGTTAAACTTGTTTGGGCTAGATGATTTTTTTTTCACCCTTTTCTCACTGCTCTGTCCTCAGGCAGAGTACGGAACATTTTAATGAAACCCCTGTTGTCTTCATATCACTTTGATCCCCTTGTGTTCTCTCCAGTCTACACATTGGCCAGTCGGATGAAGGGTTTCAGATTTTCCCCCCAGTATTAAAAACTGTGGCATGCCCTCCATGAATAAACAACATTTCGGTGGAGACCCAGTGAAGAGAAAGGCAGAGCAAACAAAGGGATGAAGGAAAATGCATAAATTCAAATGACACGGGCCTCATTTACCCACTTAATTACCCTGACTCCTGACTCTGTTAGCCATTGCGATTATTTTTCCAGTTAAGCCTGATTTAAAGAACTTAGAGAAAAATAGGCTCATCCATTTCCTTCCCCCTCAACAATCTCTTTGCCACATGGAGTTCCACTCCTTCGTTATCTCACTGTAATAATGATCATGGTAATATTAATATCTTCCAGCACTGTTCACTAAATAGTGATAAAAATAGTAATATTAATGTTTTCTAACATCCATTTTTGATGCTCTGAGGCGCATTATAAATTCTGTCTTTGTTTAAGCAGTGGGGAACCCACAAAATATCATTACAGTTATCATTAGAACTCAAGGGCACTCTCTGGAATCTGAAACCTAAGTGGGGCTATGTCAGCAAGCATTCCAGGACCATGGATGGAACAAAAAAGTGAATAAAATAGAATTTTTTATACCGTTTCAACATTTGACCTATTTTGGAGATTACTTTTTTTTTTTTTAAATACCTGCTGATTATTCTCCCAAAAGATAGAGGAACTTGTTTTCCTGAAACCAGCCGCATTCAGTCCTTCAAAGTCACTAGGGCCCATCCCACCATTTTTTTCCCCTCCTACTCTCTTGCCTCTTCCACAAACAGGAGGGGAAGTGGATCCCTACCTAGCAATAGTGACCTGCTTTTGAGGGATCAGGAGCCACTCCACTCTTTAATTGAGTAGCATTTAGTCCAGGTGATGGATGGCATAGACATAGAGTAGGAAACCTCACAGGACTGAACCCTGGGAGGACAAAGGGGAAATACAGAGTACGTTTTCATTACTAATGGATCCTACTAAGTGGAAAAAAAGCTTTCCCTGGAAACCTGTGAAAGAAAATACCCTTCAGTAGCAGGCTTAATTTTCTGACATTTTCTTTTGCCTTCACCCTCTCCACACAAAGAACCCAGCTTCGAGCTTTTGCCTGGCTCAACCACTCTGCTTAAGGCCATCAGTCACTGGGGGACATGAGCCTGCTGTTATTGGACCCTGGCTTGGTCTAAAACTCTCTGGCTTTCCTCTTCTTTCCTAGCTCCCTGGCTCTGATGGGATTTTGTTTTGTTTCATTTTACTTTCTTTCTCACTTTTTGTTTTTAAGATTTATTGTTATTTATTTTGAGACAGAGCAGGCAGGGGAGGGGCAGAGAGAGAGACAGACAGACAGAGAGAATCCCAAGCAGGCTTCTCACTGTCAGCTTAGACCTGATGTGGGGCTCGAACTCATGAACTGTGAGATCATGACCTAAACCAAAATCAAGAGTTGGATGCTTAACTCTTGGACTGAGCCACCCAGACTTGCTTTTCTTTCTCACTTTTTTAAGTTCTTTTCCTTCTCTTCTCAGCTCGAAGATGTCTGCTAAATGGGCAGTTATATATGGCTTTTTTTTAAAACTCAGCAAAATATATAGATGGCACCATTATAAGTATCTGGACTAGAACATACAATCAGGAAAGGTAAAATAGTATCAGTATAATATCAACTAACATAAAGCTAATTACTAACACAAACGGATGTTTACTAATACTTATTATAGGAATATGAATCATTTTAGAAAATATTATCAAGCCCATAGGCATCCAGGAATTCACCCCCCTGCCCTTTCTTAAAAATGAACTCAGGGAAGATTAAAGCCTTAATTAAACACATACTTTATTTCTGTATTTAGTTTTCACAAACGACATCCTTTTAATATAAAACTGACATTCTGGCATCACTCACATGCACAGAAAAGTCAGATAATCAACAACAGTTTATAATAACATTGCACCAGAGTAATTAATAACGTCTGAAGTACAATGAAAAAAAATGTGTGTTTCCCAATAACATGATGAGATATTCATTTTCATGTATGCTATTTAGAAGATTTGAAGCTCTGAAAAGTAGAGAAAGAAATTAAGTATTTGAGGACTTGTCATAACTTTGCCTACTCTATCTATTTTGGTTTCCTATCTTTAACTCTTGTTCTTTTTTCCATCCTACCCCCTGATTCACTAGATGAGATCTGGTCCTCAAATGTGTTGGCTTTCAAAAGTACACAGATCCTGCAGCATATGTGAGCCATGTTAACATCAAGAGAAAAATGCCAGTATTCTATGTTATAGTTTAATGTTTGTTTACATTCTTACATATAGATAATTGTTAGCTCCAGCTTTGTGAAGAGAAGGGACTAGGTGATCTCTTAAAATTCTTCCCAGGCTTCTATCATGAACTTACCAGCCTATATGGCAATATCTGTGCAAGCCCGCTGAGTTTTTGTATAAAAATCAAAGCAAGAGGTTAGTACATACAAACGGTTGAAAACATGAAGTGAGCTTTTAAGAGTCACTGTCTTTTTTATCTAAGCCAGTTACTAATATTAATTAGAATTCATGATTATAGTCTTTTCAACATTTCATCCACCCATTAAAACTTTACCAGAGTGCCTGTGTGGCTCAGTCGGTTGAGTGTCCGACTCCAGCTCAGGTCATGATCTCATGGTTCGTGGGTTTGAGCCCTGCATTGGGCTCACTGCTGTCAGTGCACAGCCTGCCTCAGATCCTCTGTTCCCCTCTTTCTCTGACCATCACCCACTCGCATGCACATGTGCTCTCTCTCTCTCTCTTTCAGAATAAACATTAAAAAAAACTTTACCAAGTGTTGCCAGAAAGCCAGTTCTGAATCCTATTTGCAGATTTAAAAAATTATAATGGAACTTAGAAATGAAAACGTGGTACAGTTTAGAATTCTCTGTTGAGAAGCATGTTTGAAAACCTTGAAGGATATTAACATTGGCCTTCAAATTTTGTCACCAATCTGCTCTTTAAAGGACATTCCCCTTACTATTCTCAAGGCTAAATATTCTATATATATGTTGTTTTCTTAACCTCTATGTTACTGTAAGCAGAGGGTTGACAGGAAGCAAAGCTCCACTATTTGGATTTCCCCCCACTGCCGAAAGAGTATGAATGGGGGTGAATCTTCTACCTACCTCAGCTCCTTCCCCCCACCCCCTCCTCACTTTTTTTTCTATCTCCTTACCACAGACACACATGCCCTTTGCTCTGCTAGAGCAAATCTGGACAGCAGGGACTGTGTCTCATTTTATTTCTAAAATGTCCACATTGAACATATTGATGAGCATGTAACAGTAAATTTTTGTTGTTGAATAAATGGGTCAAATCAAGCCTAATAAACAATACAGCACAGGAACATGTGGGTGCAACAGAGGGGATTTTATGGACTATTAAGAAGATATTACCCTTGGGACACCTGGGTGCCTGTCAGTTAAGCATCTGACATTGGCTCAGGTCATGATCTCACAGTCCCTGAGTTTGTGCCCCGCATCAGGCTCTGTGAGCCTGCTTCAGATTCTGTGCCTCCCTCTCTGCCCTATCCTGCTCATGCCTCTCTCTCTCTCTCTCTCTCTCTCTCTCTCAACAGTAAATAAACATTAAAAAAATTTTTTTAAAGATATTACCCTTGCCAAGGACAGACCCAGACAAAATTTTAAATCAAGTGCATTTTATTTCTGACCCCAATGCCCTCATTTTGTGTTCTATTCTTCTTTAAATTATTTGCTCACCCCTTCCCAGCTTCTAGGTTTTCTGTTCTCATAACTTGGGCATCTCTTCTATTGCCATCCTTTGTCTCCCCCTGCCATGACCATGCTCTGCTTTCCCTAAGATGACCTGATTCCTCATTCTATGCAGTCATGCATGTTCTAGATCACATTTCTCCAGGAGCCTACTCCAAAGCGTTTACCTCTCTGAGAAAGATGTTTACTACTCTTGTAGTGAATCTTATTAATAAAAGTAATAGCTTACATTTATACATTCATCGACCTCTCTCTGTGGTGCTATAACTGCTAAGTGTTAATGCACTAACTTTCTCAGAGACATTTGCCTTTTAATAGGGAATATTACCTCCCTGAAAATTAACTGTGTAATAGTGTTCTTTCATACATAGTGGAGGGAATTTTTTTTGACAGGGGAGCTTTCACTGTCTCTCAAATTTTGCACATATTGGTTTTTTCTTGGTCCCTTCTTTAGTGGTACTTAGTATTTTTCAGGTACCTGTGTGATCATCATTTCCTGAGTGAATAGAAGATCCTTGGACTGGATCCCAAAAAGGATTTTTATTGTTTTATTAGTTTCCTATTGCTATCATGAGTATTGTCACAAACTTAGTAGCTTAAAACAATACAACTTTATTATCTTACAGTTCTGTAGGTCACAGATCAACATAATTGTCACTGGGCTTAAGTCAAAGTGTCAACAGCTACATTACTTTCTGAAGGCATTAGGGGACAATATATTCCCTTGAATTTTCCAGCTTCTAGGGGCCACTCAGATTCCTTGACTCATGGCCTCCTTCCTCTATTTTCAAAGCCAGCATTGCTATGTATCTATGGTCTTTCTTCCATAGTTCCATCTCCCTCTAAAAACAGCCAGGAAACGTTCTCTGCTCTTTAAGGGTGGTTATATTGCACCAATCCACATTATCCCTGATATTTCCTCATCTCAGTGTCTATATCCTTAATCACATCTGCAAAGCCCCTTTTGCCATTTAAGGTAACATGTTCACAGATTCTATGGAATAGAGCTAGACATGCTTGGGGGCCATTGCTGTGCCCACCATATTCATTATAGTGATAAAATATTTCAGAAAGAGAATATTGTCTAAAAAAGATAGAAGATCAGAAGCATAGATACTACACCATTAGGGTTGAAACAGGGAGAGATGGTGCACACAAGCTGTAAATGGAGGTTAATTTAACGCAGACTATTTACAAAGATGAGAAGAGGTGTAGAGATGCCATAAGGATAGCGCACTCTTTATGCCCAAGTGAAAGCAGGGGAGCCATTACCAACCTTCAGGAGAATGCGCAAAGGGAGTGAGCAGTAACCAGAGCCTATATAGAAGACAGCATGACAGACATTGTAGCTTTTGGTATATACAGATAGTCAACCTGGGGTGATTCAGCAGGAAGAGAATTTGGGAAACAAATAACCAAATGCCACTCTCCTCCACATTCCCATCAATCTTTAGTCTCCAGCCAGTGCCACCCCAATCCATTCCCCCCCACACCACTGTTGGCTGAATCCAACCAGCAGAAGCCAACAAAGGAGCCCACTGATGTAGTCTTTGGTCAGGGAAGGATGGATAGGAGTAAAAAGCAGATTTAGAATGGCAAATGGAAAGTGGGAAAATATGTTGGTATATTTAGGCACAACTAGAGAAGATGAGGATATCCAAGAGGCAAAAACAAAGATTTATGTACAAATAATAAAAAAAAAAATCTTTATGGGCACTTAGTCCAACATCAGTGACCACACTCCCTTAAATCACATATGTCTCTAATTCAGAGGAGAAAAGCAGGTCCTTAGGAACATAAAGTCATTCCAGACACTAGTGGTGCTTGATAAATACTGCCCTGAAATCTGCATATTTCTTTGTCTAGGTGCAACCATTTCCCTAGTTTCCATCAGGTCCTATATTGATGGGGCACTGGATGAACACTGATATTTACTGAACACCTTCTATGAGTTTGGCACTTTGGGTGTAATACAAAATGCTTACATAAACTCAGAGGCAGGTATTATTATCCCCTTTTAACTGACGAAGAAATTGAGGCTCAGTGACATTCAATCATCTACTTATGTGTTCATTCAGAAAAGGACTGTTTATTTTTTTTATTTTTTTTTTGTTTTTTTTATTTTTTTTATTTATTTTTGAGACAGAGAGAGACAGAGCATGAACGGGGGAGGGGCAGAGAGAGAGGGAGACACAGAATCGGAAGCAGGCTCCAGGCTCTGAGCCATCAGCCCAGAGCCCGACGCGGGGCTCGAACTCACGGACCGCGAGATCGTGACCTGAGCCGAAGTCGGACGCTCAACCGACTGAGCCACCCAGGCGCCCCAGAAAAGGACTGTTTATTGAGTGAATGCCTATGGAGAGAGAGGTAATACATGAAGTTTTTGGATAGAAGGTTAATTAAGGCACAGTCTCTGTTTCTGTTCTCTCTTAAGCATAAGGAAATGCTTTAACAGGTAATTTCTATAAAACATGGAACACAAGGAGGAAATATGTACTTGAAAGCCCATCCTGGTTTCGTGCTCTCACCACATGGAGTGTCAGCCCCCTGCCCCTGCCTGTGGCTCTCCTGGCCGTGTTCACCACTGGCAGCAAGAGCGTCTTCCACAGGCACACATTGCTATGTTAACTGGGAACTCTAGCTCACTGAGAGTCAGAATCCAGAGAGTGACACATATGACAGAAGATGGATTGTATTTCCCTTTTTTTTTAAATTTATATCCTCTTTCTGAGTGAAGGAAAAGGAAAGGTAGGTGCAATGATATTCTGATGCTTTGAATTAATGGAAATTTTGTAGCTCAGACCTTTTCAATCACATGGATATGAATGTTTCTAATGGATCATATACTATGTATCCTATCAACACACATACACATGCATGTTCACACACACATGCACGCACACACATGTACACGCCCTCATGCACACACTGCTACACAGCCTGAGTCTAGGTTCAGCCTTCTAATCCTTCTCAGCCGAGTTACAGGCAGCGATTTCCAGTGGGTCGAAGTCATCTGTGAAAAGTATTTATATTAATGCAGAGTCATGGACAGTTTGGACTGTGCAGGTCAATGCTAGGACTTTAAAATGGTCATGATGTGCTCATAAGGGTAAGATCTCAGGCCTTCTGTAAAATATGAAAGAATTTGTTGATACCTTTTGCTGTATTCTTTCCCTGTGGGCCCCTCATTACCTATTTGATTGCCTGAAAGACTAAATGTGGGTGATCTAAGGATTTGGTATCCTCTAAAAGTTTGATCACTCTTTGTTAATGATTAATCATCCAGCTTCAGCATCTCTTAATAATGTATTTCTCTTCAGGGTCCTCACTATGGTCACCTCTAGGCAAGGATACCTTTGAGAACCAGGGCAACTGGAGGGCAAAATACAACTCACAAGCCCTCCCTAAGCCTTTGGGAAACAAAATCTCTACTTAGTTAAGGCTAAAAGCCAAGGCAAAAGAGTAAGTCTAGGTCCGAATGTATGTCATAGATTTGAGGAGGTTACAACTAGACTCAGTGAAAGACTTCCTCAGCCTTGGTGATCTGCTAAGAAATTTTCTATTTTCTAACTGTTACCAGGTGAAGCCTGAGAGGACAATTTATTGCCAACCTCAGGGCTAACTTTTGGAAAAGAATTACTGGTCCACTGGATAGTGTAATATCTGAGTCACACTTAGCATCAAGCCTTACGAACAGGAATTAGTTTCTTGTATGTGATAATGCAGTGACTTGCGTGCCAAGATAAGGGTGTGGAAGATCCACATGGTGTCTGTCAACTGACAGAATTTCTGAGGAGATTGAGGGCCAGACTCTGTATGAGCTGGCACTCCCACAAGGGCTTCTGGGCCTGTTCCACCTCCAGTATATTTCAATGAATTTATATCTCTAATTTCTCTAACTCTTGCTCTTTCTCTGTGTCTTTGGGCACTTCTAATGCTAGCCTTAGCTGGATATAGGAAATTGAATTATGTGAAAATATGAAAATGCAAATGAGAGTCATGGATATTTCTGGGCCTTTTGCCTCTGGCTCAGACCTACAAATGGGTAAAGATGGGATGTAAGCAAACTGGCTAGAATGTTCTAGTTTCCAACACAGCTTTGGTCATATTAATGCTGATGAATCAGTAAGTACTATATTACCTCATTCATACAATTGCTGTTTTTTCTTCTCAAATATTTCTAGACTTGTTTCTAGAATCTCATTTGAAATATATGTTGGAAATACAATGGATTTGCTAAAAGTTGCAAACCCGTAAGTGCCCATTTGAGAGAGAGATTAGACTAAATAAATATCACAGCAATGCTGCTCCAGCTACTTTATCCTCATGAGGTATCTCCTTATCATAAAAAAATATGTTCTTGGGGCACCTGGGTGGCTCACTTATTAAGTGTCCAACTTTGGCTCAGGTCACAATCTCACGGTTTGTGAGTTCAAGCCCCGCATCAGGCTCTTTGCTGACAGTTTGGAACCTGGAGTCTGCTTCCAATTCTGTGTCTCCCTCTCTCTCCGCCCCTCCCCTGTTCATGCTCTGTCTCTCAAAAATGAATAAATGTTAAAAAAAAGTTAAGAAAATATGTTCCAGGTATGCTTCCTTTTATGTTATATAATATACAAAAGATGAATATAATATAGAAAACATAACATGAAGGTACAAAGCATTTATACCCATAAACATGTACATGTATGAGGTACACACCATGTATGTATTTAAAATCTGTGTTACATATCTGTACAGCACATACATGCATTTTTGATGCTAACATATACACACATGTAAATGTCTGTAACAGGCATGGCATGTATATGACATGTATGTACTTATGCATTATAAGACATGTGTACATGGTGAACAAATATATACATATATGTAGCATGTCTGTGTGAGTAGGTAAACATATAACATATGTGACAATATTTATACCATGCACATGTAATATGTGTACTTATATGGCATATATATCTATAACATATAACATAGGAACATATACTATATGATTTATATATGACATATTTATATAAATATATAATATATGAAACATAAAATATTTTTGAATGTGTATGTAATACACATAACAATTTATAAAACTTTGTATGATATATGTATAATATGCTATAAGTATACTCTTTTAATAATGATTTTATATATAATTTTTTAAATAATTTTTTTAATGTTTATTTATTTTTGAGACAGAGACAGAGCATGAACAGGGGAGGGGCAGAGAGAGACTGAGACACAGAATCTGAAGCAGGCTCTAGGCTCTGAGCTGTCAGCAGAGAGCCCAACATAGGGCTCGAACTAACAAACCATGAGATCATGATCTGAGCCAAAGTCAGTCGCTCAACTGACTGAGCCACCCAGGTGCCCCATAATTTAAATATTTAATAAAATGCCCTTTATGAAGGACAAATATAAAGAAAGCAATTGATAATAAAATGACAGGTTTTTCAGTTTGGAAACTCTTGGGCATGACTATACTAGAAGTTGTGATGATGAATTAGATTTTTCTTCCCCCACTTAAAATGACTAACTCTGGATTAAAGCTGTAAAAAGATCAGAAGCCATTCTAGTCAAGCTACACAGGAAAATGAAAGAACAGAGGTGTAAGCAAAGACTAAACTAAAAACTAGCATTAGATGACATAATAATAGACTAGATTTATTAGCATATTATGACAGGAAGAGGGAAATAACCCTAACTGGTATAGAAATAACATGCCAAACACATTAACAGACCTTTGTACATATGGATGTCTAATGGGATACAAAAAATGTCATGAGGGATGTAGGACAACTTTTCATTGTGTCAGACTGTACACGAAATGCAGGACCCTAACAATCCTGGATTCCCACCCACTAAATGCTGATAGCACACACGATCACTGGGGCAACCAAAATTACCTCTGCGAATTTCCCAAATACATTCAGGGGCTGGACCTTTCTAATTAAGAGCCACTACTAAGGATTGGACTAAATATTATTTTTCATATCTTTGCTATCCAGCAAATGGATTTAAATGAGCAATATTATATTATTTAAAACCTGTTGCTTTGGGATTCATCTGTTTTTTTCTATTCACATTTAAAGCAATTTTATAGGTTTCTTTATGTCAAGACTTCTTTAGCTTTCATTTCATATGTGTAATAATTTAGATGGGTTTAACACATTTCGTGCATAGTCTGCTCAGGGCAGTCTAAAACTATGTGAGCAGTACAGGATGTTAGCCCTACCTTTTGTGAGCTTGAGCAATGAGAATATGACCACAGTGGTAAATACAGATCTGGCACAGAAGGCAGCCTCAATAAGTGGCATCCATGTAGTATTCAAACTTGTGACTAATGTGGTTTACCATGTGTGGTAAACATTTATACCTAGGGAAATTACATTAAAAACATAAGAAAGGATGACTTTCAAAAGGAAAAAGTCACTAGAGCATAATTCATAATCTCAAGGATGTCAGCAAAGAACAGTCTTTTAGCTTGGTGATTTTGGGGTGAACGTTGGAGAATAGTAGTGTATGATTCACAGACCTTTGTTAGGACTCATTTGCTTTCTCTTGAAGTCATTGACCAGATGTTACCAAAGCTTCTAAAAATTGAGCCTTGAGTGACCATCCTGATTCAGTGTCTCCTCATGATTAACTCTGGCTAAACAACAGAAAGAGTGAATAAAAAATTCATGACCGGCACTTTTGTTTCCAACCTGGGTGACAAGTTGCATTCAAATGCTCCAAGATCATACAGTAGACAGGTATGATTTGCATTTTGTTCTGAACGAAATCTTAAATATTAATGGTGGCCATAAGTAATTGAGAGAAAACTCCTGGTCAGAACAATTGAATGTCTTATCTGCTTGTGGATTATTTTAGGTGACAATGTGTGGGAGATGCTGGCCCTCTATTTGACAGTGATTTTTTTACTCAATAACAGTAATCATTTATTGAGCACTAATGATGTGCCAGCCACTCTTCTCAGTACTTCACCTATATTAACCCATTTAATCTTCACAACAATCTTCCATGGTACTTTGTATTATTATTGCCAAGTTATATATGAGAAACAGAGGAACAGAGTTCAAGTAACTTCCTCAAGGTTACACATTAATGAATGATAGAGATAATCCTAATCCATGCAGTCTGTTTCCAGAGTCTTCTGTTTTAACCAACATGCTCTGCTGACTCCTTAACTCATTCTTTCCTCTTCTTCAAATGTATCAGCTGTGTTTTAAGAATTAAAGAGAAAAATCTGGTGATTGGCCAATCTGGTGTTGATGCCTGAATGAAAAAAGATAACTAAGGATTGTCAAGAATCTATGCTTAAAAACACTGCAAACATTCTCATTAGCCTTTAAAAAAATCTTTTTTTAAGATCAGCTGATTGCCCATCTTATGAAATGTCTTCCTTGCATAACAGCAGAGAAGCTCATTCTGATGCTGCCCAGGAAAAGTAGAGCTAAGTGACATAATAATTTTGTGCTAAAGTCTACAGAAAATGTGCTCTTTTAGTCACCCAATCTGGTCTGCTGTTTGCATCACTCATGATCCTGCCTATTTGTCTGACTCCCAAAGATATTAGGAACTACAAGTTTTGCACCCTAAATCTATCTTCCCTTTTTATGCCCCCACTATCCCCCTCCAACCAGCATTTAACTACGGGGAGATTTCACAAGAGATTTTCCAAATGGTTGGTCAGATTGACACACTAGGCTTTTTCTTACTCAACCCAGGTCCTCCCCTCCTCCACCTCCTGCTTCCCTCTTGATGGAACAACACCACACCCCTCATCTTTTTGACCGGGTGTGCTTTTCCTTTTCATTGCTGCTAAAGGCTCTGAATGGGCCTCTTGTGTGGAAGCAGAGACAATGGTCCTCATTTAATGGGATTATTTACAATAGGAAAAATAGCTTTAAAAAGAGAAAGCAGGAGAGACAGTTATAGCAAGAGGCCTGACTGTGAAGCCATTCTTTTATTAAGAGTCTGGCACACTCTGCACCTTTTCCTGGCCATCTGCCAAGCTCTCTTCCACTTGAGAGTGGCCCTTGAGTTTTGGTACAATTTCTCTATGATGCTGCAGCGGCCAGGCTCTGTGGAGTGATTCATTTCCGCCACAAGAGTGCTCCAGTATGTTAACAGCTCTGTCTTCTTTGATCAGGTGACACTAGGGCATCCGTTCCCATGGCCAATGTTTTCAGATGATTAGTCTTTTCCTGGGCATACCACCTGGAGAACAGAACACTGGCTGTAGATGAGAGGGCTGAGCCCGGCTCTATAGGCTGAATGTGTGGTGGATGTGTGAAGAAGGGGCTGCTTAGGTCCAGGGCCTTCGCTGGTCCAGGCAGTGTTCTTATGAGAACTGGAGAACCCTGGCCCCTCCAGGACAGTGGATTAGAAAAAGTTGTCTCCTCTCATTGGACATAGCCCTCCATCCCCACACTGGGGTTCACACTGCTTAAATCCAGGACTGTGTGAGATAGCTTGAATAGGCCATTAGCCCCTCTATCAGCCATTTGAGTATCAGCCAACGTTCACAGTAATGCGATGCCCTGGCAGGGGGCAAGAGATACACAGATTGTATTGGGAATTTGAATCTTGGGTTTACCATTTGTTAGCTTTGCATTTCTGTTACCCTGAACAAGATATGTAAATGTCGTATGTCTTGGTTGCTTCATTTATGAAATGGTTATGATAGGTAATAGCACCTATCAGAAGTCACTTTGATGATTAAGTGAGAAAATTCATAGAAGGCATGTAAAACAGGGTTCAGCACAAATGAAACTCTCACTAAATGTTGGCTGATACTATTTATGTATAGCAGAGTACCAAGGTCTTCTAGGACCTTAGCAAAAGCAGAAAATCACTACTAGTGTGGCCTCATACTTCTGTACATTTTTCTTTAATCCTGAGAATTCTCTCCATTGTTGAGTAAAAAGTTATAATGATAATAATGACTGACTCTTACTGGGCATTTATCATATTTCAGACCCTGTGTTTAGTCCTTTGCATATATTATATTGTTTAATCATCCCAACATCTTCCTCAAATAGATTCTTTCTTTAACCACATTTTTAATAAATGTTTATTTATTTGAGAGAGAGAGAGAGAAAGAGTGGGAGAGGCAAAGAGAGAGAGGGAGAAAGAGAATCCTAAGCAGGCTCCCTGCTGTTAGCGTAGAGCCTGATGTGGGGCTTAATCTCACAAACTGTGAGATCATGACCTGAGCCAAAATCAAGAGTCAGACGCTTAACCGACTGAGCCACCCAGGTGCCCCTACCCCGATTTTTAGATGAAGAGCCTGATGCTCGCAGATGCTAAGCAATTTGCCCAAAGTTTAAAAGATAGCAAGTAATTCAGGTGGCATTTGGGAACACCCCTTATCCCGGGACCCTAACTACCCTCCCTGCTACTGAAATCTGCTTCAATCTGCTGAAATTCATTGCTCTAATATTTTTTCCCATTCCCCTTTTCATGTCCTAAAAATGTATGTATATTTTTTCATATCCCTGCTGACTCCTTCCTGGAAGCAGAGATCATGATGTTACAGACACTTGAGAGGTCATACAAATAGGTTGGTACAATTGCCTTATTTACAAGTGAAATGGAAATGATAAACTTATAAATTAAAAAAAATCCTGTCCATCTTGTATAACTTAAAAATAAAGCACAGTGCATTGTCTCTCCCAAGGGGGAACTTAGTGGAGGACAAAGGAATCAATCATAACCTCTCAAATGCTAGGGAGGCTGGTGAAGATGGGGCGGGCACTGGGGGTTGGCCCAGTGTCCTTGAAATCAAAGCATCATAAGGCAAAACCAGTTTTATCTGTTTTTAAGTCTGGTTCTGTCCTGTGTACTGGCTAGATTTTCAAATGATGCATTACTATCATCATCATCATTATTATTATTGTTATTATTATGTTTAATGTAGATGGCTTTGCTAATAGACTAATTTTTTTTTCTCATTCCTTTCTTGGACTATTGTTTCATTTATCTCCTCCTTATTTTATTTATTCAATTTTCTTCAAATTGCACCGTTTGTTACTTGGCCTCAGGGAGCCCTGGCTATTAAAACTACACTAATAATTTTAATTGACTTAAAATGATGTAAGAATAGCACAGCTGCCAGGAAATACAGGGCCTCCAAATAGGTGCTATAGCAGGAAGGAGACATTAAATAAAGCAAGGTGCTTAGTCTCTGAACCCCCAAATTCAGCAGGATGTTACCAAAGAAGTGATGTTCTCATCAGAAAGCCGATGTGGGTCCCATTAAATATAACTATGCTTCTACTTCAGTACACATTATAATAGAAAATGTGAGTTTGCAGAAAAAAATCATTGGGGGTGGGAGGTGTCATAAGTTATAATTATTCACTGTCCAATAGTCTTCTCTATTGAATAGGCACTTAACATATTTAAAATTTGATTAAAATAACTCCTTATATACAATCATTCTGTACCTTGGTCAGAGCATGAGATGCATCTATACTTATTCATACCTCTGACCAACCCTTTTCCAGCATCAGATCTAACAAAGAGATTTAAAAAAGAAAGAGTAAATAAACCAGAAGTGGTTGGTTGGCATCTATTTCAGAAAAGTAGCTTCTATGTAGGCACTTGAGCAGTGGAAAAGACAATTGCCTTTCAAGTGATACTGAGTGGGTGTCATAGCCCCCACTTTCTCTTCTAAAATCATGAGAACACTAATAGATGCTTCAGCTACCTGTATAAGTAGAAAGACATGAATGTGAGAGAGAATTCTGACAGTCCCAGTGCCTGATCTAGTTATGAGGAATTACATGGCAGTGCTTAGAGGAAAGCCCCATAATATGTGTTAGTGTCAGCAACCAGAAAGTGGAGTCCAATGGAATAATCACAACACATAGGTAATCCCAGCCATCAGGTGGTGGCAGCCATTTATGCTGCCTTAAGATCAGTCCAGAGAAGAGTATAGTCATACAGCCTATTAGAAATCTTATAGATTATTAAGTCAACTTCCTTATTTTACAGTAGAAAAAAAACAAAGAGATCCAGAGAAAAGTAGTTACTTGCCAAAGATCATCACCTAATCATAAGCAGAGGCAATTCTAGACCTCCTGTCTCTCAATGACTCATCATAATGTTTTTCCCTGCAATATCACTCTCACTGATTAGAAGTAGTATGAAGATCCCACTCCCCGACACTGCCCACAATTCTATTGTAGTCAGGACTTATCTGCTCTCCTTTGGAGAGAGTAGTACATTCACACACAGTGTCATACGAATAGGGTAGTAATTATGTCATTCAAAATACTGGCTCAGTTGCATCTTAGGCTACTAACAGGTACCTCATCAAACATTTTAAAACAAGGTTTGGTTTGGTTTTTGTTTCTGAGAAACTAGACTTACAAAGAGAAGTTAGAGCTAAAGTAGCAAACCATGCTGAATTTGGGGGTTGGGTCTGTGCTGCGGCAGCACCAGGGAGAGCTCCTGGTAGCTGCTGGTGATTCTCTAGAAGCTGGGCATGGAGATATACTGGTATTTGGAGGACCCTCTGAAGATTCCCCTGTTGATTCTTGTGCTTGTGAACATTGTCCTCCTTGCATTAGAAGGCTCAGGCTTAAAGTAATTTTGAAGAAGAAGACCAAAGCAGGAGGCATCACAATCCCAGACTTTAGCCTCTACTACAAAGCTGTAATCATCAAGACAGCATGGTATTGGCACAAAAACAGACACATAGACCAATGGAATAGAATAGAAACCCCAGAACTAGACCCACAAACGTATGGTCAACTCATCTTTGACAAAGCAGGAAAGAACATCCAATGGAAAAAAGACAGTGTCTTTTTTTTTATTTAAAAAAAAAATTTTTTTTTCAACGTTTTTATTTATTTTTGGTACAGAGAGAGATAGAGCATGAACGGGGGAGGGGCAGAGAGAGAGGGAGACACAGAATCGGAAACAGGCTCCAGGCTCTGAGCCATCAGCCCAGAGCCCGACGCGGGGCTCGAACTCATGGACCGCGAGATCGTGACCTGGCTGAAGTCGGACGCTCAACCGACTGCGCCACCCAGGCGCCCCAAAAGACAGTGTCTTTAACAAATGGTGCTGGGAGAACTGGACAGCAACATGCAGAAGGTTGAAACTAGACCACTTTCTCACACCATTCACAAAAATAAACTCAAAATGGATAAAGGACCTGAATGTGAGACAGGAAACCATCAAAACCCTAGAGGAGAAAGCAGGAAAAGACCTCTCTGACCTCAGCCGTAGCAATCTTTTACTCGACACATCCCCAAAGGCAAGGGAATTAAAAGCAAAAGTGAATTACTGGGATCTTATGAAGATAAAAAGCGTCTGCACAGCAAAGGAAACAACCAACAAAACTAAAAGGCAACCAACGGAATGGGAAAAGATATTTGCAAATGACATATCGGACAAAGGGCTAGTATCCAAAATCTATAAAGAGCTCACCAAACTCCACACCCGAAAAACAAATAACCCAGTGAAGAAATGGGCAGAAAACATGAAAAGACACTTCTCTAAAGAAGACATCCGGATGGCCAACAGGCACATGAAAAGATGTTCAACGTCGCTCCTTATCGGGGAAATATAAATCAAAACCACACTCAGATATCACCTCACGCCAGTCAGAGTGGCCAAAATGAACAAATCAGGAGACTATAGATGCTGGCGAGGATGTGGAGAAACGGGAACCCTCTTGCACTGTTGGTGGGAATGCAAATTGGTGCAGCCACTCTGAAAAGCAGTGTGGAGGTTCCTCAGAAAATTAAAAATAGACCTACCCTATGACTCAGCAATAGCACTGCTAGGAATTTACCCAAGGGATACAGGAGTGCTGATGCATAGGGGCACTTGTACCCCAATGTTTATAGCAGCACTCTCAACAATAGCCAAATTATGGGAAGAGCCTAAATGTCCATCAACTGATGAATGGATAAAGAAATTGTGGTTTATATACACAATGGAGCACTACATGGCAATGAGAAAGAATGAAATATGGCCCTTTGTAGCAACGTGGATGGAACTGGAGAGTGTGATGCTAAGTGAAATAAGCCATACAGAGAAAGACAGATACCATATGTTTTCACTCTTATGTGGATCCTGAGAAACTTAACAGAAACCCATGGGGGAGGGGAAGGAAAAAAAAAAAAAGAGGTTAGAGTGGGAGAGAGCCAAAGCATAAGAGACTCTTGAAAACTGAGAACAAACTGAGGGTTGATTGGGGGTGGGAGGGAGGGGAGGATGGGTGATGGGTATTGAGGAGGGCGCCTTTTGGGATGGGCACTGGGTGTTGTATGGAAACCAATTTGACAATAAACTTCATATATTAAATAAAAAAAAAAAAGTCTCAGGCTTGTTAAGATGAGTCCTTCTCCTCCACTCCAGTGCTTTTGTTTCACCCACATCTCCTGTAGTTTTGTACCCAATGGGTATGACAGCCATGGAACCTCTGGTCAGGCTGGGAGCTGAAGGTTAGAAATTTGGTTCCTCCTGGGTTGGATGAGGAATTTTGCTTCTTCCTACAGATTATTCTTTATTCAACTCTTTCTCCCAAGAACGCTTCCTAGGGTACTGAGAACTGAGCTCTCTGTTAGAGCCTTGGTAACATCTAGCTGCTGGTACATGACTTTAGGAAGATAACTCTGCCTCTGTGATCCCTATCTCATTATTAAAAAAAATAAGTTATCGGAATCTGATCCAAACTTTCAGGGGCATGTCTCCACTCCTTCCTGTGCCAATGGCAGACTCAGCTAATCAATCTTGCTATTTTTGGTTGCTGAACACAAATGTTATTTGAAAGTTTTTTCAATGCAGTATGATGATTGTTAATATTTGCTCTTCTTTCACATAATTTTGAATTTATCTTAAATGAGTATGGTAAAATACTAAATGTACATGTTCTGGCTTCTAATATTTTAAAGATTTTCCTTTGGTCACAAAGCAGATGACTGAAATTAGACTGTTTCTCAATATAATTTCAGCCTTGAACTGATTATATCTTGGTTTCCTATATCCAAAATTGAATGCATGCCATATAGTGTGTCAAAAGTATACATTCATACGTTTGTTAAATGAATATGGAGTCACTGTATTGTGCATCATATCCTCCCATTTTCTAGGTGCATAAAAAGCTGAATTAGACAAATACCTTGTCCTTTTTTTTTTTTTTTCAACGTTTATTTATTTTTGGGACAGAGAGAGACAGAGCATGAACGGGGGAGGGGCAGAGAGAGAGGGAGACACAGAATCGGAAACAGGCTCCAGGCTCTGAGCCATCAGCCCAGAGCCCGATGCGGGGCTCGAACTCACCGACAGTGAGATCGTGACCTGGCTGAAGTCGGACGCTTAACCAACTGCGCCACCCAGGCGCCCCATACCTTGTCCTTTTTGAACAAGGGGAGTTAGATGAGGCAGGATGTGATAAATGAAAAAATTGAGCCACAGATTAAAAGTAAGTGTAGGAGAAAAGAAAATATTTCTCATGAGTGTCAAATATGAAGAAAAAATAGACCTCAAAAAATCTATTAGAAGCTCTTTTTGCCTGGTTGGCCTAAGAACTGGCTTTCACAAGTGATGACCAAGAGTCTACCATTAGTCAAGGAGAGTGATTTGATGGTCTACACTAAGCCTGGATACGTACTGCTGGCTTTCCTCCTGTTTCCCATAAACTCAAAGGGACAAAGCTATGTGAGTGACCTGTTGTGCAAGGTGACTTGCTACAGCTTGAATTTTATGGGAGTTGGCATTAGATTACAGAGTAAGCTGTACAGCTGAGAAGCAGTGAAATGTGGTACATTTGTCTTGGCCTCTAATAGACGTGCACGAATGGAGGTAGTGGGCATTTCAAGGAGTGGGGGGGACTGAGTATTTGTGTTTTTTTCCAGAAATGAAAGTATTAGTTCCAGATTCAGTCTGATACTTCTGCAGTACATATTAAAACTTCTATCACTGTGGTACTTAAGAAACTTGACACTAGCTCCATTCTTTCAATGAAGACACATACACACAGGGAAACGAGATGTGTTTTCTTAATCAGCCACTCACATTTCATAGGAAATCTCAGGCCAGAAAGCACAATCCTCAGTTTTCCAAACTACCACAAAATCACAATCTCCACTATTAATTAGTTTTGTCTTTCCACTAACTTAATTCATCCACCATCCTCCACCACCAACCGACCTAAATCTTTCAGTCTGTGCAGAAAACTTTGTTCAACAATTATTGATCAAGCCACATTGTAAACTAACATAATACTCACAAGCAGTACAAGCATTGTACAAGCACAAAATATGTTATTTTGACTTGTACTATCTTTCCCACCTAGAAAGTGTCAATTTCAGGGGTGTTTCAAAGGGGGCCCCATAATGGCATTACTAACAGGGTGATGAATGGCTGTGCTGAACTGAAGGTTACGTAGGTACTATTTCAAATTGCTTTCTGTATGCAGTGAACAGGGTAAGACTTAACTAGCTTGCTAGCTGACTGCCTATGTTTTCATTTTCTTTAAAAAAGTGGAAAAGCACCATTTTAGCAAAGTTTTTGAAGATATAGGTAAATAGATAGATAGATAGAGATAGAGATATATATTTTTTCTGAAGATGAAATGTAGTATCAGTCTCTTCTCTTTAAAGTAAAAAATTATCTTGGGGCCCCTGGGTGGCTCAGTCAGTTAAGTGTCCGACTTCAACGTAGGTCATGATTGCATGGTTCGTGGGTTCAAGCCCCATGTCGGGCTCTGAGATGTCAGCACAGAGCCTGGAGCCTGCTTTGGATTCTGTGTCTCCCTCTCTCTCTGCCCCTCCCTTGCTCATGTTCTCTCTCTCTCTCTCTGCCCCCCCCCTTTCAAAAATAAATAAACATTAAAAAAAAAGTAAAACATTTTCTTGAAAATAATAGCTCTTTGTATTGGACATAAATATCACATCAAATTTCTTTTTTTTTAAATTTCATTTATTTATTTTGAAATACAGTGAAAGTGAAAGAGAGAAAGAGAGAATCCCAAGCAGGCCCTGCGCTGTCAGCACAGAGCCTGATGCAGGGCTCCAGCTCATGAGCCATGAGATTATGACCTGAGCTGAAACCAAGAGCCAGACATTTTACTGGCTGAGTCACCCAGCTGCCCCACATCCAATTTCTATATGCCTATTAAAGACACCTCCAAAGACACATGAAAGATATATAATTTCACCAATGTTGATATATCTAAATAGATATGAAAAAGAGAGAATTTACAATTATAAAAAAACATGGATAGCCTCTTTTGTCAGAGATCACATTGAATTCTGTAGATTGCGCCTGGTGCCTATTTTCTGCACCTACAACCCACAGACTGAGCAAGAAAAATGCAAATGAACAAGAGGAGGAGTAGAGGGTGTGGCAGAGAAGAAGTGGAAAAATGCCTGATTTCATGCCAGTGCTCTAAATAACTCAAGTTTCAGCTTCTTTTCTTAACATATTAGATAATGGTGACATTTCTGGAAAAGCACATATATTTGGGCCTGAACTAATAAAATTACTGTGTGTAAAAGGAAGAGGCCAGTGTGTTCTTAGCCCCATGACATTTTCTACCAATGTCCCAATTCCCTACTGTTCTCTTTTAACTTTGTTGCAATTTAAGTTGAGCTAATTCAGTAAGTACTGAATGTATACTATGTTCCAGGTACTGGACTTGGCAATAAGATTCTAGAAGTTAACAAGACGACATCCATGTCTGCGAAGAACTCAGCTGGATGAGGAGACAACACTTACCTCACTGTAGTGTAGTTAATAGAAACCTAAATCAGAAGGGGTTGGGAAATGGGAAGTGGAGGTGGTGGTTAGTATAAGTCTTTCCAAATGAGCAGATATATGAAATAAATTTTCAGGGATGAAAGGTACTTAGCTGCAGGAACAAGGGTGGAAAGAGCATTCCAGAAATGTAGACAGGAGGGAGAGAGTCTAGTTTTCAAAGGGAAGTGTAAGTAGTCTAGGGAGGCTGTAAAATAGATTTTAAAGCAACAGACCCCAAATGATGAGCAGAGAGAGGAATATGGGATCCAAAAAAAAAAAATGAATAGAAAGAACTAATTTTGACAAGTAGTGAAATGCTACCTCTCCTGTCTTCTCTTTCTAAGCCCCCTGTCCTTAGTTTCCTAAAGATTGTATTGGATTAGAAAAAAAAATATTTTGTTTTATTTTGTATTTTTTATCTTAGGTAGCATGACAGAAACAAAGAAAGCCACAGGCTGCTAGAGATGACTCCTGCCAAGGTGGCAGCAGTGGGAGCCTATAACCAACAGATGAGAGGTGTAAAGGTAAGTCAGTGAATATGACGTTCTTCCTTCTAGATATCTCATGTGAGTGGTCAAAGGTGAAATTGAAGTTTGAATGAATTATATATAAGGCTGTCATAATCTTTAAGGACATTTTGGTTATTTCTAATTATAACCAATTAAAAAGAGAACTTGATCATGGCCTACCTTTATTCATATATTCAACAAATATGTACTAAATATCATTATGTACCAGACACTCTTCTGGGAATATGGATGTGGATAAGACAGGTAAGTCCATTGCTCTAATGGGGCTCATGGTCTGGTGCCTGACACCTAAAACTAAACAGAGAGATGGACAAGGTCATTTCAGGTAGTGATGGCATGGTGGTCAGTGAGTGGTTAATAGTGTGTGATCGATTAAAGTGGTTAAGTGGTGTCCTCTCCGAAGAGGCATTTGCACAGAAACTTGATTGAAGTGAAGGTATGGGATGCATAAAGATCTGGGGGCAAGTACAGGCAGTAGAAATTGACAACGTGGAAAAGTGGGAATGAGCTTGGATTGTTGGAAGAGAAACAAAGCCAGGATGGCTATAGCAAAGTGAGCAAGGAAAAGAGTGTATGGAAATGAGGTCAGAGAAATTGGAATACAGCCAACCATATAGGGCTTTGCAGACCATGTTAAGTGTGAATTTTATTCTCAGTATAATGGAAGCATTGGTTAGCTTTAAATGGATGGGTGACATAATCTCATTTTTATATTCCCTTTGAGATCAAAATTTGTGGCCACATCAATGTGCATAGAATCCACACCCATCATGAAGGATCTTTAGGCTGTATTTAGCATGCTCAAGACAGACACAATGCCTTTGTAAGAATCTCAAAGATGACTAGTATTAATTCCTTTCCTCTCTACATCCACATGCTACTTCTTGTCAAGGAAGCCTTATTTTCCTTCCCCTTGAATTTAGGCTGGACTTAGTAACCTGCTTGAGCAATACAGTGTGACAAAAGTGATGATTTGGTACTTTAGATGTTAGGTCATTAAATTTCTTAGTTTTCCCCTGGATCTCTTAGAATACTTCATCTTGGAATGCTCTGTCTAAAATCCAAGCCACCACACAATGTGAAACCAAAGCTACATAAAGGAGTCATGTATGGGGCATCCCTGTTGACAGCTCCAGTTAAGGTTACAGCCAAAAGCTAACATCAGCTTCCAACCATGAGGGAGTCACCCTCGATGGCCAGTCCAGTCAAGACTTGAGGTAACTGTAGTCCTAGCCAACATCCAACTGCAATTTCATGAGAGTCCCTAAGGAAGAATCTTGATGAGCCCTGTCAATTTACAAAAGTATGGTACGTAACTAATTCTTTTAAGCCACAAAGTTTGGGAGGCTTACAGGTTAGAGTAGTTGGCCACAATAGCCTTTTGCCAAAATGTTTACTATCTATTACAACCATTTTCCTGATGCTAAATTGGGTATGTTAGGAATTACTGATCACTCACTCCTTAGTTTTTTTTTCTTTGATTTTTCATAAATTTCAGGTTTCTTCCTTCCTTCCCCTCCTTCCTTCCCCCTTCCTTCCTTCCTTCCTTCCTTCCTTCCTTCCTTCCTTCCTTCCTTCCTTTCTTTCTTTCTTTCTTTCTTTCTTTCTTTCTTTCTTTCTTTCTCTTTCTTCCTTCCTTCCTTCCTTCCTTCCTTCCTTCCTTCCTTCCTTCCTTCCTTCCTTCTTTCCTTTCCTTTCCTTTCCTTTCCTTTCCTTTCCTTTCCTTTCCTTTCCTTTCCTTTTTGTTGTATTTTGCAAAATAAAAGCAGGCACAGTTCTGTCACAGACATTTGGCTCAAATTCAAGAATAAATCAGCCCATACAGTTCTGGATTCTCCAGCGCTGAGCTCAGTGATCTCTCCTAAGAGCCGTGAAGAACACCTGTTTGAGCATTATCTTCTATGGCTCTCACTGTCAATGCTTCCCCTCCTTCTTTGCAGTTTTCAGGTATTTTAATTTTAGTATTTTATTGTTATTATTAATCAAGAAAATTAGTTTCATTTTATCAACAGGCAGTTGGTGACTGCTTTCTTAAGTCACCGTGATTCTGTAGATATGTACATTATATCCAGGTCAGTTAGCTATTCCTGACTACAAAACATAGGACTAGGACAGTTCACAGATTAATTGATTATTGCATAGTGAGGGCTCTTCCTCTTAACATGCCAAGATGACCTAAATTTTATTATCCCATTTGTTATGTAAATATTAATTTTGGCAATAGCACATACTCCATATTAGTACATTACTTACTGCTTAAGTAGTTGGTAACAAAAACTGTGGTTCTTTAATCTTATTCTGAATGAACAAGGCAGTAAGTTGGTAGATAAGCATGGCTATGAATGTAGCTCTTTCAACATCCACAAACGTGAATAAAGACAGGATTATGTAGAACAGAACAAAAATAAAATAAAGCCCCTGACTTCACATAACATTAAAATATTTTTTGAGCAAAGGGAAAAAATAGAACGGATATCCTGTGGAACTTCATGTCCATCAATTCAGGGAGGTAAAAGGCTGAAGCCAGTACCAAATTATGGAAAACACTTTGATTTGGAGTTGCAGTGACTTAGTTTAAGTAAACAATTAGCGCCAGTAGTCTGTTGGCTCAGCAACCAATATGGAGGTCAGTCCTAAGAAATTATTTTAATCTTGTACAAAGTAACTTTTCATTGTCTAACTAGGGTTTTTTTTAATGCTCTAAATAGCTATCAATTAACTTTCTATTTCTTGTTGTAAAATGTGAACGTTACAATACTCTTGAACCATCCATAGACTCAAGGGGAAAAAATCACTTTGGTCATATGACCTCCATTACATGGGGCATAAATGTAGCCTTTATATATATATATATATATTACTCATCATAACCACAATGGAACTAATAATATTCTGATATCAAGTTAAATTGAGGAATTAGAAGAGATGTTTTTATTTTAAGTCTTTGGAAATCTGAGTGCAACCAAGAAATTACTAAGAGAAAGTCTTCTTTCAAGGGCCTGGTTTTGACAGAACTGAGTCTGTGGAAGGGGCCTTCTGGGCTTGATAGAACTCTGGTGTTGTTTCATATGTTGCTCTTGGAAAACATTGAAGTTTCTTTTGAAATATTTTTCCTAATGATGAAAAACAGCTGAAATTAATGCATGTTATAAATTTAAATTGCATCACACCATTAGTCACAAATATCTCAATAGTAAAGAAGCATATTACCATTAACATTTAAAATGATCAACAAGCTGCTCAAGCTACATTTTTTTTCCACCGGATAAATTTATCAATTTGAGATTGGGTCTTGTCATTGTGCCTTGTTGATCCATTTCACTTGGCCGTAAGATATACCAACATGTTTTGTTTTGAATAACTGCTACTTTCTACAAAGTGATCTATTTGGGAAGGAGGTGGCCAGAGGGAGGAGTGAGGAAATAGATTTAACCTAATTGCAATAAAATGTTTTTTCCTTTTAGTAATTTATATAGGATGTCTATTTTTGTAAATGTAATGTCTGAAAATGTAAAGAAAATCTAGGCTTTTTCTTTATCAGGACAACGTAAATGAGGATGCTCATTGATTTCACATGAAATTATTTGGGCTAATTTTCATTTTTTTATGTTTGAAGGAACGATATTACTATTTACGCATAAATTGCACAAATCTGATATCTGTTAAGATATTTTGGTCAGACCATCTAGGTTTTACAGAGAAGGCTGGGTCCTGGGAGCCCTTGCAGGAAACCCTGCCTGCAGTTTTCTTCCTTCACTTGACCCCTTGGGGAAGAACATCCCTCCCCATCTGTCAGCATCTGCTCAAAAGCAACTGCCTGTTGGAAGCCTTCCCTGATATGTTGAGGTTTTCAACTACTGGCCTCATAAAAGTCCCTGTAGCATATCTCTAATATTGTATTCATCTAATAGTATTTACATATGTTCATCCAATGCCATCTCCTTGTATCACAAAAGGAAGGAAAAGAAGAAACCACTATGGCTTTCCTCATGTGGAGACCATATCTCTCTCATTCTTCAAGGTAATCCAGGGATTTGGTGCTTAGTACCTGGCATGTGTAGAAAATGATACTGGCTGGTGAAAAGCCAAAGGGCTGTCCCCAAATATATGCCATTTTAAAAGCAGGGTTCTCTTTCAAACATTATAAGTTATGCCAGGAAAATATTGAAGTTTCTTACCTTTTATTTATTTTTATTTTTTTAAGTTTATTTATTTATTTTTGAGAGAGAGGGGTGGGGAGAGGCAGAAAGAGAGGGAGAGAGAGAATCCCAAGCGCAGAGCCCAACACAGAGCTCAAACTCATGTGAGATTATGACCTGAGCCAAAATCAAGAGTCAGTTGCTTAACTGACTGAGCCACCCAGGCACCCAAAAGTTTCGTACCTTTAAAAAAAAATTTTTTTTTCAACGCTTATTTATTTTTGGGACAGAGAGAGACAGAGCATGAACGGGGGAGGGGCAGAGAGAGAGGGAGACACAGAATCGGAAACAGTCTCCAGGCTCTGAGCCATCAGCCCAGAGCCTGATGCGGGGCTCGAACTCACGGACCGCGAGATCGTGACCTGGCTGAAGTCGGACGCTTAACCGACTGCGCCAGCCAGGCGCCCCAGTTTTGTACCTTTTAAACCAACAATTGATTTGTTTCTCTTGTTAGTAGTCGTTAACCTTGGTCCATAAGGTTAAATGGCTTTAGTGCCCTATGAGAGGCATAAGAGCTTCCTAAAAGGATAAGAGTCATTCCTCCCTAAATTTGAGGGAACATAATAGTATCAAACAGATAAATAGTAGTTCTACTTTTTTGATTGCAGATGCATGTAAGCATTTATAGTTATTTAAAATAAGGAATGGTGTAGGGAAGTTGTTCTTTGGTATGTTGCAGGGTGTCTGAAAAACTTGTTAAAAACACAAATTCTGATTAAGCTCTTGGGTGGAGCTCAGGCATCTACATTTTTAAAACTGAAGTATAGTTGACAATGTCACATCAGTTTCAGGTGTACAGCATAGCGATTTGACAACATTGTATGTTATGCTGTGCTCACCACAAGTGTAGTTCCCATCTGCCACTGTAGAAAACTATTACAGTGTCATTGACTATATTCCCTATGCTGTGCCTTTTATCCTTGTGACTTATTCATTTCATAATCAAGGTGTAGGCACCTGAATTTTAAACAAGTGTTCCAGGTGATTCTGATGCTGATGCCTGCAGACTGTACTTTGAAGAGATACTGCTGTAGATGTGGAGATCACCTTCTTAAGAACCAGTTTTCACACATGTTTCTGTGTGTGTATGTATGTGATTTTTTTTTTCTCTCCTTCACTTAGAACATAACATTAAATGCCTGGCCTTTTGCTTTTTTGACTCCATGGCACTGAATTCAGTATTCTGCCCTCATGGTACTACCAGAGAAGGCTAGACAGAGTCTCATTTCTGTTTTTGGTTTGTAAGAAGCTAGGAGAAATCTGAGTGGCTAAAAGGCCACATAGGGCTTCACTTTTCTCAGTAGTTGTGTGGATATTTCTGGTTTTTGACATCTGCACATACCAATAGGGCAAATTAAAGTAAGTCTTTGGGAGTCAACACAAATTTGTTCCCTTTATCATCAAATGTCCTCACCTCAGTAAACTGCTAGGGCTGTTGATCCATTATCAATCCACTGGCGTCCATCTATCACTGTCCTGCTTAAAGGCTGCCAGTGACTCTACCTGCCTCTAGGAATGAGTGAACCCTGAGCCTGACTTACAGGTTCCTCGTGAGCTGGTTTCTGTCTTCCTTTCCAGCCTCGTCTGTATTAACATGACTCTCCACTTGATGGGACTTCTTTGAATTTCCCTAAGATTGTAACAGGCTTTTTCACAATTTCCACATCCGTGTCACCTTCTGCCTAGAAGACATTCACACCTTTGACTTTCTGTTTAATGCCTACTTAGTCTTCATTGCTGAACTCAGCTATCACTTCCCATGGGAAACCTAGAGTGACAAAGCCAACAAGCCTGATGTATTTATTTTCGCTATTTTCATATACTCATCAGACTCTCATTTAAAAAAGCTAACACTAGCTAACCTCAAGTATACTGAGGTTAATGAACATATACACTCATTTAATCTTTTAAATATTTAATAATTTGAAAACCCTATGAGGCACTTTCCCGTTGTACAGTTGAGAGAACCAAGGCACTAAGAGGGGAGGTAACTTGGCCAAATTTACTCCCATTAGTAACTGGAAGAGTTAGGACTCAAACCAATATATCCTGTCTCTAGCTCCATGCTGTTAACCTTTACAACAAAATCAAATGGTCTTTTACCTATGTACCTTCTCTAGTAGATTGGGAATTCCTTGAATACAGGAGCCATGTCTTAGTTTTTCCTGGATTCTACTTTGCCAGTCAACTCCTAGTCCACAGTATATATTCAATTAACATGTGGTCGGATAATTCCTTTACTGAGATGACACATCCTTGCCTTGACAAGGATTTCAAGAACAATGGAAGCCACAAAAGAGACCTAATTGAACTGTCCAACCAGAGCCCATTAAAACCACCCAGTTACAGCCTGTAGCAGCTACATAGGGACTTTTGCTTTCTACATTAAGCTAGAAATTAGTAAAATGCAATAAAATGCAACAATGATTTATTTGCCCTTAACTTCTGGAGACAGGGATATGAGTTAGGGATGATTTGTTCTTTCAGTCTCCTGTAGCTATTTCTGGATTTCTTTGTGGCAAGGGACATTAGTTTCACCTCATGTGGTGTGGGTCAGTGATGGGCCCAGTGATCAAAGTGCCAATGGTGCTTTGTGCTCAGAGGCCTCTGACTATCTCTCCTTCCCGTCAGTGTTCCCAGATAACACAGGACAGCTCAACTGTGGAACAGTTTTGAGCACATGCCTAATCTTGAAGGTGTCCCCCAGCCTGGCCATTAGTTGTCCCACAACCTGACCAATTATCAACCTTAGCCAAGCACATACTCTATGCTTTAAGGTCAGATAGACCTGGTTTTAAATTGCAGTTTTACTTTTTATCATAAATGACTGTGGACACTATGCTTGACCTCTCTAAGCTATAGTTTCTTCATCTCTAAAATGGGTTTAATAAGGGCATCCACCTAATGGGGTCATTATGAGGACTGAATGGCAAAATGTGTACCAAGCATTACTATATAAGGCCACATACCTCAGTGAAGGTGAGTCCAGGAAACAAATTCAGTTCCTCTGATTCCAGAGCCTGAACTCCTAGCCACTGGCTTCTCAACAGCATGTTCAAATGGCTCAGATATTCCCTTTATTTACTCTTCTTTCATCTCTGAATTCATGAAAATATAGCCTATCATTATTGCCTTTCACTGTGAACCATTTTTTCACCCACAACCGTCTGCCTCTGCTACCACCACAACATAACAGTCACTCTCTAGGTAAGTGGCAGCTGACCATAGTGATCAACAATGCTCCACTAGGATGCAACATTCAAACTCTGTTTATTTCTTGCTTCTCTAACAGTGCTGACTGGTTTAGGGTTAGCAGGGTGGCTTTGCTTCATACCTTCATTTAGAAACCCAAACTGACAGGGGCTTTTTCATCACTCAGGGTTTCCACTTGGTTGACCAAGAGAAAAAGTCTAGAAGGAGTTCCAGGGAAGAGTTCTGTGGGCCAGGCCCCTAAGTGACAAATATCACCTCCATGCCACACTCTATAGTTAGAACAGATAGACTGGTGGGGAGGCCAAATATGCAAGAGAAGAGAATGTGAACTTTTCTGAGCTACCAGAAACTTTCTGCCACACCAGTTGAAGAAAGTCAAAACTATTAACTTTAAATGTCTCTAGTACAAGGGCAGTGTACCTTTCCAGCCCTTTCTTGAACCGCTTCTGTAGTTTCCCACTGCACTGTCTCTACCATGCCAGACTGTCCATTCTGCCTAAAGTCTCAAGATCACTTTCTTTCACACTAAAACCTTTTAAGGCAAAGCACAGTATCACCTCTTTCACTAGTATTCTCCCACCCTTCCTCTTAGCACAAGGATAATGAAGGTGACAGCAAACTCTCGGGTTTTTTTTAAACTTATTTATTTGTTTTGAGAGAGACAGAGAGACAGAACATGAGCAGGGGAGGGACATAGAGAGAGGGAGAGAAGAACACCAAGCAGGCTCCGTACTGTGAGTACGGAGCCCAATGTAAGGCTCCAACCCGTGAACCATGAAATCATGATCTGAGCAGAAACCAAGAGTTGGACACTTAACCAACTGAGCCACTTAAGCACCCCAAACTCTTTCTACTTTAGCTCACCTAAGATCACAGAAGGTTGGCAGAGGAAGATGCCCCAACAATGCTTAGCCCAAAGTTTCCTTGTATGAAAGAAGAAGAAAAGATCTAGGGAAGGGAAAGGATGACTCAGGGCTGAAACCTAGTCTATCAGATTCTATTGTTTTCTCTATCCAATACCTCCTGTTACCTCCTCTTGGTGTAGAGCCAGCCCCATGGGACAGTTTTATCAATAATAAAAAAAATTCTCCAATTAATCCAAAGTGCAGATTATTAAAACAATACGATATTAGGACTTATAAAAACAATGACAATAAAATCTTTCTTATATGGACTGACAGATTAAAAACATTTTTCCTAGTTCTGCTTCAGAATCCTGTAAGTTTTGAAATTCACTTAGTTTTTCCTAGTGATTGCTCAAATTTCAGTGAGAAGGAATATATAAATATAAATATATATTTATATATATATAGACATATATACCTATATATAAATATATATGTCTATATATATATAAATATATATATATATAGATATATATATAACACTTGGCAATTAAGTCTAGTGATAATTGTTTTTGTGCATTAGTTATAATCCGTTTTTAAGCAGCAAAGCCTATTACTGTTTCAGAGGGAGTTTCAGATGCCCTGCAGATTTGAGTAATTTTGGGTAATGCAGCTGTGTGTGGTAAAAAGATTTTACAACGCCTATAAAATGTTGCCTCATGACATGTTCAGCAGTGAATCTGTGGCACCATACAGCAATTTCAGTGCTTTTCATTAAATACCAGATACCATTTACACTGTGCAGTTTTTAAACAAGAGCCATCCTCCAAAATCAGAAGGATCTGCAAATTGCAAGGCATTTGGGAGTCCTGGAGTAGGTGGAAGCGTCTTAGATATTTTTTCTGGAAATAAACACAAAACGACAACCAACCAAACAGAAAACATAGCACATGAGGGAATTGTGTTTGATCAGCATTGACCTCAGCTGCACTTAAGAGTGTTTGGGCTTCTCCCTACTTCTCTGATCTTCCCACAAAAGATGAGAATATCTGACTTGCAGCAAGTAGTTTGCCTGAAAATACAATTTCCCATGAAAAGCAAAAAGAATAAGAAAACTACAGTGAGTTGTGTTAGATTTCTTTTTGTTATGTGGAATCATCGCTCTTCAAGAGAGATTGGGGGGGGGTGGCTTCAGAAACCTCTTTTGTTGTTATTTTGATTGCAGGTAAGATAGCAGATGTAATTATGAAATCAATCATTTCTCATTTGAACAATTTACACATACTTGGTTAACTCTGATATATGCCAGGAAATGGATGGGAGTTCAGGATTGAATGGCTGTATTTTTAAAACTGGCTTTTGCCCTCTTAGACATCACAGTGCAATGGCTTGAAGCTCTGGTTTCTTACCTAAATATGGGCCGCAACTGACTGTTTTTACTTGCGTGTTCTAGCATCTCCTTAAATGCAACTGGTTCAAGTCTAAATTCATCATTTTTGTCTAAACCAGCCCTTCTCCTTGACTAAAGGAAATTACTGTGTCTTAAAACAGCAAAGCACCATGCAAGTGTTTGCTTTTCATTATGATTATTCTCTACATTGGTAATTATCTCAGAAACACAGAAAAATAAGATTTTGAATGCATCATCCTTTCGGTTCCCAAGTTTTGTCCAATAGCGCAGCCTAAGAACATCCTTTCTGGAAACGTGTGCTCATCTCTCAATGTCTGCCACCTTCATTAGTTGGTCTTCTCTTCTAATCAGTTCATTATTCTTTACTGTGTTGTCCTGTTTCTCAAGCACTGTGGTGTCATTACAACCAGGTCACAGACTCCTGGAATTCAGAGCCCGTATCTTAAGCCCCTTTTCTCAGCTGTGATGATGACTGAGCGTAAGTTTGGATCTGAAGCATGAGTTCAAACCAACAATGTGACCCAGTGAAATCCAAACAACTTTCAAATCTCAGTTGTCTCTTTTGTAACATTAATAGGCGAATAAGGCCCAATTCACAGAGTTGTACTGCAAATTAGAGAGTAGAATATACTCAAAAGTCATTTGTAAGTATAGACCCAAAGGTACATCATTATTATTATTCCCCTCAATTCCTGGCTCAGCAGAATACATATTAGTAGATTAACTTATTTACGATGTTAAGTGAGTTCCCAAAATGTACTAGGACCCTGGAACATTTAGTACCAATCATTTGCTTTCCATTTTAAGAGTAAACCTTTGTGACCAGTCCTTTTGCTTTCTGAACAGTGTGTTCCCTGGATAGAAACACAAGATTCACACTATCCTTAAACCTGATGCAGCTTTCTCTATGTGTTTCCCGGAGTTTTGCATTTTATCCCATAATCACAATGCTGGGAGTTAATCTTAGAACTCAGTTAGGTTGTAGAGCATTGGACTTCATTCCTTTTCTCATCCATTGGACAAACTTTACTGAAGGTATATGTTGGTGTATGCAGTGTAATGATAGATCTTGGAGATGCACAGATAATTTCAATACAAGATGCCTGTCCTCAGGAGCACCAAGTCTGTGGGGAGGCATGCAGGCAAATAATTAGTCAAGAGGACCTTCCTGGACTCCATAGGTCTACTTACATCATATGCTGTGTGTGATGTGCATGTCACTTCACTTCTCTGACCCCAAATTTCCGTAACTGTTAAATATGGTTACTTTGTAGAGCTATTTTGAAAATTACGTATGCTGACATGTGTCTAACATACAGTAGATAATAAATGCCGAATTCTTCTTCTTCCTACTTAATTCCATGTAAGTTAGGCCCACACATCACACCCAGATAAATATCCTGGTTTGAAGGAAGAATGTGGCCAACAGTTGCAGGCACCATCCCAACACAGGGCACTGTTTTATACTTGGTTTATGAGGTCCTCAGAGAGATAATATCCACCATTTATTGACTGAATAGTGTGTCAGAAATTTCACACACATTATCTTTTGTCTTATGACAAGCCCAACATGCAGAAAGTATCTACATTTTCTTAGGTGACAAAAGGCACTCAGAGAGTTTAAGCACAAGTGTTGAGGGGTGGACCATGGAGACAGACACAGCCACGCCCTTACTTGCTATGAGACTAATTTGGGGCAAGTTTTGTTTTGTTTTAATCTTCCCTTAGTCTTACTTTGTTCACCTGTAAAACAGGAATAATAATAGTTCCTTCTTCCATACAAGAATAGTCTTTTCATTTGTTTATTGAATTATTGATGTTGCACATGACACTGTTCCAGAAACTACCAGACAGACAAGACTTCTGCCCTTCTTTTTATTTTGTGAAGAAGGTGGACAATAAATACATAAACAAATTTAAAAGAATTTTAGAGAGGATAAAGTGATATGAAGAGGGGGAAAAAAAACAAAAGTGGGAGGAAAAAATTTTCTCTAAAGAGGTGACAAAGTGATACTTTTGCTGAGGAGCTGGCAGTTCAAACATGCCAGGAAAGAGTTTTTAGGCCCGAGTTGAGGATTGATAAAATAATCTATTCAAAGCACTTCTTACTATTACTTTGACTAAATAACCAGAAGCAGAGTCAAGAATTAAATCCAGATCTCTCTGGCTCCATGTTCCTCCCCCTACCACAGAGCCATGCACAATTAGCTACCAGCTTCCAGCATTTGTATTTCTCCCCACCTGGCTCTGATTCTGAAGCTGGGATGAGGTCTTTGAGCAAAAGACCTCCTGGTGGAGGTCCTGCTGCAGGATTACTCTTTCACCAGGTCTGTCGCCTCTCTTTCAGCGCGTCTTTTGCTAGACCTGGGCTCTGCCAGGGTCATAAACTGCCTGTCAAGGAGGAGAGCGAAACGATAGGGCAAAGCACCCAGACCTCAGTCAGAATGCAAATGGTCATGCTTTCCGATCATATTATTTGTGTTGCATTTAGAGATGTGAGACTACATTGGACATGACAGGACAACATTACACCAAGAGGAGGTTGACCATGATGAGGAGGAGGATGGAGATGTTCACTACGGCATCAAGATGGAAAAAGATTTTTTTTTTTTAATTTTTTTTTTCAACGTTTATTTTTGGGACAGAGAGAGACAGAGCATGAATGGGGGAGGGGCAGAGAGAGAGGGAGACACAGAATCGGAAACAGGCTCCAGGCTCTGAGCCATCAGCCCAGAGCCCGACGCGGGGCTCGAACTCACGGACCGCAAGATCGTGACCTGGCTGAAGTCGGACGCTTAACCAACTGCGCCACCCAGGCGCCCCAAGATTTTTATTTTTTTAAGTTTATTTGTTTACTTTCAAGAGAGAGAGCAAGTGGAGGAGGGACAGAGAGAGAGAGGGAGAGAGAAAGAGGCTCCGCAGTGTCAGCACAGAGCCTGATTCGGGGCTCAAACTCACAAACATGAGATCATGACCTGAGCTGAAATCAAGAGTCTGACACTTACTGACTGAGCCACCCAGGTGCCCCAAGATTTTTATTTTTGACAAGGGGGTGCCCTGAGCTCCTCATAATGCACATAGGTAACCCATAAATGTTTGGCCCACTCCAGGGCTCAACCTGGTCCACAGGTGCAGAGGGTTTTACTTTGGCCACCGCAGGTCAACTTCAAGAGAAGGCAGTAAACTGTGGTTTTCTTGTGAATGTCAAGCACTTCTCATGATTAGAGAGTTCTTCAAGTCTTACCTTCATTGACATTAAAACCTAAGCTGATACACTTTCTTTCCCCCCAAGCTCTAAAGGTTTGTAGAATAATTTCCCAGCCAAAGTGTTTACATGTATTATAAGTAATTTTTATTTAATCTTTTAAAAAAAGTAGGCCAGTCCTGTAATATAGTGATTTCACTTTACAGATAATTAAAAGGGAAAAGCCTCCTTCTGCCTAAATGATCTATGTAAACCAATAAAAGTCACTTTGGGGTCTAGATAATTATCTGGATAATTATCTCAACCCTTTTAACTCTGCTGTTCTGAGATCATAGCAGACACTCAGTGGAAACTTGTTGATTTGCTTTTGACTATGAAGACTTGGCCCAATAATTCTCCCCCCCTCCCCCATATTTGAATGGGAATCTTCTTTTTCTTTTAATTTAGGAACATTTGTGACAATTAAAAGTTTTATATATTTAAGGTGTACAATTGGATGATTTGACATACATATACTTTGCAAAATAATCACCACAATAAAGCTAATTCACATACCCATTACTTCAGATAGTTACCATTTGGGGTGTGTGTGTGTGTGTGTGTGTATGTGTGTGAAGAACCTCAGTAAAAATAAATGTTTACCCCTTAGCAAATTTCAAGTATACAAAAATGTAGTGTTAACTATAGTCACATTATTGAATGTTAGATCTCCAACTTAATCATTTTACAAAACTGAAACTTTGTACCCTTTGGCCAACATCTCTCATTTCTCCCTCCCTCCAGCTCCTGGTAACCACCATTCTATACTCTGCTTCTATGAGTTCCACTATTTTAGATTCCACGTGTAAGTGAGATCATGCAATAATTGTCCTTCTGCATTTGGCTTATTTCATTAGCAAATGCTAAGGTTCATCCAGGTTCATCCATGTTGTTGAAAATGGCAGGATTTGTTTCTTTTTTTTTTCAGTTTATTTACTTATTTTGAGAGAGAGAGAGAGAGAGAGAGAGAGAGAGAGAGAGAAGGGCAGAGAGAGAGAGAGAGAGAGAGAGCCTATGCTGTCAGTGCAGAACCAGACATGGGGCTCATGACCTGAGCTGAAATCAAGAGTCAGAACCTTAACTGATTGGCCACCCAGATGCCCTTAGATTTGTTCCTTTTTAAGGCTTTTTTGTATCTGTATCTTTATAATAATTTATACATATATGCATACATAATTTATATATACATTAATTTATGTTCTATATGTGTGTGTGTATAAATACACACACACACACACACACACACACAAATTCTGACCTAATGATTCTTAAGGCCAAATGTCTTGAGCATTCAGGAAAAATCTATTTATTTGCCCATGTTTATGTTAGAATCATAAAAACCCTATAGAGATTCAAATTTGCTCTGATCATTTTTTTAATGAAATAAGGTGGTGTTATTTCCCAGAATGATGTTGAAAGACATCATACTTGCTTTGGTAACAATTTCTGTTGTCCTGTATGCCAGTGGATCAAAATTTCTCCCTGATATCTATCCCTAGACCACACTTATTGTTACTATTCTCTGATTGGTACATTTAAATTTTGACATTCTCCTTACCACCCTTTGGGAAATATAGAGAGAGATGAGTTTTCATCTTTTACTGATAGGCTTGGAAGTTCATGATGTCTCATAATGCTTTGGCTTTTAAGGATGTAAATAAGAGGTGATGGCTATTCTGAATTAAATTAGAGGTGTAAAGATATGTGCTGTCTCTCAAGATTTCTAATGGTACATGAGATGAATCCCTTGGCCTGTCCATTTTGAACATTAGACTTTAATTCACTTCTGAGATGGTAGCAACTGGTGTGAGAACTATATTTAGCTTCAAAAAAATTTAGTGGAAATAATCATATCTTATTTTTCAATGTAATTTTGAGGCATCATTTACCAACAATAGAGTACACAGATTTTAAGTGCTCAGCTAGATGTGTATTGAAAATTGATACTTATTTTCATTAACCTAGAAAGTTCCCTGTGCCCTTTTCCAGTCAATTCTTAACTCTTCAGGACCAACCATATTGGTCATACTTAATTTTGAGTAACACAGGCCATTTTGCCTGTTCCTGGACTTCATATAAGTGGCATCATACACTATTAATACCTTCCTCCTGAGCTTAAAATTCACAAAGCACTTTTACTTTCATTACTCCTTCCGATCCTTGCAGCCACAGAGTGAGGTAAAGGTCCCAAGACCTAAAAATTTTTTTCAGATATCTTTTCTAAGCCAAAACTTAGAAAGTTTTCATGGCTCACTTAAAGTCACACAGTAGAAGGCTTCAGAGGCATAATTGGAGCTGAGTGTTCTGATTCTGGATTCAGGACTCCTTGTGTTGAATCCTAGCGGATCCTGGAAAAATATTTGGATTCATGATCATTTGGACTCATAACAACAATGATAATAAAAGTAAACATCTGTATCTGAATCCCAAATTGCCACTCTTTATGTGCATGATTTTCAGTATGTTGATTCCGTTCAGACTCAGTTGTATCATCTGTAAATTGAAGATAATAATATCCTATTCCTGGACTTAACACTCCTGTTTGTACTCTAAGACTTAATATTTCTTAATTCTTTCTGCTGGAGGCCCTGTAAGCCTCAATACCAGTAGATACCTAACTGTTGGGCTTTTATACACTTGGTTTAAGTCTTTCTGATCACATTTTGTTTACATTTTTCTCTCCCTGTAAAGTGATGAGCTCCTAGAAAACAGTGTCCAGTTCTTGCACACTGTTGCTTCTCAAGTGCTTAGCACACTGTCTGGCCCAAAGTTAATGTGCACTATAAGTTCACTGCACCTGTTACAAGTAACCAGAAATAAGAACAGGCAAAAATCTTTTGGAGAAAGGACTGGGCTCTGCCTTATTTGCCATTACTCAGTCTTGTCTGAGTGGGTCTCACCAGGTAGAAACTACATCTGTGGCTTATGTAAATAGCACTGCCCCTTTCAGGGGAAAATTCTTGGGCTCAACATTTAATAAGAGGATATGGAAAATAGGATGAGTATTTTTATGGTCATGCTAAAAATGTTAAATCACACCATAAATCTCCAAGTCATTGAACTGTAATGAAAATCAGTCTTAGAGGAGAGGGTCCACTACCTGTAGGAGTTGAATCCCTGTAAGGGCTGGGCTGGGGAAGGACCACTCTGCCTGGTGCACACTTCCTAGGCTTGCCACCTAATTCCCTAGTGCTGCCTTTTGTCAGCTACCTATTGTTAACTGCAGTGCTGTGTTGGTATTAAGGGAAACAATAATGTCTGCTAATGCTGTCAACACCTTGGCAATATCTGCCTTTCTTCAATTACTTTTGTTTACAAATTACTCCTAATTTTGTTCTTAAAAGCTAGTTAAGAACAAATGCTGCTAGGATTGATGGGAAGCTAACTGCATGATTAAGTAATTACGTTTTTAAAGCTTGCCTTACACTAGGACTAATGATATGTCACCCAGTAGCAGAAACCCCAGATAATGAATGAGAAATGTTTATATGTACTTAGTTGCTTTTAAATCTCCCTTCACGCTAGAGCTGGTGCTGTGCATGGGGTCCCGGGATGAAGAAAGGGAGTGACAGCTCAGCGTCCACAGCCTTTGTGCAGAACCAAAAACTCCCACCAAGGGCTCTTTTCTATCCTCGTCGATGCTTTATTTTTTGCAGCGCTGATTGTTCAATTCGTTCACTGATGAAAATGCTACATGGTTTCGTTGAATAAAGAGCTGAATGAATTTAACTAGTAGGTGGTTGTCCTTTCACGGCAGGAATCAGATTTAGAACTGATCCTTTGAGTATATAGAATAGAATTAGAGTTGAGGCTGAAGGGGTGCTGCCACCCCTCCGCTAACTGGGGACTTGCACCAAGCGAGTGTCCGAGAGGTGAGTGTTGCGTGAGCAGGGTACAAGGGATGGGAGAAAGAAGGAAGGATGGCCCTTCACATTTACACCTGAGAGTTTTCAGGTCGTTCTTAGGGATGCATGGCCTCTAGACGCTCTTCTTTCTTCTTTCTTCTTCTTCTTTTTTTAAGTAAAAAAATTTAAAGTGTATTCATTTATTTTGGGAGAGGTAGGGTAAGGGCAGAGAGATAGGGGGATAGAGAATCCCAAGTAGGCTCCACACCAGCAGCAAGGAGCCTGATGCAGGGCTTGAACTCACAGACTGGGAGATCACAACCTGAGCCAAAACCAAGAGTCATACACTCAACCAACTGGAGCCACCCCCATTCTCTTCTTTAGGGCTACAATCCTGGAGGTAGAGTCAAGACTCATTTTGTAATGAGGGGTAATGCTTCCTCAGCTGTAACATAGGTTCTCTAATTGCCTAGCAGTTTTTTTTCTAGGAAAGGATAGTGGGAAAATGTTTTTATACATGTGTGTGTGTATGATATAGCTGTCTTAATCTATTTTATGTATCATTTTGTGTGTAAACTATATATGCATATGCATTTATATATAATTTATATTTATGTATTATATATGCTTATATATAGTTATATGTAACACATGCATATAAAAAGCATAGCACAGGGGCGCCTGGGTGGCTCAGTCGGTTAAGCGGCCGACTTCGGCTCAGGTCATGATCTTGTGGTCCGTGAGTTCGAGCCCCGCGTCGGGCTCTGTGCTGACAGCTCAGAGCCTGGAGCCTGTTTCAGATTCTGTGTCTCCCTCTCTCTGACCCTCCCCTGTTCATGCTCTGTCTCTCTCTGTCTCAAAAATAAATAAAACGTTAAAAAAAAAAAAAAAAAAAGCATAGCACAAATATTCAATATGTTGCTATAATTTTGTGTATACATTTGTGGCTATAATGTGTGTGTGTGTGTATATATATATATATATGTATAATAGCTATCTGTGTGCACAATACCCACATAGTCACATAGGTACATATTGCATATCTATACACATATTCTCAAAAATACATAATTCAACAATAATGTTAGAAAATGAATGAGTTAATGGGTCTGTTCTAGTGTGATAAGCTATCATCCATTGGCTTACACTGAATGGTGAGAGAAGATCAGTTATGATTATAGATCTAGGCTACCATTGGCCCGTTACTTTGCCTTCTTAATATCTTTCTTAGACTTCTTTACTATAATGTGTGGATTAGAAATACCAACTGAGGGGTCATTGTGTGGAATAAATGAGATAATATAGGAATGCATCCAACTGTCTTGCACATAGTAGGTACTCAATAAACATTAATTTCATTTGCTAAGAACTGCAATTTCTTTTATTCAAACATTGACTAATAGTGACCCCTGAGAGAAGCAACGGACTATGCAATTTTCTCTACTTGTGAAATTCAAACTAGTTATCTCTTACTGCCAAGTAATAATGACTGTAATAAACTAAGGAGATTTCCGTTTAAATAAGTGGATGATTTTAGCTGACTCTGGAAATGTAAATGGACCCTAATTAACGAATGCCTTAATCGTTCTTCCTGTTTCTTCTTTATAGACACATTATTTCCTGCCCAGGGGTGAATACATTCAGTGTACATACGTTCAGATATGAATACACATATGCATATACATTTTTAAGGTACCAGCTTTAATGGTGAAGAACAAAGGATATTCACTAATTAGGGCTACAAAAATCTCTTTAAGCACTTCTATTTGCATCAGAATAAAGTCTATCTTCCTTACTCTAGTATTCAAGTTCTTCTGAAACTGACTTCAACTATGTTTCTTGAAATACCCCATTTTCTCCAAGAAACTAGCTGTCTCTCTTCTGAATTTCCAGAGGACACATTCCTTATACTAATCATTTGACATTTTATCATTTTATGGCTCTATTTAAAAGTTTTTTGCTATCTCACTTCTCAGAGCAAGGAAACTAGCTACCGAATTTAGCTGGTGAAGAATTTTCTTATTACTTAAAGATAGATGTAATTATTTTTTCAGTATAAAATATTACCAGCTTATGATAGAAAAATTAAAACATATAGAATGGTATAAAAAATAAAAATGACCTATAATTCCATCACAGAGACATGATGCTTGATAGCACTATAACAGATACTGGTTACGTTCCATCCAAGATTTTTCCATGTTTGGAAAACAAAATGGATCAGGCTCAGATTTTTAATATACATATTCCATGTAGATTTTTCATTTTTTAAGTTAAAAAATAATTTTAATGTTTATTTTTGAAAGCGAGAGAGAGACAGAGTGCAAGCAAAGGAGGGACAGAGAGAGAGAGGGAGACACAGAATCCGAAGCAGGCTCCAGGCTCTCAGCTGTCAGCACAGAGTTCAGTGAGGGGCTTGAACCCATGAACCATGAGATCATAACCTGGGCCGAAGTTGGATGCTCAACCAACTGAGCCACCCAGGCCCCCTACATGTAGATTTTTTAAAAGTTAAGGTTATTTTATGTGTGTGTGTGTGTGTGTGTGTGTGTGTGTGTGTGTGTGTGAGTGTGCACATGCATATTCTGCATTATCATTAATATTTTATACATGCTTTTATAATTTTATAAAATATTACTTGGAATATTTTTAATAACTATACTAACCTTATAGAAAGAGTACCATAGTTAATTATCCCATCTATTAATTTTTGGCTATTTAACTTGTCACACTTTTATTCCTTTAACCAATAATGATGAGCTAAATCTCTTTATACACAAATCATCGTCTTAAACTCTGATTCTATACTGAGGATAGATTTTCTCGAGGTTGAATCTAAAGTTTTAAGAGTGTTGACATATAAACCAGATTGTTTTCCAAAATACTTTACAATGTCTCCAACAATATTGAGTACCTCTCTCATTGCCACCTTGAACTTGGAGAAGCTTTGTTTTCAAAACAATTTTGGCAGTATAACTCAACATAGATTTCATCTCTTTGTTTAATATTCATGCAGAATATTTTTAAATAGTGAAATTTTCCAGTCAAGAAAAGAAATCTGAGGTTAGCTTAAATTCATTTATTTCTTTTTCTCTTTGTCTGGCACTTAGATTTTTTTCTTTATTCCAGATAAGTCAGTTTTCCTGATATATCTATTTTCTTGAACATGATCAGTGATTTTACTATGCAGATTCTAATGGGGGAGGTTTATTATGATTCAAGGATATTGAAAAAGTAGTCCATGGTCTCCTTTTGCTAGGTATCTTAGATTGCTCCCTTTGTCTTTCCTGCCTCTGTCCCATCTAATCTTCATGCACATTTCAGGATGCTAGATAGGAGTATTCATGACCTATTACTCCTGGACAGTGTAGGTTAGATATCAGAGTCTTCAAAGAGGGACTACAACTCTGATGGGGTTCAAACAGAGGACTCAAGAAGGGAGCAGACACCTCTGAACACCTGAATCAGTGGATTAATCCCAGGCTAAGTTGTTGATGGTTTAGCATGGTTCTCTGACATAAGACAGTTAGTTTGGAGCGTGCAGACAAGTATGGAGGGAAGTTATTGTGGACTTGCTTAATCTTTTACCGTCTCTTACCTGTTTAGCTGAATTACTTTGCTTTACAGGTTTTGACATGAGTTGGTGACTGATTTTCCCAATTCATTCTACCCATGCTGTAGTTGAGGGTAATTCTTCCACAAAACTGGTATGATGAAAAAATTTGTGATTTTACCTATTTTTCTGTTTTCATGGGTGGATGAAAATGAGTAAGGTACATATTTTAAATCATGCCCTGGGTATAGTTTAAATAAATAAATTTTATATTTGTAAAAACTTTTACATTTGGAGAATATCTCAATGGCAGTCATATTCTCAACTTAACTTGTTGGTCCCCGCAACCAAGAAATAAGAGGTCCATTCTTCCTAGAATAACCTATTTATTCACCTTTTTATTATTATTAAAAAGTACAAAGCAGAAATTATGGTTTATTTATGTTTAATGGATTGGTAAAAAATAATTTTTGAATTATAATTTTGCTTTCAATTATTAACACATTAATACCTAGTTTCATTTTGTATCCCAGTAGCAATTACTATGGGCAAGTAACTTAAAGTGGAGAGTTACTTAAGGAATCAGTTATAGTGATGTGATTTGAAGTCCCTTAACCCACCTTTACCCTATGCATATATATTTTCTCTCCTAGCCTGTAAAGCCACACAGAAAGAAGATGTAAGGATTAGTTTTCATTCCTATTCCACTATGTTCAGAGTTACTCAAAGATAGTTACCTACACTGCGGAATTCCATGGGGGACCCCAAACAATGAGAAGTCTATCGATCTATCTTTTCCCAGTTTATTAATTTCTCTACCATCTATCATCTCTATCTAATTTACTTATCTGTATTTCTAACCTGATTTCCCATGGCTGCATTATTTTTAAGTCTACATTAGAGATAAATGTTTGAAATGTAACCCTAGGAAAAATTAAGGTTAACAAACTTTTGCTAAAAGAATGACATCTCTTGGATCCTTTTGGGAGACAGGTTTTGATGTGTGTAGTCAATCAGAAAAGAGAGGCCAAGGCAGTGGAAGAGGAAAGGATTAACTCACTTTGATCTTTGTCATCATCTTGATGGAGCCCACCCCCACCCTTCCCCACCCCTGAGTTAGCATATGTAAATGCAAAAAGAAAAAAAAAGTGAAAATTAGTACCTCAGCTAAAATGGAAATTAGAAAGTACCTGCCGTTTAAAAAGGGAAGCACATTTGTATTATTGAATAAATAACTCTAGTCCACCTTTTCCTCTCAGATGCTCAAAGTTCAAATTGGGCTAGGGTCTAAGTGACATTTGTTTGGGGTTCACGATTAATATTAACTTCTAGCTCAAAGTAAGGGCATTGGAGTGGAAGGGGGTGAAATGTGTGTTCCTAGAACCAAGTGACTTGTTGGATGAGACAAGATGATTCTTCTAACTTTGCTTAGCTTCAGGTGCCGATATTTAAAAATATAATAATAAGATAGTAAAATAGTAAGGATTTGAGCTCCTTGGGCAGTAGAGATTCATAGTGTTATGGTGAAAGTTATACCCATTTCCCAGGGCATTTATTGTTCATCTTTAGTTCTCTAAATGCAGTAGTTCTCAATCACTACTGCATATCAGAATCACCTGGGGGAGCCTTTAGGCCATGTCAGTGCCTGCACCACCATCACCCTATCCACTTGTGTGTATCAGATCAGAAGTTCTCTCCTAGGGTCCCAGGCCATAAATTCTCAGGTGATCCTACTGTGAAGCCAGGATCAAGGATCACTGTTCCAATGGCACAAAATGCCAGTGATTTTGTAGCTCCTATTAAACTGGGATTGGCACGGCTGGGTGGGGGGGGGAGTGGTTTTCCCAATGCATGACTCCCAGCTAGCATGGGCTCTTAGCATAAAGGAAATCTTTAAACAAGAAATCAAATAAAGTTAGTATGAGTCCCCTGTCATTTCTCTGGCCATTATAAGTGACATATCTGTGCCTTGTGTTTCAATCCCAAACATGTCACTGTTTTCGTGTCATCACTCCATTCCATGTTGCAGGGATCACTCCTGTCAGCTCCCATTCATCTGGAAGGGTTAGGCCTACACTTACAACCTGAGGCCCTGCCTGTACTTCCGACAATTCTGTCACATAGCGGCTGTCAACAGGCCTAGCACACATCGGCTTCAGTCCGCTGCCACTTCAGACCATGGTCAGTTGATTGTTAGGATTTCACCTTATCAACTACGCCATCTGACACTAGCCTAAAAATAAATGGCAAAGTAAATCACTTGGGGGAATGAGAGACTGTTGGACTTTTGGCCAAGTCACCCAAAGGTGATTTATAAGCCTTTCTTGGCTCTGCCAAATCATCTCCCAGGCATAAAGCATACAAACAGAAAGGCTGATAGAGAATCTTTAAGGTAGCCTTGCAGAAATGTTCAGAATAATCCCTTGGTTGTTTACTTTCCCAGGTAGGTAGTAAAACTGGAACTTGGGAATAAATCCCAGGGTTGGAGGAGAAGCCATGCCCAGAGGCGTGTAAACTGGCATCCTTTTCTCAAACTTGTTTCCCTCCAGTGGGGGTGGGAGAAGTAGGTGTTTAAGAAGGTAAGCAATGACTGGGCATTGTTTTTCTACTTAATCATCTATATTTTCGCAATGTGTATGGAAGGTGATTACAAGTGGAAATTAGGAAAATAGTATGGATGTTTACAGACTATAAGGGTACCATTTAATGTTCTGTTTGGAAGTGATCTCATTGTGCATGAAACTACTTGGGGAAGATTGGGACTCACTTTAAGGATGCCAAATTCTGTCTCTCACAGCATGCCAGCCCAAATCATCCATCCCAACAGCTTAGAGGAGGGTAGCATCAGAAGATGCACCCAAGGTTGCCCCCTACTGAATTCTCAAAGATAAGATTATCCTCTACATCAAATTCAACTTTAACAATACTCTGTTATCAATGAACCAAGTGTTGATATCTACCAGGGTTTACAGAAAGCAAGAACCACAGTGGTAGGAAGAGCAACACTTTATAATATCTGAGATATTAGAGAATAAAAATTTTCAGTTGATTTTTTTCAATTTAATATTATCAGAGCTTCAGATTCAATGGGAAGATCCCACAGAGTCCAAGGGATCTCCAGTGGCATGGTGATACATGTATACTCCTGAGAGAATATCTTGAGTTCACGTGGATTATCCATTCATCTGCCTAATTCCTGGTAAATGTATTAGGAAAATGAAAGCCTCAAAGGTAATATACTAATAAAGCAGAATGCATTTGGAGTAGAAAGTTGGAAATTGTTTTGTGTTTTTCCTGACACATATAAGAAAAGTTTCTCTAAAATGATCATGAAAGTCAACGGGGAATATGTGATCTTATATATAACATATTCTTTTTACTCACTTATTTTCATAGGAAAAATATACTTGAATGTCATGATCTATATAAGGATACATTCACCATCTCAAAGAAATCAATCTGATAAAAAGCCTAGATTGAAAGAATACTTACTAGCTTCTAAGAAAGTAGCTAGGTTGTCAAAGAATGGATCATGGTCTTGTTACTTAGCTTAATGATCACATACAGTAAAATTTCCATGCTTGTAATGATTGCTCTTTTCTCAGCTAGGCAACTACTTCGGGTGGCATCATGGAATCTGCATGTTCCAACACACTGTGCACAAAGAATTGACTTGTGACACACACACAAATTCCATTACCTTCTTTTTTGGGATATACTAAAGGGGAATTTAAATTCTCTATAATAATAGAAGCTGGAAATTTAGATGTTGATTATTTAAACACCAAGTAATTAATTAAACACCTTACAAACACCAAGGTTCCAAACAGAGTATATGTACCTGGCATAACAGGGTTTCTTGGCTTGGAGAGAGATGACGCCTCCTGCCAGACCCTCGTGTGCTCTGGGCAGACACAGACTCCTCACTTGTCACACAGTGTTCAGAGACACTTAAACAAGTGTCTAACCAAGGGCCAAAGAGCTCTGAGAGAAAATACTTGAATCTTGTCTACCATTGAAGTTTAAATGTACACACACGTCAGCCTATCTGAGGGAGGAGGGAGGGCTTGATAGAATCCAGAGTGCAGTAAGGGTAATAGAGAAATTAAGAGAAAAAATATTCACTCTTCTGCAATGTGTGTCTGCAAAGTGGTTTAGACTCAGTAGCAGAGTCAGAGAATGGGGACAGACAAGTGATTCAGGATATATATGGTAAGCGAGACTTCTTACCGTTTCTTACCCAGTCCTTTCCCTAGAAGTATGTTCCCTGCTAAGATTGTGTAGTAGAACACACTGAACACACTGAAAGAACTGATGACTAGGGATGCTAGAACTTCTGCTGTGAGCATCCCTTCTGAAAGAGCTGAGTACTAGAAGAGGGTGTTTTTCTTTTTGACCAAGGAAAATGCGAGCACTGGGGAGACCTGGAGACAGCCAAAAGTTGGCAAGGGATTCTGTAGACAGCAGAGAAACTAAGAGAAAAGAGTGATGCTGGCAAGCAGATTATGAAGCATCAGAGTCCTAGTTTGGGCCCACTAGTAATGGAGCAGAAAGGATGGCAGTTAGGGGCGCCTGGGTGGCTCAGTTGGTTAAGTGTCCGACTTTGGCCAGGGCATGATCTCATGGTTCATGAGTTGGAGCCCTGCGTAGGGCTTTGTGCTGACAGCTCAGAGCCTGGAGCCTGCTTCAGATTCTGTCTCCCTCTCTCTCTCTGCCCCTTCCCGACTCATGCTCTGTCTGTCTCTCACTCTCTCAAAAAACTAATAAACATAAAAAAATATTAAGAAAGAGTGGGCAGTTAAGCCTCAGGAATCCATAACAAGATGGCTTCAGTGATGGCTTGTAACAGAACTGCCGTGGAGCTCTGAGGCTATATGAGGCATTTCTTCTCTCCCATGCCCTTTTGCTTTAATTGCCCAGAGATTGAGGACAACTGATGTTGGGGGAAGCTGCTGAGATTTTGTCACATGGTTGATGGAAATGTTGATCAGCACACCTGTAGACAAGCCGTGAAAGTGACCTTCCCTTGGAATTTAGGAGGTGGGGCCTAGAAAACATTTGGCTTATATTGTTGGCATGGGAAACCTCTACAGGTCTAACAAAAACACCTGCTATGTTTAATTAGCAGCTTATTTTCCAGAATCTCTAAAATACACGTAAAAATTCCTTGAGTAAATAATATGCAAGAGTTATGTCACCAGATTAGAGTCCCTAGACTGTCAGGTGCAGGTACCAGGCCCTTTGGGTCACGGTGTCCTCAGTCACCACTATGCACACAGAGTGTTTAATAAATGTGTTGAAAGAATTAATAAATGAATAGAATGAATAGATGAATAAGTAGCCCCTCAGTTTGTGTGTAGAGTTAAGATCCTTAGAGCTACACATGGAAATATACAATGTTCGGCACACAGCTTGTGTGATACTCTTCACCATGTGCAGCACAGAGCAAGGAGTGCATTTGATTAATTTCAAAATTACACATGTATTTATGAATGACTTTCCCAGTAGTCAAAAAGAATTTGTCTTGAATGCTTTATTAGGGAGCTGTTCCTTGTCACTAGCCAGTACTAATACATGTAAATAGATACAGGCTGCGTATGTTACCTGCAATTGTCAGTGGCTCAGTAGGAGCATACAAGTGATGTAACACCAGAAAGCCTTCAATCACCTTCCTCAAGATTCCAAGTCAAGTACAAGATGTTTTAAAAACTGTTTCTACCCTTCAGGCATATTGGTATAGAAGTAGAAGCACTTAGTTTCTATGGGCTTTTTTGTTTTACATTCTCAGTAGTGAGAGTTGCTCACACTGTAGGCTCTCAACTGAGGGGAACTTATGCACACAGCACACATCAGTGGGGAAAGGGGAAAAAGATGACCCTCTGTTGAAAGAGGTGTGGGCTGAGGGATGTAGTGGAGTTGCAGTAGTTGGCTGCACTCTTTTCTAGATGCTTATCTCATGTATGTGCAGGTTATGTATCATTTGAGATATGTAGGGAGCGGCCAAATGGTTTAGAGCTGTCCTCTCCAATATGGTAGCCAGTAGTCATATGTGTCTACTGAACCACATGAAACATGGTTAATCTGAACAGAGATGTGCTGTAGGCATAAAACACACTGGATTTTGAAGACTTAGTATGAAAAGAAAGAAGGATGTAAAATATTGATTGTGTGCTAAAATGGTAGTATTTGGGGTTGAACAAAATATTAAATTAACTTTACCTATTTCTACATTTTTTGACATGGCTTCAAGAAAATTTTAAATTTGTGGTGAGGGGGAATGAGGATAGAGAAGAAAAACTCTAGGTACAAGAAAGAACATGTTCAAGGCTTGAGCTGAGAGGGAACAAGCTAACTTCTATCCACTGTGTATAGAATACAGGGAGTGACAGAGGAGGGACTTTCTGAAGGGCATGGATCAGGCCATTAAGGGTCTTCTAGGCCCTTGCTACTCAAAATGTCATCTGAAGATCACCATCATTGGCTCGGCAACGAGCTTACTGTCAATGCAAAATCTCAGGCCTAGCCTGACACACCAAATCAGACTCGGCATTTTTAAAAGATCTCCAGGTGATTTGCATACACATTAAAGTTCAAGATACACTGATCTAAAAGATATTAGTCATTGCTTAGAGCAATGGAAAGTTATTGCATGATATTTACAAGTTGGTGAAATGATCAAATGTATGTATTTTTGAAAGGTTGCCTTGTCTGTAAAGTGGAGAAATAGACAGGAGTGAGTGGGCAGAGCAGAATACCACGACCAAGATATTGGTGCAGTAAGGCAAGAGGATACAGTAGCATGGGCCAGAATGGAGATATAGTCTACATTGAGAGAGTGAGTCCAATGGAAAGGACATGTAAGTGGCAAAGTCACCAGCACTTCTTGGTGGTAAATTGATACCAAGGGTGAGAGAGATGCCCAGGATGAGTGCCAGACTTTCAGCTTCATGAATAGTGACATTCTTCAACAAGCAAGGAAATGTTGGAGTAAGATCAGATGTGGGGCTGTTTGGTAAACATAATGAATTTGGCTTTGATTATATTGAGTTTGGAATATTTTTGAGACGTCCAAATGGAAATGTGAAGAAGAGGATCTCCCTCTTCTACACATGCACAGACACAGATCTTCTCTCTTTCTCCACTACCCTACCTCAACATTTCACCTTTCATTTCCTTCCTTACAGTTGATCTGCTCCCTCTCAATCCAAGTATTTGAACATATTCTTCCCTCTGCCTGGACATATTTCTTTTTTTTCATTGTTTTTAATCTCTACTGCTCCCCATTCTGATGACTTCTGTTCACCTGGATTACTTGTGTGTGTCTATATGTGTAGGACAAGTTCTGAGTAGGCAATATATATTTGACATTTGGAGGAATAGAAGAAATCACCCAGGGAGAGATAACCAAGGACATAGGTCTTAGTCCTGCCTCTGCTGTGAACTGAGCATATGAATTTCAAAAAGTTTGCTAATCTGGAAAAAATATTTATAACAATAATCAATAATATTGTAATAATAAATAACAAATGCCTTATAATGCTATGATGGGAGTAAAAACAGAAGTTTATAAAAGTATTTGAAAAATATGAAGCATATTAAATTGTACTAATATTATGAGACATTTTGTCCAGGTAGTGTAATAAGATATAAAATCAAGTGGTCTATTACAGAGTCAGTTTTCTCATTTACTGAAACAAGGAGTTAGAGGAAAATAGCTCTGAGATACTTTGAAGCCCATTCTAGGTCTAAGTATGAACTATTAAGTCTGCAAAAGTACAATTTTTTTTCAGTACCTTTGGTTCTATAGTATAGGGATGAGGCTCCTGATCCTTTTGTAGACGTGTTCAGTATCTTCCATTTTTCCTTTCTCTGGTTAAAGTAGATTCAGGAAATAGAATGGTGATACCACGTGTGCTCTTTGAAATGGAATTAGCAAACATTTATTGAATGTCTGTTGTGTGCACTGTGAAAGACAAAGAAGAGGCATGCTTGTAACTTAATTAGGGAAATAAAGCATTAATGTATAAAATGATGCCACCAGAATAAAATAACAATATATATAAAAATACAAAAATGTCTTGGGGCAAACCATGATTTACTGCCTTGGTACTGGGAGTAGAGCTTTATGGCATCATACACATGCTAAGAGCATTGAGGTCACAAAAAGCAGGCACCATGGTTGACTGGAATAGTCTGATTGAAAAAGGTAAGATTTTCATATGATGAGAAGAGGTGGGGAGGGCATCTCCAGTGAAGGGAATTGTGCGTACAAGCCCAGAAACGGGAATGTATATGCATGTCTGCAGGGTGTGAGAACAGAAGTCTAATTACAGAGGAAGATTCACGTAGGGAAACACTGAGGAATCAGGCTGGAAATAAATATTGCATATAAAATAGGAGGAGGCATTAATAACAGGGTAAGTAAGCAGTTTGAACTAAGAAATATAAGGTGATTCACTGTATTCGTGAAAAAATACCCCCCAAACCGCTAGGTCTGAACTATAAAACACAGACAAAAAAGTAGCTTAAAAAATGATCCAAGCTATTCTTTGCATTTACAGTATCTACTTCCCCCTTTTCAAATGAACATAGCAGAAAATACTCTTCATAATGTTAAGCATGGGAGGATATTGGTAGAGTCAGAATACACATAACTGTTTAAATGGGAGGACAACACACTATAGGATCCAGATGACTTTCAAGTGTTTGGATTAATTCCCACAAATCACTGGGTGTAAGAAGATAGAGACATGGTGGAATGGGAAGTGTGTCTACATCAGCTCTGGTGCATTTTTTTTTTTCAAAGTTCATTTATTTTGAGAGAGAGAGAGAGACAGGAGAGAGGAGACAGAAGAGAGGAGAGAGGGGAGAGGAGAGAGAATCCCAAGCAAGTTCTGCGTTATCTGTGCAGATCCCAGTGCAGGGCTTGAACTCAAGAACCATGAGATCATAACCTGAGCCGAAGTCGGACACTCAACTGACTGGGGCACCCCGGCACCCGTAATGGGGAAATCTCTTGATGTGTAAACAGCATCCTGACTTCTGACATAGATCTCATATTTCTTTTTTTTTTTTTTTAAAGTGTAACTTAAAATTTTTTTTTTTCAACGTTTATTCATTTTTGGGACAGAGAGAGACAGAGCATGAACGGGGGAAGGGCAGAGAGAGAGGGAGACACAGAATCGGAAACAGGCTCCAGGCTCTGAGACATCAGCCCAGAGCCTGATGCGGGGCTCGAACTCACGGACCGCGAGATCGTGACCTGGCTGAAGTCGGACGCCTAACCGACTGCGCCACCCAGGCGCCCCACATATTTCTACAGTATGGGGTGCCATTGTCTTTCTGTGATACCAAAAAGTGTCTTTCTGTACAAACAAACGTAAGTTGGCAGGAACAAATGTAGAGTCAGTATTCCATTTCTGCACATCTACCCCACAAACAGATCCCATAATTGCAGAAGCCTATGACTAGCAGAAATCTACACCAAAGTTTTTCTGGGTTCACCTTCCCTGAAGCAAACTATACATAAGTAATAGACTACATTTTAAAAAACAAACAAATACCATCTGAAGAAGTCTATATAATAATTCATTTCCAGTAATTCATAATACTTGCAACCTGGAAGGTTCTGTCCGAATAAAATTCTAAGGTATTTTACTTTTTTTTTTTTTTTACATTTATTTATTTTTTAGAGACAGAGACAGAGCACAAGTGGGGGAGGGGCAGAGAGAGAAGGAGACACAGGCTCCAAAGCAGGCTCCAGGCTCTGAGCTGTCAGCACAGGGCCTGACGTGGGGCTCGAACTCACAAACCATGAGATCATGACCTGAGCTGAAGTCGGATGCTCAACCGACTGAGCCACCCAGGCGCCCCTAAGGTATTTTACTTTTTACTTTTCTGCCACAGTTAGATATTACTGTCCTTCCTCTAGCCAGGAGTAAAGTCACTGTCTCCGGCTCTGTCTTATAATTCACACAGAGAATTATAACGACCATTTCACTTTGAGATATGTGTATTATATATAACTAAACACATACGTGTGTGTGTGTATACATATACACACGTATATGATATAAATATATACATGTACACACGTATATGATATAAATATAGACACGTTTACACAAACTAGCTCTACACAAGAGCCAATCCCAAAAAGTCCTCTCAACCCTCTAGGGATTTGCAGTCTACTTGAAGAGGCAAGACATTTATGCTGTCACTGATATTTGGAAATCCAGGCTGTTCATCTTTCAGGCCAAAAAAAGAGCCGTAAGCCACATGGTCTGCATAAGATGAATGGCAGGCTAGAATGGTGGAGGAAGGCGTCATGCAAGTGCCTGGAAGTATAAAGAGTAGCACAAAGAAGAGTAAGGAAAGCGATCAAGGCGAGTGTCAGGGGATGGCAGAGTAGTGGCTGCTGCTGGATCAAGTCCTGAAATGAAGTTACCTTTATCACAGCACTTTCATCCACCTGAAAGCATATCTCCTCTCCTGGCTGCTTTGCTAAAGCTGGCCAGTCTGCCTGCTTATGCTCAACTCTCTTTGCATTTATGGCAGGTTTCACCTGGAATGAAACTGAGAACGCAGGTGCCTCCCCTCAGAGTGAGACTAGATAGCCCAGTGACAATAAAGTCCAAAAGGAGGTTTTCACCTTGACCCTCCTTGATTTACTTCCATGCACTCACCACAAGCATACACCCCTCCAGGGAACACCGATGAGTCCTAAGCGTTCCTGGATCTTATAGTCTTTCCAGTTTCTCTGACTGTTTGATCTCCAACCTGTATGTGACTATATCACTTTGAAAAAAGAGAAAACGAAAATGGACACAATAAAAAAATTTCTTTTAAAATCCTGTTACTCAGCTTGATGCAAAAGTTAATGTTTTTCTCTTGCTGTGCTACTGCTTTCCATTCTTTTCCTCTTCTACGATAAGTGCCCCTTGTAAACTAGAAAGCACATGCACGTGCATACACACACACACACACACACACACACACACACACACACCAAAATTTGGATTCTGCCCTTTCTAATTACAAATCACCACCTGTGGTAAAATTATTGAAAAACAGATGAGCTTTTCATTCCAGCAATAGCCTTAAAACAAGCAGCAGTTCCAACTGCCAGTGTGATGTATAGACACCACGGAGGGCAGATGAGGGATTAATTAGGTCTGTCCTTGCACATTGCCAGGGGAGCACTTCTGTAGAGGTGATTGAGAACTAGAAAGAGTGGCATTAGTCTTCATTGTTGGTTAAAGGCAACAAAAATAAAGATGCAATTGAGTTGACAAAGCTTCAAGGTATGTGGCTGAGTCATTTGGAGGTGTCAAAATGATCAAACTATAATTAATTAGCTAAAGTGCTATATTTAATCCCTCAACTCTAATGAAGAATTCTGCATCCAGAAACAAATAGCAAAAGAGGTACCATTGGTTTCGGATATTTGTTGGGGGTGGGGGTAGTTGTTGGGGGAGAATTAAAGTTTTTCACAGGCTGTAATGATCAACACCCCCTGCTTTTAATCTTATTGTCATTTCCCTTTGTCTTATAGAACAGTGGTGGTGTTCTCTGCGTCTGTGTAAGGGGAACCATGATAGGCATACAACACTCCCCAGTCTGTCATGTCTTTTTAAGGAGGACCTAGAATACTGACTGGCTTGGAGGGTGCCTTGGCTTTTGACCATTTGCAGATTCCTTGTACATTTCCTACCAAATAGTGGGTCTATTTTAGAGCTTTAGGAATGAATCTATGGGCCATAAAATCATAAAAAGTTCTTAATTATGATCAGGAACCATTAATTGAATGTCTACTATGTGTAGAGCACCGCTTCCTTATCTCTGAAAATATTTGCATATGGGACAAGCACATCATGCAAAATATTGCCTCTAAAGATGGTGATTTCATTTTTTTTTCCTGTTGTCTGTAAATTTTTGGCCCACATTATTATTTTATAAATTGGTTTCTGAGCCCCAAGGGAGTAGGAAACAGGTCTGTGTTGTTCTCTTTGTATGGGGCCTAACTTGAGCCCCTAATGGTTCCTTGATGAGGCTCATGATTCAACCAGCCCTAAGTGAAGGCAGAACAGAAATGTATTAATATTTAGCATTATAATGAATTGGCTATAAATTAGCAGACTTCTTGTCTACTATTATGTAGACTTTGTGTTTATTAGCTATAATTTACTACTGGTAACTGTTTTTTTATAAAGTGCTTTCTTTTCTTTATTATAAATTATTACTCAAAATACTTAGGAAAAAACACAAACCTCTTATAAAATAAAAGAAACACAATTGAGGACAAGATAATCAGTATTTGAAAAAGCCAGTCTTTTTTAGCTTTTCAGCCTTCTAAATTATTAAAATATGCAGGAACCCCTTAGAATGAGGATTGTCTCAAGTGTCAGCTATCATAGATTTCATGCAAAAATAGTGTCCCCTCTTTTTAAGGATCTATATTAAAAATCATTGTTTTAGTAACTTTAAATATAAGTCACTGTTAAAAAGAAAGGAATTGTATCATGCTGGTTCATTATTTAATTGAGTAGTTTAGATATTTATCCTCTACAAATGTTTTCTTGCCTAGAGTAATAACATAAAATAGTATAATCAGAAGGGAGTCCCTTCTTTTCTTCTTCTTCTCTCAGCAAGTAAAATGTAGGCTACTTCAATGAACAAATGAAAGCACACCTGGTAGAGGGTCCAAACCATCACTATGAGTAGGGAGACAAAGTAACCAAAGTGACAACAACAGAAAGCAAGTAACACGGGGTGCCTGGGTGGCGCAGTCGGTTAAGCGTCCGGCTTCAGCCAGGTCACGATCTCGCGGTCCGTGAGTTCGAGCCCCACGTCAGGCTCTGGGCTGATGGCTCAGAGCCTGGAGCCTGCTTCCGATTCTGTGTCTGCCTGTCTCTCTGCCCCTCCCCCATTCATGCTCTGTCTCTCTCTGTCCCAAAAAATAAATAAACGTTGAAAAAAAATATATTAAAAAAAAAAAAAAAAAGAAAGCAAGTAACACTCTCCAAAAAAAAAAAAAAAAAAAAAAAACACCTCCTGAAGGGTCAGGCCCTGGGCAGCGTAACAAGTAAAATGTAGAAATTATGCATTTACTATCTAAAAGGTGGAAATTTTCTATTGGAGAAGAGATACTCATTGCCAGGGAAATGTAGAGATTCAGTCCTTACTGTCAAAGAAATCAATGTTTCTCTTTTTTTAAATGTTTTTATTTGTTTTGAGAGAGAGACAATGAGAGAGAGAGAGAGAGCAGGGGAGGAGCAGAGACAGGGAGAGAGAGAGAATCCCACGCAGAAACCAATGAGGGGCTCAAAGTTACCAATGGTGAGATCATGACCTGAGCCAAAATCAAGAGTCGGATGCTTAACTGAGTTAGCCACCCAGGCATCCCAGTTTCTAGTTAAGAGTGTTTACAAAGAGGGGCACCTGGATGGCTTGGGAGGCCTGGGTGACTCAGTCAGTTAAGCGTACAATTTCAGTTCAGGTGATGATCTCAGGGTTCGTGAGTTCAAGCCCCATGTCAGACTCTGTGCTGACAGCTTGGATCCTGGAGCCTGCTTCAGATTCTCTGTCTCCCTCTCTCTCTGCCTCTCTCTGTCTGTCTCTCTCTTTCTCTCTCTCAAAAATAAACATAAAAAAAAAGAATGTTTCCAAAGAGGTCACTGGGACCTTAAGTAAAGAGCAATTTTCCCGTTCCTTTATTCTTCTTCCTGATCCTAAGCATTAGACTTGCTCCAGTCCCCAAGATGTTTTAAGCATATGATCTATGATCTGTCACAGAATTATCTATTTACTTGTTTCTTTAATTTTTGCACTTTACCTGCTAATGTCCACATAATAATTGTCTATCTTTAATATTAAGTTCCTTAATGACTGGAATCATGCTCATAAAAGTTGTCAACTGAAAAATGTCACAAAGTAAGCAAAAGTTATAACTAAGATGTGAATGCAGGGCAAAGTTTTGTGATCATTCCACATACCATGCACCCTCTTCAGTGATTTCCTTTACTCACATGACAAAAACAAGCCCAGAGCTACAAATAACCTCAAGCATTAATGGTGATCAAGATGATGAAGGCTCCTTAAAAACAGAATGCAATTAACATATCACCATGTACTTTAACAACGTTGACAGTAACAGTGGAGAGAACAGTGTACTTTAGAACATCACCAAAGTTAACTTTCATTCCACATCTATGATCTGCTGACATAATGCACCAGATACTGAGCTGCTGTTTAAACAACCATTGTTGCTAATAACATGTTACTATGTGTCATTTTATAGTTTCAGAATGCTTTCATAGACCATCACAGTTGATCCTCAAAGCAACTCTGTAAGATAATTGGTGTTACTCTGTTTTACAGATCACTCAGAAACAACCCACACAATTTCTCTAGCTGTTGTATTAACTAAGAGCACATCGCTCATCTTCTCTTGAAAGCAAGTTCGGGAGTAAACATCTTGTCTTGTTTAAATCCCAAGTGCAAATTCCTTTTATAGTTGTCAAGACTATTTTTAGAGTGGAAAGTATTTTGTGAAATCTGGAGGTGCTTACAGTGTGTGTTGCTGCTTTTTCATTTGGAAGCAGATGAGTTTAGCTATGGTTATAACTTATATGCAGCTGAAAGTCCAAATAGCATGTTTTCTTCTCTGCACAGGGAGAGCTCCAGCCACCCTTTGGGGACTCCTTTGCAGGTGCAACATGGCTATCTTTGATTCACAAAAGGACCTTGTACTGTTTGTGAACAGCAAAATGTACTGGTGGCATTTGGAATGGTGGGGGGTGGAGGTTGGCAAATGGTTATTTGTAGATTCCTAATAGGGAGCAAGGAGAAGGCATTGGAGAGGAATGGCTGATCAATTAGTTTCAAATCCCAGAAAAGTACGTGTAGAAGAAAAGTCTTATTGTGGAACCAGTGTGTTGCCCTTTAGATGATGGGAAATGGTAAACACCCCTCATTCTCTTGCAAGGAATAAATGACTGGCAAATGACAAGAAGGAAGGGTATCTTTCAGGGATCTTTCAACATGGGTAGAAAATATTTTAATCTAGCTCATCTTTCTTGTCCTTCGTTCCCTCTTTCTACCATCCTATTTCTGCTTGCCTCTCCCTAGACTGTGAGCACAGGCAAAGTGAGGAAGTCTAAAGGCATGAATCCCAGGGTGCCTGGGTGGCTCAGTCAGTTAACCTTCTGACTTCGGCTCAGGTCATGATCTCGTGGTCCGTGAGTTCGAGCCCTGCGTTGGGGTCTGTGCTGACAGCTTAGAGCCTGGAGCCTGCTTCAGACTCTGTGTCTCCCTCTTTCTCTGCCCCTCCCCGACTCAATCTCTGTCTCTCTCTCTCTGCCTCTCAAAAATGAATAAATGCTAAATATTTTTTAAAGGCACGAATCCCCAAATATATTATTCCTCAGTCTCATCTAAGTCTGGTTCTTAAGAAAAATGTTCAATGGTAAGGACAATTGTGAGTGTACTATTTAAGTGCATAGCACAAAAACAGGGTGGGGGGGGGAAGTCAGTAACATATTTCTGTGGTTGACATGTAACAACACACACCTGAAGAGTCTTGGGCAAAATGCCAAAGTATCTGACAAAGTCACCTGGCAATGGAGGGTGTTTGCAAGACATGGGTTACATTTATCTCCTTTACATATAGTCCAGAACAGTGCCTGCGCTTGTGAGTACGGAGTGTGGGCAGCTCTCCAGTCCAGTTTAACCTGTTTCATATTCTTGCTCAGATGGTGTGGCTGGGCCATTTTATCTTTTTCCTCCCCTGAGTTATGGAGGCTGTTGTGCAATAATTTTCTTTGCATATTTGCAGCACTTTTCTGTTACTATCTTGACATATTCACTCATGATAAAATTTAAGTGCCAGTCAATCATAAAAGAACACTGACTCTATTTATTGTCCTAGAGTTACAAGAACATACAGCTTTGGTTGCGAGACAGACATCCTGTAATGTCTCTGATTTCCTCCTCTATGGCTCCAGCCATTATGCTACAGCTCTGAGTTAGTATTTCCTGTTGTGGTGGTGTTCCTTGTGGCTGGGTTTCTGCTGTACCCATTTTTACCCCTGGATTTTTCTTGAAAATTGCTATATGTGTATTTTTTTTTAATCAACAACTGAGATCCATGTTGTTTGGTGTGTTCCATCTGAAACATGTCAAAGATCAGTAGACATAGAACTTCAAAAAGTCAAATAAAAACAAATGCTGGTACTTTGGTTCCTGTTGCTAAAGCTCTAGGTACCACTAAAACCCAATGTACACATCCATAGCTCCACACAGAGGTTGGAGACCAGAGAGGTGAACAGTGGTTATGAATAATTTGAAAGTTGAGTAAACACAGCACAGACTGCAGTTCCTTTGCTCTCTGGGAAGGTGCCGGATACTCATTTTCCATTGGTGTTATCTTCATGGATGGCTTGAAGAGGGCAGTGGAGCCTCTAGATCAGTGGTTCTCAACTGTACTGATTTGGCCATCCCAGGGGACACTTCACAATGTCTGGGGACATTTTCTTGTGACAACTTGGTATATGCTGTTTGTATCTGGTGATTGTATCTAGAGACCAAGGATTCAGCTGAACATCCTAAGACACACAGAAACACCCCTAAACAAAGAATTATCCTCCTCAAAGTGTCAAAAGTGCCAAAGTTGAAAAATCTTTCTCTAGATCGATAGGCATACAAATAAGAAGTTAGGTGGTCAAGGGAGACTTTCATTTATCTTCCATAAGATTTTATTTTGCCCATGAAATGTTGATTGAAGAGTCATTGCCGATACCAATGTGGGTGTATGTACTTTGGGGATATATGAGGAGATGGGCTAGAGGTAGACAAACAAGCTGAGTCCAGAAAGGAACTGAACATGAATTGTAACACCATCTCCAATCATCTGTCCAAAGTTGATTTTTTCCCCAGTAGTCTCTTATTGAAAAAGGAGGAGGAGGAGGAGGAGAGGAGGAGGTGGAGGGGAGATGTTGAGAGACGTCAGTCTTGAAACTACCTTCAGTTTCTTTGTCCTAACTAAAGGCTTTCTCAAGCATGTTGAAAGTGCTTTGTTTGGCCCCATCAGTCTTGGAAATCCCTACATATAAGTAGAGGGGGCATCTTCACTTTATTTAGAAGTGAGGTTGTGATGATAAACAGCTGGCCCACATAGTTCATTTTTACTGATTATACAGATCCAATGAAAGAAAAAAAGCTCAAATTTCAGGAACCATGGAGTAAGTGAATAAGCAATACCAAGCTCATAATGGTCCTGGGGACAGTGAAAGGTAATTACTAATAAATGTCTACCATTTATTGCATACGTACTATGTACCAGACACTGTGCTAGGTTCTTTTATTTATTTTCTTCAATCCCCACTACCTTTTGAGGTAGATATTCTCTCCTTCTATTGTGGGTGAGGAGACTGGGGCTCAGGAAGGGGAAGTCCCCTGCAAAGGAACACACAGCTGGGAGGAGCAGACACAGATTGCAGATCTTGCCCTGGTGACTCCAAGCCCATGTGGGTTTCATGTAGGTATCTTGGATGTGCTTTTGCTGGAGACTGGAGAGTTGGTGACACTGGCCTAAACAGAGGGTAAAGAGCTGTTTCCATAGAAGAGCGCAGAGCTCTCAGTAAAAGAATTAGAGACTCATAGAGCTAGTAGGTGCCTCAGAGCTTATTCTCCTAAACCTTTCATGTTACAGATAAGAAAATCAGGTCCACGGAGGAATACATGATGAGTATTCCACCACACCCCCAGATCCTTTGTCTTTCCTATTTGTGCCACCAGATTAGTGTCTGTGAGTGGGTAGACAAGTCAGTGGAGAGACAGTTTCTCTCCCTGTCCATGCTGCAGCAGAAAAACTCAGCCAGCCCTCTTTCATGATGTCCCTGCTCTGCATTGCAGGGAAAGGAGGCTTTTCTCTGGAATTCCCTTGCTCTTAGCTTAGACAAAGCCCCAGTTTATTGACCTTTAGGACACAATACAAAGCAGTGGGTTTTGTAGGAGAAACACATAGTTGGAAGACTTGTTTTTCCTTCCTTCTTAACTTCTCTGGTTAAAACTCACTAAGTGCTAAATCATAACACCAATGGGTTAGGATTAATTGCGATGTTTATTTTGGTACATTTGCCTGAGGATCTGATGTGTGTTTTCATAAGTCTAACAAATAATTTTACCTAGAATACCAGACACTGTTCAGCCCCCATTAGCCACGGTTGGATTTGAACCAGTGACCTCGAGGTGAGAGGCCGCTCATCACATTACCGATGCCCCGGGCCGTGGAGTTCACTTGCTGGCTGTTTCTTTAATGTAATTGCCAACAGCAAGATCAGCAGTGGGAATTCTCCCCGGTATGTAGATCCTAAGGTCTCAGAAATTCAGCATTTGCGAGCTCTTCCTTTTGCTTTGGAGTTTGGACCTATTAACTAGCATCATGGCTCGAGAAACTGCAGAGGGATAAAGGATGGTATACGTTCAGCACTGTTCTCCTAGAGAAGGAGTAGGCTATCAGGTTATAACCATCTGATTTCCTGTCAGGCTGGTTGATGGCTCAAGTCACCAATGCCCATGTTAAAGGAAATATTCGAGAGCATTAATGATTTGCCAGTACCAAGAGATGCGATGAACAGTTTAAAAATACTGCCCCTCTATGGGAGAAAATGTATTTCTATTAAGGGACCAGAATTGTGCTACGCTTGTTGGAATTTTTGCTTGTGCACAGGAATTTAGCTCGAGGTCTATGTCTGTCACTAAAATTGACAACTGCCTGTGGCTCTGCACAATTGAAACGTAGATCTTAAATTTCACATCATTATCCAAATAAAATATATCTGCCAAGGGGGACTGGTATTACACAGTTAGAGAACTGTGATACCAGTTGTCTGATTAACATATTGAGAGGAATATAAGAATTTCTCACCTATTTTCCAGAGGGAGGCTGGCTGGGGAGCTCCTGTTAAATGGACTAATTGATCAGTCTCCCTGTGCTACGTACAGAGATGCCCAACCATGTGTCTGGCTGGTGGAGGCAGGGTTTTCCTGTGATATATAATATGTGTAATGTAAGAAAAAGGGACGGGGCACAAACTAGACATTCCTTAATCCTATCTCCTAAAAGGGAAAGATGGGAAACCATTAACTTACGATTACCCACCTGGACCCTTGCTCTTAGGTCTCAGATTTATTCAGCATTTCTCAGAAGGAAGAAACAGATCTGAACTTTCTCTTCTCGATGCCTTTTCATTAGCTCCAGCATCCTAATAACTCTGACTTTAGAGTAGTCATAAAAAATGTGAAAGCTATGGAATACATTAAAAAAAAATGTATCTCTAATTTAATAATAAAAAAAAAAAACCAGGGCAGTTGTTTATTCTAAAGGATACATTAGCAGTCATTCGCACGGGTATTGTCTCTGTGTTAGGCCATGTGTCTTATGGCTTAGTGCTCAATTTTAGACTCTGATGGGCAGGCTAATACCCAAATGTCTACAACTCAGAGGTTTAGATCACAGCATATAAGAGAACCTCAGTTGAATTTGGCTTCTCAAACTGGAAGTAACCTTAGTGATCAATATTGGTGCAATTTTTTATTGTTCCTGATGAGAAAACTGGGGTCTAGGAGTTGAAATGGCTTATCTCCTAATGAGCTAATGACATTTATTATGAGCTTTGAGATCTAAAGACTGGCAGATAACTGCTATAATTATCCTCATGGCATCCGAGATTCATTCTGCTATAGTTTAGCCTAGCAGAGGGTTTGCAGAAGTATGGTTCCCATGATAATTTAACAGTTCATAATCTCTTATTATATTTACTGGTGTATTTATGGCATTTGATTCAACAGTCCAATGCCAGTCTTACAACAGTGGTTAAATTCATGTACCATTCACCATTTTTTTAAACCAGGTTAATATGGTTTAGATCTTGATCTTTTGAACGGTGGTGTGTTTAGTCACAGTTTCAAAATGTAAAGAATCAAGTTCAATCCAACTCTTTTGTAAAGTTACTGTGAGACTAGAGATAAGTCACTTCATCTCTCTCTGCTTCTGCTTCTTGACAGGAAGTACAATTTCCTATGTACTTCTCTGAATTGTACTGAATAGAGAAGAGCAAACGCTCCTATCTGAGCTACCATGATTTTAAGGGAAAAAGCAAATGGGGATAAAGAATGCTTTGGATTGGATCAGTCTATCCCTCCTGAGTTTCAATTTCCTATCTGAAATAAATGAAAGGAAGAATACCATTGACTCAGGTTAATTTCCAGGATTAGATGAGAAATATATAAAGCTAAAGCCCTTGGCATGCTGATCAATACCTAGGAATATGTTAGTATTATTTCTCCCTTAACAATTACTTCTACTTTATCTGGATTTCATTATAATGCATTATCAATACCTGTACATAGGACATGCTTTATAGTCTATCTTATAAATAGACCAGACAGTTAGGGGTTAATCCCTTAAAATCTTAACCAGATTGTAGATTCTTGGGGAATCTAGAATTTGATCTCATATATATTTGTTTCTTTACAGAATCAAGCATGATGCCTTACTCATACACATGTTCAATACAGTCTTTCTTGGTTTGCTAGTGAATAGAAAGATAGATTTGGGCTTATTGAATAATAGTCCTTCTAGGTAGTAATATTACAGATGAAGAACTACAACATTGTGTAGACTGTACTTTGTATTAGTATCAAAAACTGATGAGGCATTTTTCTCCACACCAATCCTAATAGGCCCTGAAGTAGGAATGGGTTGGCAAATTAGGGCCTTCAGGCAGGCTGCCATCTGTTTTTATAAATAAAGTTTTATTGGAATACAACAACATCAATTTGTTTACATATTATCTATGGCTTCTTATGCACTACAATAACAGAGTTCAGTAGTTAAGACAGATATCACATAGCCCACAAGTCCTGAAATACTTACTTTCTGTACTTTTTCTGAAACTTTTCTGACCCCTCATGGGCTAGACTAAACTAGATAAACTATACTATACTATGCCAGAATTTCTTGCTGCCATTGAGGAAAAGAATGTAAGAAAACAAGAAGTCATACTTGTAGCTTTTTATTTTCTTGTGGATGATTCAAATGAGTTAAGATTAATGTTTATAAATTTGTCCTTTAAAGGTGACTATAAAATCTGTATATTCAAGTACACATTGAAATTTATTGTTGAGTATTGCAGTTTTCTTTATAACCAGACAAGCTATAAGGCAAAAAAGGACAAGCATATCATGATTTCTTGGAATTCACAAATCACCTTAGGAATGTGTTTATATCCATGTCCTTTTTTACTACCTAGGTATTCCACAGTTATATTATACCACCATATATATCTATATGCATGTGGTGAAATCAGATATTTGAATTGCTTTCTCCTGCCAGGATTCCATAAGACAGTCTTGAATTCCAGGGGCCATGTTCCGATTTCCACTATTCACAGGACTAAATGGAAGGAGTTTGTGAAATTAGGCCAATAAAACAGATTCTCTACACAAGGACAACCTTTGTTTACTCTGCAAACTCACTGATTGTCATTTTTGTTGTTGCTACAACCTTAGGGTTTGTATATCTCCCTGGAGAAATGTTGGACCGGTGGGGCTGTAAAGAGTTAAGAAGAAAACAGAGAAAGTGAGAAATGAGAGAGAACTCAAATCCCTTGGGCATTCTGTTTACTTTGCCTTAAAAAAATTTTTTTTTACCCTGGTCTTTACTGAAATTCATCAGCACTTTTTGAAATCTTAAAGTGTGTTACCCTGTTAGGGACCCAAAGAATTTTATAGTACGTATAACTTCCCTGTGGGTCTGAAATTTAGTCTCATCAGTATTCATCATTCCTCTGAAGAACAAACAAAAACACAATCCCACTGGGAAGACAGAAAATCTCAAGCATTGAATTGGACCCCTTTTGTTCTTTTACTCTTTCCTTCCCTTGAATCCATAACCCAGCTCTGTCAAAGTAAAACAACTAGCAAATGACATGAAACAAAGCATCAGCCACTTGAAACTTTCCTAGGAAAAGGAAAGTAGTGGGACTGGGAACAATATTGAACTCTTTTCCAGAAAGCCTTAAAAATATTTTTTGAAGACACACCATCAGGATGGATGAGAAAGAAAGGGCAAAAATGAACAGGAGAAACAAACAACAGATCAAGGATTTGAAATAGTTACAGATTTACCTATTGGAAGTTAATTTTGGCAACACTGCCCTACTAATAAGTACATTTCCTTTGAGGGTTACTAAAAGACAGGAAGAGAGAGAGAGACCTGACTGACCATGTACAAAGGGTAAAGAGTTTGGACACACACTAGTTTTTCCTGCCAACAAATTAATTGAAAGATGGAAGGAATTGGAGTCCAGAACAATGAATTCCCTTTCCCTGATTCTGTCTGAACAGGAGTCATCCCCTCCAGATTATTCACCTACAATTGGAGATTGTAAGAGAGCTTGTGTCATGCTCTGGGCCTCCCCTATCTCTCACTACCCATCACCAGCTGGGTGAGAGACTGAATTGGATAGACCTGGAATGGCTCAAGAACTCATTTTAGCCCATCTTTCCTTAATAATACTTAGGTTACTATTTGATTTTCTAAGACATCTTGGGGAAATTATCTTCCTTAATTGACTAATTTATAATTTTAATGAGCTGGATTTGTTCAAAGATTTCTTCTTAATTTTTACAGTCTTTCACTGAAGATGCTATGTCTCCTTCTCTTATTTGATGTGGATTGAGGACCTTGTGAGAAATATCTCTAGCCCTTGCAAGGGGGAGAGAAATATGGTTCTAGTTGGGGTTCTCATGTTCCTCACAGCACAAACTAAATATTCTAGAGTCGTCCAAAAACAACATTAGAATGCTAGGGTTTCAAGGAAACTTTGACTTCATATAACTCGACTTATCAATCCAGTTTCAATCATAGCTTTGTTCATACAGTATGGGAAGTCAAGTTAACTTGTCAACTGTAAAAACCATGTGTGATGCTTGGTGTGATGGAAAACACACTAGATGGGGACTCAGATGATCTGGGATCAAATCCTAACTCTGACACTTAAAGTTATAGGATGGCACCTGTTGGGATGAGCACTGGGTGATGTATGGAACCAAACTGACAATAAATTTCATATTAAAAAAAAAGCTATAGGATGGTAAACATCACTTGAATTTTCTAAGCCTGAATTTCCGAATGCATAAAGTGGTAATAACCCCCTTTTTTTCTATCTACTGCACATGGTTATCATATGGATAGCATGAAGAAATGAATGATGTAAAGGCAATTTGTAAACTCTAGGTGGGGTGCTATATGAAAGGAAGGGCTTATCCCATTCCATCTTATGGAGTGCATGGCATATTGAACAAAGAATTGGGGAAAGTGAGTCATGACTTTTACATAGGATACCATCCATGAACACAGATTGTTTTCTTTTTCAAACAGAAACTAAGTATTTTGTGCTCTTTACTTGGGAATGTATGTGGAAGGAAAAGAGGGTCAGAAGCACTGTAAAATTAAGTTCCTTAAGGCCTTGTCTGATAATTCCAACCTTGATGTACCAAAATTTCTGTGTTTTATTTTGTACCCCTCAGGAAAACAATTAGATCCTCCTCAATCTTATCTCAGAAATATTTATCTTATCTTGTACCTGACTTATTTTAAATTTATTTAAGTGTAGGCTTTATATTCTGCAACAGCTTCCACAGCATATAAAACTGCAGTATCTCACACAGGAGAAAGAAGATGAATACAGTCACAATTCTGTGACAGAATGACACAATTGTGTACAAGTAAGCTGAATTCAGAGATTATGCCACTCTCTTTACAAAACTTTTCTTTAGAAAAATGTCCTAGAAGTTGCAATTTAACTTATACATAAGCAATAAAATATAAGAATTATGAAAGCTGTAGATGAAATGGAATAAGGCATTAAAGAGTTGGCATGAACAGAGACATACAATATATATTCTCTGAGACACATTGCCTGATTAAATTTTGCTTTTTTTGATCAGAAAGATCAGGCCTCTAAGTCCTCTATTCCAAAGTGAATGCTACGTAAGAGAACCACTTTTTGTCTTGTTCATGGCTCTGATCTGTGCTACAAAGATTTAAATGATCTAGTAACCTCCGAGGGCTCTGACTAGTCTGGATTGATAATGAAGCTAACATCAAATATTGGATTTTGAGTCAACTCTCATGTTGCCCCATTATAGCAACAGGAAACCCAGCTTCCCAGGAAAAAAGTCTGATGGCAAAACAGGAAGAATTTTGGATATGTGATAAAACCATCAACAGACTTGAAATCTGATAGGTAAATTTATGGTTTTATTTGTCCTGAAATTTCTAGTGCATACAGAACACCAAACATAGAAAGCCACCAACACTTTGGTATGACAAAACCAACAATGATGCTCTAGCTGTAGTATCTTCTGAGAGAGACACCATGGCCACATCCACATAACCCTCGCCTGGAAAACATCTTGAGTCTGTCACCAGTGGTCTATCTTCAGTCTGCTTTAAACCCATGAATCTGGTGGAAAGAATACTTAGCTCAGAAACATGGGTACAGAGTATTCCTTTAGTGAATTTCAGGTCAAGTGCTCATCACATTAAAGCTACATATACTCTTAATCTCTAGTCAGGTAGCAGAACAATAGTAATCTGATTGGAATGGTTTGTCTCCACAAGTTGGATTTTGAGTCTGAACTCTGATAAGCCATATGTAACAGTAAGCCTTTGTATTAAAATATGAACCCACATATTTTTAAGCATGTAAAAATTCACAGAAGAACTCAGAAGGCTCAAAGTAATGTTTAGCTGAGAATTCTGTTTGCCTTTACATCTCTTCATTGTGTGAAGTTGGCTTCAAGAGCTATAAGCTGTTATAGTCAAACAACAGACATTGAGGTCTAATCTCCAGCTAAATCAAGTGCATGCAATAAGGCATAGGAGTGAAATCAAGGAATGGGCATAGTTATTTTCCTGGAAACGGCATGCTTAAAAAAAAAAAAACTCCATGTGATATGTTTTAGTTTACGCTGTGTCGGGAGGTTACAAGTGCAATAATAAGCTTATTACCATATACTGAGCTCTTGTTCATGGTCTTTTATGGGGACTTTGCATTCATACCGAGAAGTAGAGACTTGTTCACATTTTAAAGGTGAGTAAATAAGGGTGCCTGGGTGGCTCAGTCATTTAAGCGTCTAACTCTCTATTTTGGCTCAGGTCATGATCTCACAATTTGTGGGATCAAGCCCTGTGTTGGGCTCTATGCTGATGGTGTGGAGCCTGCTTAGGATTCTCTCTCTCTCTCTCTCTCTCTCTCTCTCTCTCTCTCTTCCCCTTTCTTCTCCCTCTCCCTCTCTCTGTCTCTGCCCTCCCTGCCTCTACCCTCAGCCCCTACCAGGCTCATGCACTCTCTCAAAATAAATAAAATAAACTTTAATTTTTTTTAAAAGATGAGTAAACAGCAAGTTATAGGATTAGATAACATGTTCAAGTTTTTCCAGCTTGTAGATGGTTAAGTTAGGGGTCAAATAAAGAATAAAAGGATCAAGTGTTCAATGATGATTTCCCAGGAACCAATTTTCCTAAACTCAAAATGTAAATTCCCTCACATCTTACTTTATATTAATTTCGTTTCAGTTTTTTACCTTGACTATTTTATTCACTCAAGGGCTCTCAGTGCCAGCTCTATCTTTCATGCTACACTGAAAAGATTGAGAAGAAAAAATTATGGTGTTTGTTCCCCCCAAATCCAGTTTGGTGGGAAGTCAAACATATGCATCATTGGTAATATATAGAAGAACTCTGCTTAGCCTTGAAATCATAATCCAAATTTTCCCATATACCAAGAAAATAAGGTAAATTGAATAACAATTTTTGGGCATATGAAGAACATTTCTCCTTACTCTGTCTAGAGTTCACGGTATGGCTTGACCATCAAGTACCTAGAGCTTAAAAGAGCATGGACGTAGGCCACAGAGTAATGAACTGGAGAGGGAATTTCTTCTTATTTCCTGGCAGATGATGTAACACACAGATCCGTGAGCCCATCAGTTCCCAGTGGTGGAGAACTAATTCCCCATAGAACTCTCCCATATGATAACTTCATCCGATACCATTGGAAAGGATTGTCTTAGATGAATCAAGATGCATGCTCTTAGCTTCATCAGAAAACATTATGTTCATTAAAGGCAGAAGTAATGGAGGAAACAAGTTATTTTCTATGTCCTTGATAGTGGACATCTCTAGTATTTTTAGGGACATTTTGGTGGTGGCATGCATACTATCAAACCCTAAACTAATTTTTGTTTCCTTTATGGTTCTGACAGAGGCAGGGGAGAAACACTTTTGGGGAGGAGGGTAGATGTTAGCATTACCAGGGTACCTGGGTTAACTTTAAGCTCTGTAAGGGTGGAACTATGCTGTTTTCGTTCATCATTCCATCCACAAAATGTGGCACAATACCAGACCCATGCAAGCCATATAATATACACTGGTTACATGAAGAAGCAATTTAATGTAATGTGATGATACCTTTCTAATTTGTCCTCGTCAAAACAATCCATTAATATACTGTTTTATCTTTAATGGCAGGAATTCTTTTAGGCAGATAAGAAACTGAAAATGTTTATAGTTGAAAAAATAAACATCAAGTATCGTTAATAAATCATTGGTTCTGAAATCAGCTCCTCATGAAACCCTTCCATTTCTACACATAATGTAAATATTAATCACAATACAATGTGAAATAAATCCCTTAAAAATTTCTCATTTCTTTAGAGAATTGAACCCAGGCTTATTTGGGGTATTTATTAAAAGTGAGGTTTCACCTTGGCTCATGTCAAAATCATGGCACCAGAAAATACCTGTAACATTGTCCTTTGTAGACTAATGCCGCTAGGATTATTGTTTATTTTGATTGGAATGGATTTGTTATTAGAAACAATATTTTCTCTCATACCAATTACATGCAACCACTTCCTTTTGAGAGACAATATAAGTTGCTGTCAGGAAGACCCATGAGTTCCTGTTTTCCTTTTTGTTTTATGATCATGATAAAAATAAGATTTAGCTGTTTTCACTATTGTATGTCTCCTTTCACTCTTTACTAGTTGTTAGTATTGACATTTCCTTTCTCCCATTTGGGTTGCTATAGCCTCTTGAAACCTTTTCCCCACAACTTCAGATGAAGCTGACTTTCTTCTTTCAAATGGAACTTTCATGTCAACCGTAACAATCGCCAAAAGACTCCCAAAAGCTTGCTGTTACTCACCGAAACCTGATCGTTTGCTTGTGCTACCTGCCAACATTCCTAAAAATACACAACACGCCCAGCACCATAAACCCACAGCAGCATTCTCACTGATGGATGAAATCCTGGAACATTTGAATTATCTTGAAAGCAAATGGTAATTAAACACTTTTCCTAACCCTGGGAAGCTGGGGTGGGGAAGGAAAGAAAGCTAGGGATTGGAATCCATTATGTGGCTGAGGCTTCTGTCTGGTCGATTTAAGCAGATTGAAGCCCAGTCAGTGGCACATAACCGCCTCAGGTGAGGGAGCGCAGTGTTCCTGTGGGGTTATCAACCCAGCCAGGCCTTGAAGGCAGAGCAAAGCCCTTCCACTGGGAAGTTCTTCCTAAGTGCTTGCATGGCATCCACGGGATTATCCTACCCCACTCACACATCATCTGGCTTTAAACTTCAGGCCCTCTGGCAAAGAAGAGACGAAACGTTCTATTTGAGCCCTCCTCCCTCTTATCCCATGGTTCTGCCTTTCCCGTCCTGTTTCCTAGCAGCCGCTGGCTGAGTCCTGCCCTTCTCTGCCAAGCACCAGGCTGGATTAGCTGCAAGCCAATAGCTGGGGGTCAGGATTAAGAGGCCAGTGTGCACTTTAATACAAGCTGCCTATAATTAATGGCATTATTAATAGCTTGACTGAAAAATTCATTAAAAAATCCATTAAAAATAAATACCCTTTTACAAAAGGCATTGCCTTGGGTAAGAAAAATAGAAAAAAAGATAAAGGAAAATTGATTGGTGGCTTTCAGTTCGCAGAAAGACAGACCATAGTTCAAACTGATTAAAATTGAACATTTTAGATTAAGTACCCTTGCCAAAATATTCTCTGTAGTTACCCAATATGAAAATATTATGATGGGTCACTTTATTTATTTATTTATTTATTTATTTATCTATCAAGAGTTGCGATATAAGACATACAGGTAGCTGCTTGAAATAACTTTCTTCAAGTGAACATTCTTGACCTTCAGGAATAGTAGAATTCCCCTGAAATGCCAGTTAACTGTATTTGATTGACTCAGATACAATGGATCTGTTGAGGGGTGGATTATTGCCCACAGACTCATGACATATTTAGCAACCTGACTATTATCTGTGTGAGCATAGATCCTTTTTTCTGTTCCTTTCTTCTCTCTCTCTCTCTCTCTCTCTTTTCTTTTGCATTCATACCACAGCTCTCCTCCTCAGTATATCTGGCTCTGTAACTTGGAATCGATCTTATTGAGTTTTGCCTCAGCCCAAGTAAACAGTGTTGATGGTGATTGGAATGTCTGTGGTTCGGATGTTTGCTCAGAGAAAAGTGGAGATGGGAAGGAAAAGTGCCGTTGGGTGTGCAGCCTCCCCCTGCCTTCTCCTCCTTAAAGATTTGTTTGTGTTGATACTAAATCTGATCTTTTGGGTCAACTTTGCTCTGGGTCTAATCTGCTCATTGGTGTGAGATGATCATTGTCTTCCAGAGGTACAGGCGACCATGCCCTCTCAGAAAAAGACCCCATTCATGAGCGTATTTGCTTGAAGAGAGCTTTTATTCACTTCACCTGTTATGTTGTGCCTATAGAGCACAAAGCCAAGTGGAGATTAGGCAATTATCTGGTTAATAGGATCAACATAGACAAGAAGTTCATTCAATAGGCATTTCTGACTGCACACCACGCACAGCTCAGCAGCCTTCGATGCGAAAAGAGGCACAGGGTGAGAAGGAAACATGCTGCTGCTTAGTTCGTAACTTGATAAAGGAAATGAGACATAAGCACAGGCAACAACTGACACACAATTTACAAGCAAGGGCAGAATTATGTGGGATTCTGTGCATTAATGTTGAGAATACAACAAGTTAAAAATTATAGGAAGTGGTTAAGCCGGGGTAAATTTCTTGGAAAAGGCAAATCAATGTCTGTATATATTCAAAGATCTCCAATTCACCACTTTTAAACCTAATAATTTCAGACAGTGTATGTTTTTTTTTCCACCTTCTAAAATGCGTTAAATCCCCTTTGTTGTTACTTCACTGAGTTCCCACAATTTTTACTGAAGATTATATTTAATTCCTGGAAATATTGAGAAACCTGTTTTTATCTGGGATTCATGAAGTTACCCATAGATATTATGTTAAAATTCTGGCATTGTTTAAGCTCTCACTTTCCCTTCTAATCGCTACATGGTACTTGCAAAGGTCTTCAAAGTTATCAGTGCAGTGTAATAGATCTTCACGGAGTAGTGGGCTCCCAGTAGAGTGATACTGATAAGAAATGCCCCTGCTGTATTTACTGCCACCTTTTTTTAAAAATAAAATATGGCCCTAATTAGGAATGTGCTGAACAATTTCCTGAGTAGGAAGTGTTGGGCTACCCAGCTACGCAGCATTCACATTCTCTTCCATGTTTTTCTGTAACTTTGACTCATGGTGAATCATCCCTAAAGTGCCGCATTTGCACTTTTTGGAGATTCTGAAACTTAAAAATAGATCCTTCGGGGTGAAGCTCTCTTGCTATCTGTCCCGGGGCATATCGTCCTCAGCAGGTAGCTTTTCTCTTCTTAAGTTAACATGAAAACGTACACCACTGGTTGAAATTTTTAAAATTGCCAGTTGCCTATTTTTTCATGTATGCTAAACGTATTTGACTAATACTAATGTATTTCTGAAATGTCTACTGATGGAATCAAACAGTTGTATTGACACACATTAAAGAAAGGCTGCATCTTGGCAATATAAATAGAAGGATAAGAAAGGAAATGAGGGCCCAAAATGAGAGAGGTCCTGCAGGAATGAAGCAGTTTGAAAGGCACTTGGGGGATTGTATCACTGCTCTAACTCTTCGCTTAGCACCTGGCAGGTCCTTCTTCAGGTAGATTTGGAGGGACAGGAGACATTGATTTTAGAAAGGAAGGTCTTGGCAGTTAGGAAAACAAGGTCTAGCAAAGGCTAACAAGATTATTAATTCTGATTTTCTTCAAATACTGTAACTCCAGGTGTCTGGATTTTCTAGGAAAATTACCAAATTTCAAGTGTTTGGTGATCAACTTCTATCAAAGAGGAATCAAGTAATTACAGACTAAGATGGAAGGAATGTAACTGAGATGTGGAGAAAATTGAGCAAGGATTAGGACGTGAAAAGAGAAGTTTTAATAACACAATCATTAACCCTTCCTTCCTCCACCAAAGTGAAACAAAACCTGGAATGAGGGATTTAGACAGATATAAGTTCATATTCTGGATCATTCACTCATTCATTTAGCATTCACAGCAGTGCATAGCTCTTAATAGTGGAGTATAAGAGTGATGTTAATGGTAATACTTTTCCCAAAGTTATACACACCTAAGATTATTTGATGGTACCAGATGCACTCAGGACTTTAATCTGCTTCTAGTAATCAAATGGAAGCCAAAGATGAGGACATATTATAAGTCCGACCAAGTACTGAGAATCATTGTTTTCAATCTTATGTTGATGAGGGCTCCCATCATTCAAAAGACTGTTTTCTGAATTGAAGTGTGATAAATCGAATGGGTTTGGGGGTGATTAATTATAAAACCTACTCAGTTTCACAAAAAGTAACTGCCAAAAATGTTTCATGCACAAAATGCTTATTTTCATAGTCTCCTATGTAACATACTCATGGAAGAACATAGGGAAATAACTCAAACCTCTTCTCAGAAAAGTGTATTGGAATGCAAATAAGTGATGGTGCATTCATGTTGGGAATTTTTTTTTTTATACCTTGTGACAAAAGTTTTTGGAAACTCTTTGTTAAAAATAAATAAATAAACAAAAAACTCTTTTTTAGAAATAAATTTGTTTGTTAAAAAACAAAATTTAGTTTGTTAAAAAAAATGCCAAAAAGGTCTTTTCCATGATAACTTCTGTGTTCACAGTGGTAAGAATAGAGTCTGTCATGGAGCACCTGGGCGGCTCAGTCAGTTAAGTGTCCCAACTTAGGCTCAGTTCATAATCTTATGGTTAGTGGGTTTGAGCCCGGTGTCGGGCTCTGTGCTAACAGCTCAGAACCTGGAGCCTGTTTCAGATTCTGTGTCTCCCTCTCTCTCTGACCCTCCCCCGTTCATGCTCTATTTCTGTCTCAAAAATAAATAAAAACGTTAAAAAATTTTTAAAAAATTTTAAAAATAAACAAGCATTAAAAAAAATTTCTTTTAAAGAATAGAATATGGCATAAAGTGCCTGCCCAAAAGATATTTACTGAATATATGAATAAACACTGAAGTGCAGTAGGACACCCTGGTTGATAAACATTGCTCTATGAGCTATCAAAGTTTCTAGCTAATAAAAAGCGTTCAGTTTGTTGATAAAATGGATGAACAATTGTTTGTTACAGGCAAGATATATGATCCTATTGTGGTTTGTGAGTCACCAAATCTGAATTGTGTATTAAAATAAGAGAATTTGGAGGATGACACCAGCAGTCTGACATGAAATGTGGAGTTAATGGAATATAAAATGTTTCTTTGGATTGCACCATTCTATTAGAATGCCTCTGATTCTCACAGTTAATCATATACCTTTTTTTCACATTTGTTATCTCCTTCAAGGTTAGAGTTGGTGTATGGTGAGGGGTGTGGGGCATCTTCATGGGAACTACCATAAAGTTAGCATTTTCTCAAGCAGAGACTCTTAGATGGGGTAGAGTACTGCCTACCTTGCTCAGTGTTAGGGATCTTGGTTAAGCTTCTCTTCCCCTAACTATATTCCCCTCTGTTAATTCCAAAAATTCACAGTAATAGTTTCAGTCTTTTTTTGTACTCTTAAGTATCATGTATGCAATTTGCATTCTCTACACAGGTGTTATCAGTCATTTAGTCTTTAGTGTGAATTAAAATCTAATATTTAAATGAAAATGTTTGGAATTAGAAGGAAAATAGAGAGATGAAGGGGAGAGAGAAAGCATCATTGAAAGGAGGAAAAGTATATTATGGGGAGGTGAAAAGACTATGAAACTATGGAATTTTATAAAAACCAATACTTTCCCTCCAGCGGGAAAGTAAAAGACACTTTGGTATATACTGAAGAAACTAAATTAACTCTTCAAAATCTAGGTGTCCTTCAGCCCTTGACATTGGTTTACTCTTCTTAGGACTCTGAAGAAATGTCTTGTCACTTCTTCAGTTGCTTGTGCTGAAAATTTCAGAGTGCCCTTCTGGGCACAGAGTACTGGGCCCTGTACATCTCAGCTTGAGGAGACTGGGCTTGGGGAAAGCAGAGAAAGTCTCTACCTGAAGCTGGGAGTGTTTTCTCCTCCTGGATGGTATCACTCCAGCATAGAATTCCTAAGGGACTGTTTGCAATACATCAGTAAGCAGTTCTTTTTCTCATTGATTTCCATCATTGTAAGCCAGAGCTTCATGCCAGGCCTGTGTATCAGTAGCACAATCACATACACATAGCCAATATCTAGTGCCAAGAAGGCTTGGAATGATCAAACTGGCACTGGGAATCCAAAAAGGTAATATGAAAGGAGTAACTCTTGGCACCCGCATGGGTCTTGGATTTAATAGGCAATATCATCCAAAAGAGAGAAAGAAAACAATAAAATAGTAGTACATGGTGACTACAAATGAACAAAGCAAACACTAAGTGGGATGAGAAGTGGCGAAAGGGAATAGGCTTACTAATTTGTGTTCCAGAACTATTTTCTTAAAAGACGAATTTAAGTAGATGCAATAAAAACACCTTTCTGAGCATTGGGAAAATCTTGCATATTCCAAGGGAGAACACATTTTTTTCCCATCCAGGTCCAAATTTATTTCAATTAACTTCTCAAGAAGCTCTCCATATACCTTTTTAAGTTCATAATTTGGCTGTAGAGAATTTTGCTTAAAGTCAGTGGGCAAAACCTGGGAATAGGATATGGAAATCTCTGAATACAGAAGTCTATTGCAACAGAAGTGACAGGTAATCACACAGAGGTAGGGGTGGGACAACCTGACTTGTGGACTTGAGGGTTAGTTAACCGTGTCTTGACTAGGGGTAAAGAAGAATGGAGTTTACGAAGCCTGATTTTTCTAGGCATTGGGAAGGTACCAATATAAGACACCTTTGTGAATGAAAATAATTCAGTTCACATGTAAAGTAAGTGAGCTTTTAATTTTTTGGCCAATTGGAAAAATCAGGGCCTGTATTTAGTGGGGACTCCCAGAAGATGAACAAAGGACACATGCCCAGTGACTTGGCAAGAGCTTTTAAGGAAACAAGAAAGAGCACCATCTCAACTTAAACATGCTGAGACAAGGGGAGGAGGCCAAGAATGTTGACTTTCAAGTGAAACCAAGCCAGAAAACTTCAGAAATACGAATTAAAGAAACACTGGCCTTAAGGAAGAGAGTCAACTTATTCTAATCATTTCAAAACTAGTTATGAAGTTGCTTTTGGAGAACATAGAGGCCTACTTTTTCTCGAAGTGTGAACTTTTCCAGCTAATGGTCTTAAGGAGGTGGCACTAGGCACAGGATGTCAAGAATGGCTCACAGAGTGAAGCATTTGTTTAGGCAGCATATCGTTCAGCTGTCTGCCTTCCTCTCTATAATCGACTCTGCTCTGCTCTGCACTTGCCAGACAGACACATCAGTTCTGATGGCATGTGCCCTGCTCTGTATGCAAAAGATATCCGAGTATTAACTAAGTTTGCAAGAGGAATTAGGATCCGTAATAAATGCTTTAGCAAAGAGGCTTTGGGGAATAAAAATGTGTCTTCAGGCAAAATTCTCATAAACTAGACATCATCTTTGATTTACAGTTTATAGTATTTTCCTCACTGTATCCAATATCCCCAGCTTGAGGGCTCTTGCTCCATGTGGCATGATTGACTGCCCAAGGTGGGAAGGTAGCTTTGTGCACTGAAGTTAAGTCAATGGAATTAGAAATTGAAGAAACACAAAACAAATAGAGTTTTAAATTTGGGGGAGTGTTTCGTTTTGCTTTGGTACTTTTAGTAGTTAAAAGAAAAATCTTTGTCTGCTACTTCATTCACCAAACAGGAAAACATTTTAAAAACTTGACTGCTACTTTACAAAAGGTGATTTCCCACTGTCTCTTTGATATTAGACACAAGATGGAGACCATAATTGGGAAGGCATGCTCTCATATTTTATATTGTGCATATCAGAGATTCATTTACCTAGACCATTCAAACATGGAATAGAGACTTCTTGAATACAAATGGAGGATGGATGTTTCATCTCCCTCAACTCTCCGTCAAATTTTAAGAAGAAACAAAGAAGGAGAGGAAATGACATATAATTAAACAAACTTAACATCAGTTCTGCACAAGGCACTGGGCTAGCCACATTGGCAAACTGTGTAAAGCAAGTAATTTAATGACATAGAGTGGAAATCAGACCAATATCTTATAAATATATAAAGGGAGATAGCAATCATTAATTAATAACATACAAATGACAAAAAAGGAATCATAAATATCTCAACAAAAGTTTTACTTTTTTTGAGCCACACATATATTCAGCATACAAGACCATCAGAATAATTACCTTAGAAACACTAGAATAGGGGAGCCTGGGTGGCTCAGTTGGGTGAGCATCCAACTCTTGATTTTGGCTCAGGTCATGATCCCAGGGTCATGGGATCAAGTCCTACATCAGGCTCTGAGCTGAGCCTGGAGTCTGCTTGTTATTCTCTTTCTATCTCTCTCTTCCTCCCTCCCTCTCTCCCTCTCCCTCTGCCCCTCTCCCATGCTCATGCAATCTCTCTCTTTCTCTCAAATAAAAAGATACAGGAATGTTCTTTTATAGAACCATATAAATGGATATGTAAATAGTTGGAATACATATTTAGAACTGTCACTTTGGCAAATGAGTACATGGGTATTCATGATTTATGAGTTCCTTACTGCTTGTTTACTCAAAGAGACAGATGGTCTAAGGCATCTCTGAACATATTTCACACTAATAATTTTAATGTTATTGTTATTAAGCAATTTATAAGCTAATATATAGTTCAAGAGTAGGTCCTAAACTAATGGTCTCCTTGTCCCTCTTTTCCACACCTCAAAAGTTATTTATAATTGGCTAAGTCCATGGGAAAACACATGATTATTTCCAGCAAAATGTTCTTGTGTCTGTAGGATACACACAATATATGATGGGGGTGGGGGGAGGGAAGACAGAGAATATGCTGAAGTAGCAGTGTTCTGTGAAATCAAAGGTTCTTTCCAAAAACCAATAAATGGTTGGAGTAGCTATCAGGCAGGACTTGGGAATTTTGAGACGTATACTCCAAGAGTGTGAGTTAACGCAGATGGGTAGAACAAAATAGTTCCATAAGGGAATTGCATAAGCTACCCACCCTGCCCATCCCCCAGCCAAAGGCTGAAAAATTTTTATGGTAGCTTTGCACCATGTTTTGAAAGGACTTATGTGACTTTAGTATGTATATTGGTTCCAGATTATCAGCTCCATTTCTGGATTTGAGTTTTGTCATCTCTAAAATATGTTCATGAATTCCTGGGAAAAATCCCTACTCTCTCAAAATCTAGGTTTTGCATAAAGTGGATACACCACTACCCTACCAAAACCTTATATCCATATCCATTTCTTCAGAGGCTACATTCTGCATAAAGTCTATTTTTAACTCCTTTTCCCAACTGCATATGAAATGACCACATATAAGACACTGCATATTCACATTTAGCATTTACTATTATCATTTCGTATGTTTTTATTTCTCTCAGCTGCATTATGTCTTTTGTCTCAACCACAGGATCACAAATATTCTCTATTTTAATGAAAATCATAATAATATCAAGAAAAAAGCAACATATTCTTTGACAAATCTGAGTGGGTTAAATGCCATTCAACAGAAAATTTAACATGGTGATTTAAAAAAATGTACAGTTGGGGAACATGGGTAGCTCAGTTGGTTGGGTGTCCAACTTGAGCTCAGATCATGATCTCATGGTCCGTGAGTTCCAGCCCTGCATTGGGCTCTGTGCTGACAGCTCAGAGCCTGGAGCCTGCTTTGGGTTCTGTGTCTCCCTCTCTCTCTGCCCCTCCCCTGCTCACGCTCTGTCTCTCTCTCTCTCAAAAATCAATAAATGTCAAAAAAATTTTTTAATAAATAAATAAATGTATAGGTCTAAAATTAAGGTAGATAATAAAATTTGGGAAGGGGGAGAAAAAAAATTCTTTTCATTTTCCACATCTGACTGTAATGACTCAAATGGATTCTATTAAAATGTCCACCGATTTTGGTGTGAGATTGGGGAGGGTATATGCAAGAAATAAGGGATGTCAGGTAAGAGGAAGCTTAGTGGGTGGGTACCTATCAGAGTAAGCATTTGAGCTTGGAATACATGAAATCTTTGGTAACAAATATACATAGTCCTCTGTTAGCCTAAGAGAAACTGGCCTCTGAGCAACTCATTTTCAAATCATTTTCCAACTCCACTGTTTTTGCGGGAGGTTAAAATGAGGAACAAGAAAGCCGTGTAATATTATATGGATGCACCAAACTCCTCTTCTTTCACCCTGGTGGTCTCCTTTTCAGCAGAAACCATGGGGAAACTTCCCTTCCTGCAATATATGGACAGGGCTACTCAAACAGTCACTGAAACCCGTGACTATGTATGCCTGTGGAGGTCAGTTCCCTCTGTTTCTTCCTGTAAGTTTTAGGATATAACCAGCAGAGTAAAGCTACAAGAATGGTGAAGATTATAAATTATAATATAAGGGAGATGTAGAAATTAGAAAAATATGCAAAGTTTCTGCTTTTATATATGGATTTGAGTGAATCCTAGTCTCTTTTACCCCTTTTCCTCTCCCCTACCTATGGCCCCTGAATACCACCACAACTTAGGAAACAAACAAACAACAACAACAGCAAAAAACAAGCATACTTTGAAGATTTTTTTTTTCCTTCATAAAATTAGTCCACCTCAGGACTTTTCAAGAACCTATAGAACTTTTCTTCCCCTGGAGTCCCAGTTGAGCCCTGAAATAAAGACAGACAGAGTCAAAGATACAATTCTGGTCTTTCCGAGCTGGCTTTTGGCCTACGTGCAGCAGCTGATTCTGCGAACTTGGCGTCAATAAAGGAGGTGCCCTCCCTGTTTGTATTGTGCGGGTGTGCTAATCTACCACCCATGTCAAATTGCCTCAGCACTAAGTGTATTTGAAAGGTTCAGCTTGTGAGGTGGCTGAGGATTTGGGGGAAGGGTAGAAAAAGCTTGGCTTTTCTTATCTCATTCAAATTGGTTTGTCCATCTCTGTTACCATGTGTCTCACAAACATCAAGATGGGTGATCTCCCGGGGGACTTTTAGTACATTCCCCTCTGTCAGTTGAGGATTATATCCTACAATCTGTCCCCTAGCGCTTTATACACACCCATTTAAAATAACTCCAGTAACAGGATCTTTAATTGACTCAGGGGATGGTGGGGGGTGGGGGGTTCCCAGTATGATTGTCGTTTTGGTTCAAGGGGAAGAATGAAGTTGATTCTGTGCCTTGTGTCCGAGTAACAATATGTGAAAAGATTCATTTAGTCCTTAATCCTCAAGGAGGATCTGAAAGGAGCTGATCGTTTAACAGCCACACAGTGTTCTGCTTTCGAGCTGTTTTTCTTATTTATGTCTTGGTTGTTAAAGCTCTAACCATTCCCTTTATTGTTCAGTACGGAAAAAAGAAAGAAAGAAAGACAAATTGGTATTAGCAATTCATAGAGCAATGACTCCACACTTAGAAATGAAATCTAAAGTCTTGCAGGAAGAAAAAGTTTGGTTTGGAATATTTTGTGAGTCGTTTGGGAACAGAGCCTCCTGCACGACAACTGGTTCTTCTGGAGAAATAGGAAACAACGAGACTGGACAGAAGAAAACAACAGCTTTCAGTAAACGGATGTAAATAAACTGAGCATTGATTTTACCCCAACTGGAGCTGGTGCAGTCATACTGACTTACATGGGCACAAATGAGTTTTGAAGCAGGTATGGGATTGTATCTGTCTTAGTGTTTATAACAAAAATATTAGGCAGCCTAGAATTTCCATAATTAACTTTTTTTAGGTAGGATAAAGGTTACCCTTTCAACTCCCATTTTTCCAAAACATCCCTAGTAGTAAATCAAATGAAGAATATTATAAAATTGGGGGAGTAGGAGGTAAGGGGATTATGCAGCTAGCTGCTATAAGCAAATGAGGAGTGTTTCTTTTTATTTTTAACAAACAGTACTTGCTTGTTTTCATTTGATCTTGCCAGGTTGTACTGCTGTTTATGTCACCTGGTAAGCTATCAGAGAACAAGCTAAACAAAAGCTCCCCAAAGTTTCTAGAATGGGGAACTGTGGAGGCTGACAGATATAATATTTCTCAAGTTTCTTCTGGAGTGGTGAGTGGCTCACCCACTCATACCAACGTGACCCCAAAATTTAGTGTGTGTGGGGCACAGGTTGCAAAACCTAGTATGGCTAGATTTTGGATTTTTCTTGCTATATTGATCATGATTCCAGGTACATGCATAAAAATACATCCTGATACAGAATAGCCCAGGAAGGTAAATATATAAATCAAAGCAAACAGAAGGGGTATATTGTGTTAAAGTAACAAAGTCCAATGAGACAAGGATGGGCCTTGGCCAAGGCACACACAGACAACATCTGAATTAATAAAAGAACCACAGAGGTATCTACTATCTACTAAAATCCTGAATTAAAATTTTTCCTTTCTTTTTTCTTACCTTTCCTCTTTTAAAACTATTTTTGAGAGAATCCAAGAATTTGGGATTTAGTGTAGTGAAATCAAATTTAAAAAAGGGAATTGGACATCCGAAAAGAAAATGTTTACATATGAATTTAGCCCTAAAACAAAATGAAGTGACCTAAAAATAATTCCTCAGTTGAAGAAATTTCAAGTTATTATTGAAGTAAATTCTGGAAAGGCAGTTTTGAAAGGCAGTGTTGAGCTATAACTCACCATTGGGATCTAAAGCTTTTCTGCATAACTAAACATCTAGCCAAAGATGACAGAGAACCACAGGCTCCTCATGACCTTTAGCGAACAAACCAAATAGCCATTTGATTATTTCTCACAGATTCTGTTATTTGATTAATATTATAAGATCAACAAACCATTTTCACTAGTAGTAAGTGCTATTATTACAGAATATAATATGGAGGGAAAATAATTCAAGAGTGGTATTTTGCCTATCTTATCCCATGAATCTCCTAAGTTGGTGTTCCAGGGTCCATAACCAGCCACAAGAGTATGTATTGTAAGCAGATGGCCTTTAGTATGGGGTGCCAAAAGGAATCTCTTGACACTGAAATATTTTCTTCAAGAGTGTTGGGCACCCCCATGGGCTCTCCATGGCATAATTCTTTAAGATAAAAATATTTCTGAAAATCATTGCTCTCCTTTCCCTAGTCCCCTGTGAAAGAGTTGTTCTCATAGTTTTGTTTTTGTTTTTTTTTTTTCCTTCCAGGTTAGACAATAATAGGAAGACATCCTTGCTTTTGTTAGGGACCCAATCTAAAATTAGTAGAGGTCAACAGATGAAGAGAGGAGGGGGGGTGAATGAGAAAATCTCATAATGTAGAGTGCAGCTGTCAACAAGGGTTTGAGAAGAGTATCCCCAAAGGGCTGCTCTAATTTTGGATTTCCCTAAAACATTTTCATATGTATTGTAATCCATGTTTTGGCGAGCAATGAATAAAAGACTTTCTTTGTGGCAACTCCCCAATCTTACAGATCATTTTAACAAACAGACTAAAGTTGCCCTCATCTTTCCTTTAAAAGATGCCATAAACAAATCCTTAAACATAAATCCCAAGGAATTCTTTAAAGAAGTAACCTTTAGGAGGGGCGCCTGGGTGGCGCAGTCGGTTAAGCGTCCGACTTCAGCCAGGTCACGATCTCGCGGTCCGTGAGTTCGAGCCCCGCGTCGGGCTCTGGGCTGATGGCTCAGAGCCTGGAGCCTGTTTCTGATTCTGTGTCTCCCTCTCTCTCTGCCCCTCCCCCATTCATGCTCTGTCTCTCTCTGTCCCGAAAATAAATAAACGTTAAAAAAAAAAAAAAATTTAAAAAAAAAAAAAAAAAAAAAAAGAAGTAACCTTTAGGATTCAGTCCCCTGTATGGGCACGTTGATGTTGTTCTATCGTAATATATTCTGGACATGTTAAGTATGTGATACAGTTTCTAGCAATCCTAAGCATCATAGACATTTAGAATTAAAAAAAAAAATTAATGAAACATTCCTTTTTCTTTACACTGGAGTAACAGTGACTTTAGTTCAGCTTGATCTTACTTTCACATCTGAAGTTCCTAATGGTGTTCATCTTCAAAGTTCATCATCAGTTCCTAAGAAATGTCTTCCATACTAATACAATGATAAAAACATTGTGTAATCCCTAAAGGTAAAGCTCTGTCTTAACTTTCTTTATAATCTTGTATGGCCCCTTTGCCATACTGGCATGTAGTAGGCTTTTAATATATTTATTGATTTAAGGATTTAATACAAATAGGTAGCATAACAATAGTAATAGTAATAATAATGATGATAATAATAATAATAATATTGAGGTAGAAAAGCTTATTTATGGTTTTTAGTAAGGCAATCCCATTTCATTTTGGGCTAATGCCATCCAGTGAAACAGATGAAGGGAGCTAACTCAAGTATTAGCAGGAAAATGAATGATTGGTGTTTATTACCCTTTGAACATGCAAAAATATGTGTCAACACAATGCTATAACTAGCAGACAGCAAATTGCCAGCAAGGCAGCCTCAACATAGCCAAAGGAGTAAAGCATAGAAGATTCGACATAGGCAGCCATAGCCAAAATGTCCTCCAGAAACATGCTACTTGACCCATATTTCCACTCATCGTGCTACCTAGTAGCTCTAGTTCTAGAGCTTGATTCAATACTGCCCTGCTTTCTTTTGACCTGACGATTGTGAACTTGCAGTCACCAAAGAACACTGTACCATTGCCAACCTAAGGTACCCTGTACTGGTCAACATAGTCATCAAAACTAGTGTGGTCACTGACGTAAAAGCATGAGGAAAATTATTGGCTTTATATATATATATATATATATATATATATATATATATATATATATACATATATATATATATATATATATATATTATTACAAATGACTAACCAAATAAGACTACTTCATGTTTCAGTAATGCCAAGAAGGCTCAGAGTGAGAGCTGGAAAAATTCTCGATGTTTGATCGAAGTGTTAGATGCTGTACATGATGAGTCTCTTTATCACTAGATAATAAGCAATATTGCAGAAGTCCTTGGTTCTCCTGGATGGGATTGCTGAATAGTTGAAAGCCACAAAGATATCCACCATCACTCTTTGACTTAGTGCAAATCACAGAAGCCAGCTGTGATCTCCATTTGAAATTTTCATTTTTAGTGTAATACAATTGTCTTTTGCTAAGAGCCTGATTTATTTTAGCCTTAGCCAGCCTTCATATATAAATGTTTAGACCTTGCTTGAACCAATAAACCTTTATATTCTTTGAAAAACTGTGATGGATTATATGCCTGGAGAACATGCTCTTCCTCAGAAGGATAATTAAAAGCTTGTTATTTTCCTGTGTGCATCAAAAACCAAAGCTAGATGTGGCTTTATAAAAATCAAGAAATGAATTATCAAGACTTGAACCATACTTTACAAGTGTTAGTCTTGAATAACAAAAACAAGTTGATAAAATAAAAACAAAGCACAGTCATTTATATATATCATAATTGTTATAGATGGAAACATATGAGGAAACTAGATTCAATTTATCAAATATTTTAATCTTCAAAACAACTCTGCTATATATGTGTCATTATTTCCATTTTTAGATACAAAATGTTAAGTAATTTGTCCAAGGGTTCAAACTAATTATTTTGAACCTCCAAGTCTAGTTTTTATTTTATGAGATTTAAAAAATTTTTTTAAATGTTTATATATTTTTGAGAGAAAGAGAGAGAGCACAAGCAGGAGAGGGGCAGAAAGAGGGAGACACAGACTGCAAAGCAGACTGCAGGCTCTGAGCTGTCAGCACAGAGCCTGATGGGCTCGAACCCATGAACCATGAGATCATGACCTGAGCTGAAGTCAGACACTCAACCAACTGACCCACTCAGGCGCCCTTATTTTATGCTTTTTAATAATATACCACACATTTTAGTAGAGACCTGTCATGGGCCTGGAGTACACCAAGCAGGGATATGGCAGTCATATATTCGTGTTCCCCTAGATTCATGTTAAATGGGTGTGTTAGGCAAGATATGCCCCCCACCCCCCAGAGATGCCCCTTTCCTAATTCCCTGAAATTGTGACTATTAGGTTACATGACTATGGCGAATTAAGGTTGCAGATGAAATTAATGTTGCCATTAGTTGACCTTAAAATAGATTTTTCTGAATTATCTGATTGGGCTCAATGAAATCGCAAGACTCTTAAAAGTGAAAGAGAAAGATGTGGCTACAGAATAAAGGTCAGAGAGATGCAATGTGGCTAGCAGAGGAAGGGGTCAATGAGTTAAGGGATGTGGGCATGTTTTAGAAGCTGGAAAAAGCCAGAACATAGATTTCTTCCCTAGAGCCTTCAGAAAATGAACATACATTGCCAACATCTTGATTTTAGTCCAAGGGGCCCAATTTTGGACTTCTGACCTCCAGAACAATAAGATAATACATTTGTGATTTTATTAGTTGAATCCAATAAATTTGTGGTTAATTTGTTACAGCAGTAATAGAAAACTAATACAGCTTGTATATATGATACCCCCTCCTACATCCATTTATTTTTTTGGCTTTGTACCCAGTTCACAATTTCATCTGCCAATCTGACCTCCTACTAGCTTCTGCCTTTGCACCTTGAAGTTGGTAGAACATTGAAGACCATCTCTCTTGAACTAACCCAATGGGTAACAGTGAGAACCCTAGCCTTGCAATCTAGGACCTGCTCTTCCTTCAGATTCCAGTTCCAGGGGTCTAATGCTGGATAACTGGGCACCAATGATGTGATGTTAGATCATTCCAAATATTGTATCATGAGTCAAGGTAAAATAAAAATTAAATTACATGCTTTGAAAACTTCATAGCTTATTTAAGGCTGGAAACACTTTCTTAGATTATCTGGTTTAATAGTCTTATTTCAAATCTTCATTTTTCAGATGAGGGGATAGACTCAAAAAGGTTATGCAACTTTACAGAGATCTCACATCTTATCTGTGGCAAAGCTAGATCTAGAACAAATTCTCCCAATTGTGAGTGCAAAACATTTTCTTGGCCTTGACTCAACCTGAGTTTTATCTTATAGGTGAAGTCTTAGAAGACCTGGTGGAATAAATTGCTTATTTTCCCCAGGACTCAGGATGACCTGATTTCCTTAATCCTGGAATTCTATCCTGTACTTCTCCTCCTAACATACCATCATTAACTTGATTTTCTTCCTGCCTTCTCCCTCACTCTCCATCATATGTAAACTCTGATTTACATCTGAACAGGAAACATTCAAAATATATTCCTGAAGTGTTTACCCAACAGGCCTCCAGGCAATACCCACAATGAAGAACTGAACAATCATATATTCTATTTTCTATTGGTTGTGAATATTTACTTTATGACAGAATCCTAATCCACTCTCAAGAGGTTAGTAAATTCACTGGAACTCTTTTCTGGAAAGATTTTAAGTTTTCAAATAATTCACCTTTATCTCAGTCCCACAAAACAAAGCCTTCTCTTGGCCTTTAACCATGACATCGCATTGAAACTGGAGTGATCTGTAATTAAATAATAATAAAAAAAAGTTTCTGTCTTGAAGGGATCATTATCTACCAAGTTGGCACTTCAGATATTATCTTCAAACAATCAAGCACATTAAAACTCCTTCCTCCAGTGGTGTATATATTTGAACTAAGCCCACTATTCTTAGCCCTAAATTGGCTCCTATCTGGTCTTATCTCATATTTCTTCCCCACCTCAACCTCACTTATGAATTTCTAGTAGTTCCTTGACTTCACTAATGTGTGTCTTAATACATTTACTCTTACTAATCATGTTCTCCTAAACTATACCCATCTACTCATTCATTTATTGCAGAATGCATTTTCTGAGTACCCATATGTCAGGAATGAGGCAAAGTGCTGGAGTGTTCATAAGCAAAGCATAAAATCCATGAATCAAGAGAATGTAGGATATAGTCAAATAAAACACCAGTTACAAGAAAGCACATGATATAGGTATAACAGTAGGGTAACTATAGATCTGCTTGGGAGAAACACCTGAACCTGAATTTGTGAAGGGAGCCTGTTTGAAAGAGAAACCATGCCTTTTATCATCACTGCATAGCTTGGGAGTGAATAGCATACAATTCACACTCAGTATGTGTTGATAGAATTAATGAGCACAATCTGTGATGAGATGCCTCCTGAGACACTGAGTTACTATGATTCCGTTGCTTGCAGATGACTTTGCATCATAAACATTTATTGTCTGTCTGGGTAGAGTTAATCAGAGAGTGGTAGAAATTACTTGGATACTTTAGGTTTGTAAATTAAAACCTTTTGAGTTATTTCCATCATTGAATGTGAGTGAGCAAATTCAGTCACTCCCAGGGCAAAGAAAAATTTAGGGATTAGACACAAGTATTGTTGAATCCTGGCGTTGCCATTTATGTGTATGTGACATTTGGCAGGTTAAACTCTATCCTATAATAAGCCCTATCTAGTAAATGGGTACATAACAATGACACCTTATAAGAATTAAAAGCAATAACATCAAAGGATGTGGAAGAATGATTGCTATTAGTGAACACTTAATAAATGTTGTTAGTCTTCTTTGCATCTTCCCCGTTTGATGATATACATTTAGCATAAATTTTTGAATAGCTGAAGTAGATGGAATTATGCACAAATAATTGAATTTCTATTCAGCATTTTGCACTGTAATCCATATCCAGTACTAGGATAAAGAATCAAGAATTGGAGCTATGTTAAATAAATGTCCTTCCTATCCCTTATATACTATCAGCTCTCTATTGAACAACAGGAAAGAAAATATAGGATTATGGGATAGACCATATTCTAAATTTTTTTTAAATGTTTAATTATTTTTGAGACAGAGAGAGAGAATGAACGGGGCAGAGTCAGAGAGAGAGGGAGACCCAGAATCCGAAGCAGGCTCCAGGCTCTGAGTTGTCAGCACAGAGCCTGACACGGGGCTCAAACTCACGGACTGTGAGATCATGACCTGAGCTGAAGTTGGATGCTTAACTGACTGAGCCACCCAGGCACCCCAAGATAGATCATATTCTATATCCATAATGTTCCTGGATTTTAGAAATTAATATAGTTGCAAATAGCACAGTGGTATCGTTTGGAAATTCAATTACTCACAAGTTGATGGTATAGAGATATGTCATGGAGACCTCTAGGTAACTATTAAATCCATTTTCCCTTCTTCCTGGGCCCCCAGTGAGCCCTCACTTCCTAGTCCCCATAGGACCTAGATTTGGCTACATGATTGACTTCTACTGAGTGGAATATGAGTGCCTGTGACATATGCCACTTCCTGACCTGTCCCATAAAATCCTCCCATGCATGATTCTCTGAATCTTCACATCTTCTAGCTGACAGGATGAGCCCCCAAGATGAGCTTGGGGGAGATGGCAGGAACACAGAATGGAAAAAGTCTGAGTCCCTGAATCTCTGCTTGGAGAGTTGCCCAAATAAGAACACCTTTTGGATTACTAAGTGAGAAATAACTTACATTATACTAAGCTGCTGAGATTCAGAGGTGCCTCTTTTGTGATATTTAGCATTATTCCTTTCTAATATAGGACCTAAAGGATAAAGCCCAAAAACTTTAGTTCCAGTCCTGTGTTTACTAGCAACTGGCCTCATGTTAAATAATGGCTTCCTTTTCCAAGGTTTTGGATAGACTGTTTAAGGTAAGATAGCACTTCTTTGCTTTCTTCTTATTCTCAGCTCATAACATTGTGCCTAGAAGATAGTAATTGCTCAATAAAAATTTAGTAAATAAAATAATTCAATAATTGTTTTTATATGGAGAAGGATCTGTCTCATATGGTGTTTATATGCATAAACTCTCCAGTTAGACCGCCTGGGTTCAAATCCTGGCTCAGACAACTTAATGACTGATATTGGTAAGGTTACTAAACTCCCTGTGTCTCAGTGTTCGTATTGATTAATGAGAGTAAAAATAGAAACCTACCTTGAAGATATCCCCCTCCATTATTATAGGAGTTAAAGAGTTAATAGATGTAAAGCTTTTATTTATTTTATTTAAATTAAATTTAATTTTTTTAACATACCATCTCACATTAGTTTCAGATGTCAGGTTTTTAAAACAGGGCCTGTCCATAGTAAGAAGTCAGGAATATCATTCTGTATTGAATGAAAGAGAATTTCTTTCTCTTTTTTTAAAGGTTATTTATTTATTTATTATGAGAGAGAGAGAGAGAGAGAGAGAGAGAGAGAGAGAGAATACCAAGCAGTCTCCGTGCTGTTAGCACAGAGCCCAAAGAGGGGCTTGATCTCCTGAGCTGCAATGTGATGACCTGAGCCAAGATCAAGAGTTGGATGCTTAACCAACTGAGCCACCCAGGCACCCCAAGTATTTATTTCTATGCGCCAGACAATGTCTAGCATCTTTATTCTACTAAAGACCCAGAGTATGTGCTTCCTAGAGCCCACTCCTATATTTTGTGGTGATAAACTGGAATCCTGTCTGAGTGTATGCTTTATTGAACATGATTTAGGCTAGGGATCTGACACCAAGGACTAGATGCAGGAATACTTTTTGGAAGAATTATGAAAACAGCGAAGCTTCAGGCTTCTGAAAAGGAGTTTTGTAAAAGTAAAAGCTACCCAGAAGCGGCCATAACACCTTTGTCTGAAATGATTGCCCTGGCCCGGCTGGATATTCATATCTTATCAATTCTTCAGTGCCCAGCTCAATTATTACCTCTTCCCCAAAGCCTTAGCTGAGGGCTCCATGAGGAAATGATGAGATCCTCCTCACTGCCTTTCATATTGTTTATATTCTTCTTCCTTGACTTGCACTTATGCATATGCTTTTGTTATCTCCCATACTAAAATAGAAGCTTCTTGAAGCATGAGTCCATGTAACTACCTGTCTTACAGAGTGTTGCATCCCCCAACGCCCTCCTGGTAGCAACCTTGAGTTGAAAGCATGGAGAATAAAGGGAAATGAAACAAACTGGACATTTCCCCTGCCCTCTAACTTTCAAGCTTTCCTGAAGGAACATCAGGGACCAGCACACAGTACTCTAAGGAAGAGGCAACTCTGTAAGAAAGATTACTGTCCTTATTTAAAAAAAAAAAAAATTACTGAGAGGGATTGTAAAGTAGAATATGGGAATATTCTAAAATAACCTCTGAGATTTAAAAAAAAAGAAAGACAAAAGGAAAAGCTGAAGAACCACTGCTATAGGGACTCTGGGAGTAGCTCTGACTGCCTCAAAGCCCTGGGAACCAATTTAAAATCATCCGGTTCTAACTCTGAAGCATACCTCCTCAGCGGCTGGGGCTTTACAGTCCAGTACACATAAGCCAACTCTCAACTTCCAGACCAATGACAGGGATCAATGATTCGTATAAATGCCACCAGCAGATAATTGGCCATTTGGGTCAGAATCACTAGCCTTGTTGCAGAAGTAGAGACATCTGTCTGGGAAGGAGGAGTCTCTTTCTCTTTGGCAGTTTCTCAACTGCCCAGCTCTGATGGGTTATGTCAACACTGCCAGTGGAACAAAGTTCCAGTCTGGAGGCCTGGATACTTGAGCTCTGTCTTTGACCTAGCAGCGGGTCTGACACAGATTGAAGGGACAAATGCCACTGAATGGCTCTGGACAAGCCATTTAACTTCTCTGGGTTTCAGTTATCTCTTAACGAGAAATGAAGAAGCTGGACCACATTCCGTTTATTGGATGATTTTTGATGGTGCCAGAGTGAAAGCTTATGTCCCTTCATAATGCCTTTGTGAAAGACAAGAGATAAGGGGTTATAAGTCCCTCACTGTCCACCATCAATCACACAGGTATGTGTGTGTATGGCACACACTTGCCCTAACATCATTTGTACAAGGAATCTAAAAGCCAAAAGCCAAAAACCAAAAACAACAACAACAACACCAATAAAACAAAAAACAAAACAAACAAACAAACAAAACAACAGTTTACTGAATTTTCCTCTAGGAGTCTGACCATGTACAGCATCTCCCCAAGTAGAGTCTGACTATATACTGTACCCGCCCCCCCCCACCCTGCCCCGGGTACCTGATGCTACAGGCAGTGACCAGCTGAATTTGAGTTAGTGATAGGTGGCCCTTAACAGTTTATACTACTGATCAGATTATCAGGGCTGGCTGCAATAATCACCTCAGTAAAAATCTCCATATAGCCCAGAGATTTCTGAGTCTTACGAATGCCTATTTAATGAAGCAATATTTTTAAGGAGAGAGATCCAGTTAATTAGAATATTCAGCTGTGCTCTTAACAACATTTGAGCTATTAACTACTTCTCATCAACCCCTTTTCCCTTGGGTTGGAAGAAATACCTGGTGGTGCCCTTACCAATCTCTAGAATTCAAAGCCAAGGTTTTTTCCCTGGCGCACTTATATTTTTACCAGCTAGAAAAAACTGAGAGATCATAGGCTATTCTTATTGGTAATTTATTGAGTAGAGAAAGCTGATTAGAAAGCAAAGAAGGAGGCCTTCATCTCTCACACACATGCACACATAAATGCAACTGCCTCCCTGTCCTGCTTTGCAGCCCCCACCATGCGTGCGGACCCTTGTCCACATTTGCACTGAACAGGACAAATGGCCTATTTTCAGTCAGCTGGAGTCAGCTGCCTCCCACGTGCCACTGCCTCGCTGACTCCTCATTGTTCTTCAGGCCTCCAGCAGCAGGAGGGAGGGGACATGTGGAGCCACTCTCACCCTCTGGCCCCTTTCATCACACCACAGACAGACACTTTCCAAGAACTTGAATGGGCATCCACAACCTCCCCTCTGATTGCTCATTAATCTGCCCCTTCAGACATTCCTCTGCCTTTTGGCCAGGCTGGCCCATACCCCAAGAGGATAATATTCAGAGTGGAACCACTTATTTTGAGCAGTAAGTATAATTCAGGAAAGCAGGGCCTTCTAGTAGTATCTGAGTATTAGGTACATCTGAGCTCGCTAAACATAAGCTTCTATCTGGAGTATGTGAAATGCCATGAACTAGTAACTGTTGGAGGGGGGGTAGTGGATGTGTGTCCACTGAGAGACTTCCCTGAGCAAAGCTCTGCTAGGGGCCTGGCGACAATAAAGAGAAGGAAGCATTTCAAAGATTGCCCTTGTCTTTAAGAAGCTGTCCTTCTAGGTGGGAAGATAAAACATGACCACACGAAGAGGAAGTAAGTGAATTTCAACAGAATGTAACACTGTCAGAGGAGGGATGGTGGATTTCCAAGCTGGAAGGCACCTGAAAATCTTGAAGGAGGAAGTGGGATTTGATTTGAGCCTTAAAGGATTGCAGGCTTTATGCAAATAGAGTGGAGACAAGGCCAATGGTTTGAGTACCAAGGCAGGATAGTAGGAGAACACCGCACAGCAACTAGGCTGGGGCAACTGAGGCAGAGGGTTGGCACAGGGGGTAAGTGGGTGGCCGATCTGGGAGGCTGAGCCAGAGGTGGGGTTGAAGAGACCTTTGTTTTCTTCCATGGTTGCTGTCAGATAGAGTCATTTGCCAGCTCTCTGCTATTTCTAAGATGAGATAGGGACACTTCCCTATAGTCACTCACAGTGATGTCGTGTGGGTGACAGAGATATTGTTTGTAAAGCACTTAGAAATAAGCAGCCAGTTTAAAATAAGAAAGATATTGCCTTATGATTTCAAACCGAGCTTTCTCTGTCTAATGAAGCAGCTTCTCACCTAAGCCTCTCCCTGGGTGTTCACCAGGCAGTTTAAGAAACAGCATGAAATCTCTGCCAGGCCCTAGGCTACCATTTAGCACACTGAAGCAGCAACTTCTGGAATGGTCCCCCAGTGGCCTGGCAGGGTCCTGTTCTCTGTGAGATGTCCATTTGACTCCCAGTGAAAAGGCTGCATCAACAGTTATAATCAAGCACGCACAACGTGTGAGCTGCTGAACAGAGCACAATGCTTAACACAGCCCTTTTACATTTCATTGAGTAGAGAGTAAGCTTGTGAATAGGGGTGTGTTGCTGGGAATCCAGAGGTCTCAGAGCTAGGGTCCCTCTGGCACAAGGAAATGTCATGATGTGAAGTGAGCATGCCATGTATTTATACTATTTGAGCCATTTAATGTGGATCTTGATTATGACTTCTCCTCATGCCCCACAGCCAGTGTGAGATCTCATACTTCAAGAAAAGGATGTGTAAGTGTCCCTTTTTAGGTGGCTGCATATGCAGACACTATCTGCCTTGCTGTATGTGGAGTGTGAGACTGTAGACTCATATGAGCGTTGAAACCAAAGCAATCATATCCACTTGCTTTTGTCTTTTAAAAAGAAACACCTCTTAAAATGTGTTTTACAAGGTCATTTCCTCAATGCTGTCATCCCATCTTATTCCAAGGATGAGAATAAAAGCTCAGTTGTGAGCAGACCTGGGCAACCATTTTCATTTTCATTTCATGGACATGTATATACTGCTGTAGCAGCTTTCCTTTACAGTGAATATCAGTGCATGCACATAAAGTAACAGTCTCTCTTTTTCACCTCTACGTCTGAGAAATGCAAGTTTACAAGGGAGTTCTCCATAGGAACAACTGAAAAAATGAAGAATCTGTAGAGAGCTGTGGAGAACATTTCAAATAAAGGTATTAGACAACTGTAGGCGATTGCACTCATTTTCTCCTACCAGAAGTCCAGGAAGGGCAGGCACTGAGCCCTCTGACCTCCCAGGAAGAGGAAGCCCTCCTTCTTTCCTACCTCCTGGATTCTGGGAGGCAACAGAGTTCATTCCAAGGTGCCCCAAGAGAATCACTAGACTGACAAAGAGAATCCTGCCCCCAACATGCATGGATCATCATCTTCTTCTTCATCTTCTTCTTCTTCTTCTTCTTCTTCTTCTTCTTCTTCTTCTTCTTCTTTTAATTTATCTTTATTTATTTTGAGAGAGATTGAGAGCAAGCAGGAGAGGGTCAGAGAGAGAGGGAGACAGAATCCCAAGCACTGTCAGCTCAGAGCCCAATACGGGGCTTGAACTCATAAACCATGAGATCATGATCTGAGCCTATGTCAAGAGTCAGACACTTAACGGACTGAACCACCCAGGGACCCCAATGTGCATGGATCTTAAAACATGTAAATCTTGGTTCAAGTTATTGTGAAGTAGATGAGGGGTGAAGGATGGAAAGAATTCTATTATATGAGCTTCAAAATGATGAGACTCCCTCAACTGCCTCCCTTCTAACATCTGGACTAATGAAAAGAATTACTTGTAGAGTCCCAGAAGTTCATGGACGGAACAGTTATTTAGAGATCTTCTTTATTGGCCTTCTCTCCTCTCATCCCTTTCCCCCACATATTCACAACACTAGAGAAATATTTGACTAATGAGCTCTTTGTTCATTTTTCCCAGGCAGAGAGAAGGCTCATTGTTGGCATCATCAGTACTTTCAAAGGTTGCGAGACTGGGTTGCATTTATCATTAGTCTCAGTTCCACTGCCTAGTCCCTGTGCTTTCCCTGAACAATGTCTTGCCAAATGAGAAAACTCTTCTAAAAAGCCACAGTACCACCTGGCCTGATGCTCAAGCTTCTAAAATTGGGCTGGAGTCAGACTGAAGGCATCTCCTCTGTGCGTTACTACATGGGTTCTTGAAGGAAAACTTTTGGAGATCACTATTAGCTTCCCAGAATTCTAAAAAAACCTGCTGTGAGGTATCACGAACTCTTCTTGGGCCATGCTTTGTAATACAAGCAAAAGGAGGAGGAAAAGGAGAAGAAAAAAAAAAAACACAATGCAGAAAAAATATATTACATGTAAAGAGGGTGGGTGTTGTTTTTGTTTTATAGACAAACACATACATGTGTGAAGATGTGTCTGTATGGGGTGGGTGTTCTGGGCTATTCTTTAAAAATCTGTTTATTATTGAAAGTCTCACTCAGAAGTATTTGAAAGATGCAGCTCTGGGTGAATGAAACGTCCCAGGGAATCACAGCCTAAAAATAGGCCCCTAACTCAGTGGCGTACTCCTATTGGGCCTCAGGGTACAATTTCATACTCTCTTTGAGTTTATTTCACAAATGGTACCCCAAAGCCCCCTAAACTTAATGACCGAGCGATTTAATCACATGTTCTTTATCCACACTGACTCATGCCAAAATCAAGTATTCCCCCTTCTGCTAGGATTCTGTAAAAAGGAATGAGACCAATCCACATTTAATAACATTACTGTTTGAAGAGCTTGATATTCCTTGTGATTAAAGTATTTGCACCAGGCTAACACACTGCCTAAGCACCTGCTCTGGGCTAAGCTTTTTCCTGTGTGCCAGGTCACTTCACTTCACGTCAGTCAACGCAGGGGCTGCAGCATGAGCTGAAATGGCCCAGACAAGCTTGGTGAAATGGCAGGGTTAACCTACCAGACATTTATTTGCATAAAGGGCTGAGAAAACAACAGGGAAAGCAAACAACCCAGTACAAATGGGGTTTATCAGGACAAACTTGACCAAGAAACAAAGCTTTAGTCATCTGAGTACGACATCGTTTCCCTTCAACCTTGCCTTTTGGCCAAAATAACAACTGAAGCCAGAGTGGTATGGGAGGAAGCAGGAAGAATAGTAGCAACTGAGAAGAGTTAGTTGAACTAAAACTCTATGTAAAGCAGCGGTGCCCTGGCATCCATTTAGCAGAGCATGCCATGAATAGGATATGAGAGGTTTCCAACCCCCAGCTTCCCCTCAGGTGCTCATGTGGCCTTGACGCCATTAGACTTCCTGTGCTTTGGCAGCAATGCCAAGTAGGAATCTGTGGTGTCCAGAGGAAGATGACAGTGTGTCATGGACAAGGTATGCCTAGAAGTGGCAGTGGTACCTGTCTAGAGCAGCAGGTAATGTCACTGAAGGCACATGTGAAACACCCTCCGAAAACTCCAAAGTTTACCTTAAACCTGGGACTTTGGAATGGGCTGGAATTCTACATGGAACAGTGAGAGAAATAGCCAGAGAAATATTGGTTACTCATATTTTATATGTAAGTATTAAATTGCAAAAAAAAAAAAACCATATCATAAATCACATGTTTCCTTCAAGTGTCCTTTGGAGAATACAACCTATCATATTTTAGCTACTTGTTTTTTTCTAAGTTACTAATAAGGACTACCCAGCATGTACAAGGAGATGCTCTACATAATTGGAAGCTAGATATAGACACACAGATCAGAGAATCTGGGTCACAAAGGAGAAAATGCTTCAGACTTCCTGGACATGCGTTAAGGAAGATACATTGCTTCAGGCAAGCTCTGATAAGAAGTTACTAAGGAAAGAAATATGAATTGATCATTTCCAGATTCATAAGTTTACAGCTGACTCTAAAGGTGCAGAGAGGTGTCAGAGCATTTGAAAATTAAAATGATCAAATATTAGTTTTTTAAGCTCTGGCTGGAAGGAATTTCAACAATGTAAGATATCAAAATGAGATATCTAGTTCGCTTGCTGGAGTGTTCTCTGTTTATCTACAAACAAGGTAATATCTTGATATTAGATAATGGAATATTTTTAGTCATTTTTCCTACTTATACTTTTGTGTCATCCCCCAGTTTTAAATGAGAACTACTTTAATCTCATGGTGGGGAGGGGAAAATGCTGTGATTGTTTCTTTCCACAATTTCTTACATTTTATGATCTTGCGACCTGAAATTATCACAGTATGGTAGTTGGGACAAATCATACCTGGATATTAAGTTCATTTTCCCGTGTTACAGTGTGGGTTTTGGTACATTCTTCACAAGTAAAGCCACAGCTACCAAATACAGATGAACATTAAAATCAGCACAGTCCTCAGATTTTTCAGGCTGGAGAAGGTCATTTAGTAAACTGGAGAAGAGAATTACTCTCTGGTTTACATGCACAATGAATGACAAAATTTAAAAAGTGTGCACGTAAACATGTTCAATATTAAATCCATTCCTGTTCAACACCATTTATTAAGTACTAACCATATGCAAGGCACCATGCCAAATGTAATATAGGCAAAATTGGGTCAATATTGTTATGTTTTGTAGAGGGGCATTTTTGGTCAGTAGAGACCAAGTAAAACATACCAACTGTGATTATAAGACAAATTATAAAAAGTTGTGTAAGAATTTTACAAGGGCTTGGTACATAGGTAAGAGAAGAATCAGGATAGTACAAAGTGACAAAAAGTAAAAGATGAGCCAAGAGAGGAGCCAGTAAATGAAATGCTTCAGAGAGTTTAAAGTGGAAAAAAACATAGAAAATAGTTTATTGTTGTTGTTGTTGTTGTTTTAGTTGTATTCCATCCCCCTTTTACAGATGAGGAAACAGAGATGTAGAATTAAAGTCACTTGCTGAAGTTCACATTGCCAGAAAATGTCAGGCTCAGAATTTAAACATGTTCATCTGACTATAAAGTGTGGACCTTTACATAATATTAAGGATCATGATGAAGTTAACCAGTAACAACTGAAGAGGACCAAATAAGCATGGTTTAAAATTTTTTTTTCAACATTTCTTAGTATCCAGGAAGCTAGATTAGAGGAAGTAATTAGGAGATTAACCCAGGATTGGGAAAATGGCATAAATTCAGAAATTGAGAACTCTAGAGGAGGATTTAAATGGTTAAAATCTAGTGATGTAATGGCCGATCCTAGGTTGTAAAATGGAAGAACAGCAAGAAAGAGTGAGATGACAGAACTGAGTGAACGTGTGCTGTGGTTGGGATTTCCTAACGGGTGAAGAAAAGTTTAGTGGGAGTGAGAGAATGGGCATGGTATATTCAGGGAGAGCTGTTTCAGAGTTGAAGATCACATAGATGGAGGTGCAGAGTGATGGTGTCTGACACATAGACATTCAGGCTCTGTGGAAACAGAGTAGGAAGGTCACTGAGTTTGAAGAATGGAAGTCAGGGCACTAGAAGTGATGTAATGAAAATCTAAAATCTACATGGGCCACTCAGAAGATGCAGGTTAGACAGTACTCTTGCACTGAACACACCAGGAAGTCTCCAGTTTTTCTTGGAGTAGGCATTAGGATAAGTTTGGAAACAAATTGGACACATGGGCCTCTCCTTTTTCTGGTTTCAGCCCATGTACCTCATGGCTGGATTGGGAGGATTGGGAAGAATAACAGTGCCTGTATTTATATTGTTAGTCCTTGTTGTATTGTTCTTCTGAGTGACTTATCCCATTCATTTTATTTAGCTCACACAACCATCTTATACTTTCCATGAATATATGGGAGAAACTTAGGCACAAATACAGTAATTCAGTCACAGAGAAGCTGTATCTCTTCACAAGAACCCTATGCCCAGTCTTAAACCTGACCTCATAAGTCTTTGCTTCTATACTTGCCATTAGAACAAAATTCTTAGAAACATATACTAACTCAGAGGGGGAAAAGAAATATTGAGCACATCCTCTGGGCTAACTACAATGCTAACAACTTTATGTGGTATGACAGTTTCTAAAATGGCTTCCAATGATCTCCACCCCCTGGTATCAATGCCCATGTTTAACCCCTCCCCCCCACTCTGACGTGACATTGGGCTGGTACTAGTGATCTACTTCTAATGAATTAATATCGCAAAAATGATGGGAAAGTATTTCTGAGGTTAGGTTACAAAAGGTTATGGTTTCTGCCTTGCTTGCCCTCTTGCTTCTCACTTGCTCCCTCTGATGATGGGAGCTGTCATGTTGTGAATGGTCCTATGAAGAGACCCACATGGCAAGCAACTGGAGGTGGCTTCTGACCAATATTCAGTGAATAACAAGGCCATCAGTCTAACAATCTGCCAGTAGCCACGTGAGTGAGCTTAGAAGTAAATCCTTTTCCATTTGAGCACTGAGATGACCCCTGCTCCAGCCAACACCTTGATTGTGGCCTTCTCAGAAACACTGAGTAAGGGAACACAGCTCAGCCATGGCTGGGTTCCTGACCTACAGATACTGTGATATAATATGTATTGTTTTTAAGTTTTAACTCAAAACTGAGTTTTGGAGGAAGGGGTAATTTCTTACATAGACAACTAATACACACGGAGTATTTTGGTTAGTCGTCAAAATAACACCATGAGATAAGTAATATTATGTTTATAGGTGAGGAAACTGAGGTTCACAAGTATTAAATGATTGCCCAAGATTGCATAGTAAGTGGTAGAGATGAGATAGTAATTTAAAAATGTTACTTTGCTCTCTAAAACACTGCATGTAACATAACCAGGGGCAGGTAGCATGGTTATAAAATGTACATTTATAGCAAATTCTTTTCCTGATTCTATGTTATCGTGTGGTCAGTTCATGGCTCCAATACACCAACAGGATTAAAGTAATTCACCTTAAGACAAACTCTCATAGTGCAAAAGTTTTATGGTCCCCCAAAGTCTTCATCTCCTTTAAACCTATTTTGGGGGGACTAAACTGCAATTTCTTTAAAAGGCCCAGAGGGTGTGGTAACCTTTCATTTAAAAACAGTGGTGGGAAATATGTCACCCGATCATCCAATGACCTCTGGTGGATGAATCTAATTGATGATAAATGCAGTTCACTGTAAAATATTTTTAAGTGTTTGGATTTATATTGAATCTTTTTGACCTCAAAAACTCAATCCAAAATCTTAACTGTTTTCCTAGTAACTCTTGAGATTATTCTGTATGGTCTAATTTTACATTTACCCAGGAAAAGAGATTGGAATTCTCTGTTTGTTCAGACAAGGTTAGATGTGCTGGAACCCACTTCTCCCTTGTAACCTCTGCCTTGAAGTATTTTGCTAAAAGCTACTGTTTCCTAAAAGCTTACTGGCCTGGAAAATTGGGGTTGTTATATTTTCAGAAAAGATTTAGTTTTTGTTTTTCACAAGTGTAAGAAAATAAAACAGACCTCAATTTATTAGGAGAAGCACCTCCTTGGAGGCTGGTGTCTAATGACTTTAACATTAAGGTTTCTTTAATAGATGATAAACACTGATGCCAAACATGGGGCATGCCTATGAGTGTGTCTATGTGAAGGTATATGTATGACTGTGGTGTGTGGGTACGTGAGCGTTTGTGTCTGCATGGGTGTGTTAACACTCACGTGCTTGTGCAGACCTATAGCTGTACTGTCTTCGTAATCTCTGCTTTTGACTGTCCCAGTTTCCCTGTGACCTTGTTATTCTTTAGACTTCTTCCCATATTGTCCACAAAAAAAACTGTAACAAGAAATAAAGCTGTAAGGTAGATAAACTATTCTTCCATAAACTCCATTTTAGAAAAGATAAATGAGGTTCAGAAAGGCCAGGCTAGTACTGGGTTGGGGACCAGAAGTAGTAATTGTCACTTGTTTAGCCAAACACTGTTCTAGAGCTTTACCTGTATCTACTCACGCGCTCGTCAAGATAATATTATCAGGAGGCACTGTTAGTATCCCCATTTCTGAAGAACAGAATGGTTAAGTAACCCATAAAAAGTAACACAGAGTGGAAGGACTAAGGTCAGGGTCTGAATGTATGAATACTAAGCCCATGGTCATGACTTCTCCATTCAGAAACTGTGCTAAATTTTTTTTTCACTGTATCAACTCCCTTTATGTAAATCTAGACATATCTGTGCCCCCTAGCTCCAGATACTGAGTGTGTGTTTAATCTTGAGGAGGATTCTGAAGTGTTGCTACCTGCTTATTTTCTAATCCAATGACTATATTTTATAGGCTCACGACAGCATATTATGAACATAAGAGCTTTATACTAGCTAAAATGTCAACCTTACTACTTAACCCTAATCCACATAGTATAAACATAGCTTATGTGTTTCCACAGGAAGTGTATACATGCTTTACCTGTGATACATAAACCACAATCTACGCAGTCTAAAATTACACCCTAATGCCTTTGTGGAGTAACAAACAGTCATATGGGGCGTCACTCTCCATTTTGAAATCTCTTAGCCTGAGAACAATAAACATTATTTGGAGGAAAAAGATGATTTCAGTATGACGAAAAGGAACTGCATTCTGTTAACATAGATATGCACATATTACTAAATCCTTTATTTGTGTTCCACAAACTAACCTTTCTTCACATCTCCTGGAGTCATCCATATCTAGGCTATGACATCCTAAAAATATATTTGTTATCTAATCTTATAATAGTTTATACATTGGCATCTCAAAACTTGCTGTCACAAAATTAACTGAGGCAATTAGGTGTTTCCTGAGAACTATTTGATGAGGATTGAAAAAGAGGGCCTCTGTTACTTGCAAGAGGCTAGAGGAATATATGATAACACTAGATCGCTTTTTGTTAAGGGTCTATGCAGGGCACTGAGTAACCCCTATTAATTACATTACTACTAATATAATTGATCCTAATTCTCTGATCAGAGATGAAAGACCAGAATTCATAGTCTCAGTGAGTTAATATGAGGGGAGAAAGGAGATAATCCTGTGAGTCAGGAGTTAGAAACTGTTTTCTGTAATGGGCCAGATAGCAAATATTTCAGTATTTGTAGGCCATATGGTCTTTGTTGCAACTGCTCAACTCTGCCATTAGAGTACAAAACCAGCCATGAACAAATGTAAGTGAATGGGTGTGGCTGTGTTCCAACAATTTTTTTTTTTTTACAAAAATAGGCACTAGGCCTTATTGAGCTAGTGTGTCAACCTTGCCATAAGTTATAGGTTTACTATTCAATTCATTTCAACATGTATTTAGTAAGTTCCTAAATTGTGTAAGGCATTATGTGGAATATAAGAAAAATGCATGACAATTTTACTACCTTCAGTAATTTAATTTTTTTGGAGGAATTGGGGGAATTGGGCAAGAAGGAATTGTAAGCTCATATGCAAAATAAAAGGGCTTACCTTACTTACGGTTTTTTGAATAGACTGTCATAAGGTCATAGACCTAAAATGGATGGGGACCCCAAAAGAGTTAACCCTGGAATCATTTAGCCATTTATCAAATACTGTGGGATTCTTAAGTGCCAGAAACTCTGGAATGGTCAGGGAGATATGGATGAAAACCTCACAGCATAGCAGAATATAGACATGCCAACAGTCAAAGCACAACATGACGAATAAGAAAGGCATCATATGCTCCAACTCCTGCCTTCCTATAGATTTGTTATTTTTATTACTATTCCCATTTTGTAGTTGAGAGAAGTGAAGTCCAGAGACTTTTGCAAAGTTCCTATTTAAGGAAGTTATTCTAGGTTCTTTAAGAGTAAGGCAACTGTCTTTCCCCCATACTGCCTCTCTTGAGCATTATTTTCGCAGCCCAACTCTAACCAGCTCTCATCCGTGCTATCATCATTTGGACCTGAAAGATGGGAGGAATGACACAGTCTCATCTTACTTGCATTTGAATGAGAAGGTGATTTGTTCTGGAAATGATGACTCCTTTACAGTTAATGTTTTGTTGTGTCGGTTGAGTTTTTTAAATTGTGAAATTATTTACTAATCAATGAGGCTTAGAATCTCCAGATTTTGTCCTCACGATCCAAGTCCACAGACCTGTTCCCTCACTTCTAACTCTGCATAAAGAGATGAATATTGAGTTGCCAATAGATATAATGCTCCCTGGATTGACTGTAGAGAGTGACATGAGCTCCCTAATAATTTACTTTGAGTTTTAAGCCTGTAGTTTAAGAAAAACTAGATCTGCACACTTCTGATTTTCACCTTATTCATTTTTAGTGCCACTCACTGAGTGACACTTCAGTGTCACAGCAGATAAAGAAATAAGTTGAAATAAGGGATAAAAGATGCACCTTGTACATTACAATCAGTCCATTTACTGGGTTCTAAGACTGAAGCCCCCTCCCCACTTCTTCCTCCTGGAATCTGAGCAGTGGCCAGTTTGTCTGCCACTAGGCAGCCATAATGGCCACAACACAAGCTAAAAGACAATCTGGCTAATTTTACCCACCCTCTGAATGAGATGTGTTTATTTTTTAGTTGTAAAGGTAAGAAAACCTAGGAAGTTCTAAAAATGCTCTTTGAACCTCTGATCTACAATCTCCTGTCAGGGAGAGGGGGCAGAGAGAAAGGGTTGCCATCAGCTTACCGTGAGCAGGCAGAAAACCCTGAAGCTTTGATTTCCAGCTGGGAATCTCACACCCACATAGGCCTTACCTTTGCCTGAGGTCCCAACCCCACTTCAATCACAACCCCGAAGAAATACAAAAAGATGAGGGAAGACAGAGTTCATTTGTGCACTATTATACTTTCTTGCCATATCCTCTTTTGAAAGTTCGATGTCATCTTTCTTGGGTCATGGAAGGCAGGTGCTCTTTAGGTCCTTAATCTCACTCTGAGTGTGTGAGGGTTAATGCATATCAAGAAGCACTTTGAAGAGTGTGGTGGACGCAGAAAATAGCAAAGTAATTAAAAATGCAACCCACATTACTCCAAAGCCTTAAACTGACCACATTCCCTTGCAGTGTGTGTGGCACATGACACGTAAAAATGAAGGAATTTATAAAAACCCGTCCTCATGTTTGTATAATCAAAATGCTGAATTAATACTGAATGACTAGAAAACAGAAGCATTTGGGGTGGTTTTCACTTTGGGTTGTCCTCAGCATACATCATTTGTTGTAATAAAGGGCAAAGTTGAATAGAATCAGATGGTGATTTAATTCTGATCTTTAAGAAGAGAGACAGTTTAGAGTGAGGAGAGATTTTTTTTTTCTTGTTTCAGTTTCTGAAACTCCTGTAATTATGTGCAATTACCTATTATGTCGGAAATTGGTTCTCAAAGATGTAGAACCTACTTTGTGTTCTTAAAAAAATTGTAAAAAAATATGCAATTTAAGAAGGGAACAGTTTGAGTGTGGAGAAAAATGAGGCTACAGCTGTAGGATTTTGTTATGCTTTTAGTACCAAATCACAAAACCCATTAAATTATTTATCCTACAGGCAGGCGTTGTACTGCAAACGTTGAATACAATTGCAGATTCCAGGAAAAGAAATGTGTGCATTTTAATTGCGTCTGATTTAAACAACCCCTAATTTCATTAGCCTTAATTTTTTTTCCCTAAGAAATAAAAGAGTTCATTTTTGGTACTAGGACACAAATGACACTAATATTTTTTCTTTCCTTAAAGAAGCAGTCTATTGAGGACCAAGCCATATAGCAGCACATGTCCGTATATCCACGCAAGGAAGCTGCATACACATGCAGAACACATTCTCCTTCCTGTACATACAATCTGCAATATGCCCCCACAGAATTCATGGTGCACCTATCCTATTCTTTGCTCCTCACATGTGCGTATAGATTGGCTTACTATATCTCACTTCCATTGTTTCTCCTGCTACTATGTTACAAATGAAGACATCCTCCAGAAGTCCTGCTTAAAAAGCAGATTTTTCTTCCCAGATGAAGAACACAGAAATTTATCAAATGTTGGGTAATATGGGGGGGGGGGAAGCTCTCTCAAGTCATACTTTTGGATTCATTTGAAAAATCTTGGCTTTGCCCTCCTCTGTAATTAAAACTCTTCTGTCTTAAGATTTATTGGTGCTGTAGTGAACGCATTTTCAAAATGTTTCTTTACAGCAGCTATTGGAAATCTCTAACTCTGCCTCGGGCAGGATGCCGCGGCTGCTGTACTTTTTGGGGTCTATTCTCCCCATGATAAATGAGCTTAACTTCAAAGATAAGTTACAATAACTCTCGGAGGGGAAACCCTTATTACTGTTAATATACGTTACTCTATATCATTGCATTTCAAATACTGTTGCGTGGAAAGGAAACCATACAAGACTGCTTACATCTTCCTTTGTCAAGAGTCAGGGTATGCATATATAAGAATTTCATTGGAAAATTGGGTAATTATTCCTCCCCCCCTCAAGTTATAGCTATTTTTCTTTGTGTGTTGGGAAATGGGTATATTGAGTAATATCCAATCCAGTAATGCCGCCTCTATAGATGTGTGAGCAAACCCCGAAGTCATGATGATAACAGTATTATTCATTATCCAATTCAATCATTATTATGCTGACTTGACCCAACTAGGACTCCTTAAAGTGAGATTTTCTATTTCACTCAGATGCTACATGATCTCTAAAAGGACATGTGGTTTTAATGTGATTTTGATCATTTCAAATTTAATAGTACATTTCTTCTTTTCAGAGCCCTTCTTATTTCCAGAATTCTATACTTTAGCCCTTTGTCTAAAAGTATGCTTCCTAAACTTGTTCACAAATGAGAATCCAAAAGAAAAAGTGAAGCTTGTAGGGGTTTTTTGTTGTTTGAGTTTACCAAGTTAGTAATACCCTTACACCACCTCCCCCGCCCACCACCATCATTTTACTGTGCTTCTCCGCAGATAACACATTTGTTCTCCTGGCTAATGAATTTTTACTCCTCTTCCTGGGTTGTTAGCAAAGCAACACATAGATGGATGGGTGTGTGCAGGTTTGGAGTCTGGCCCTTTCTCCTTTGAAAGGGTTAAGTGGAAAGGGGGCTCATTGAAAGTAGGGAGTCAGGAGGGTGGGGGGTTGAGGGAAGGGAAAAGGAAAAAGAAAAGGTTAGTGTTTTCTGTCCATTAAAGAGAGTATTCTGTTCTGAAACCAAATTGGTCATGCATTCCAGAAGCGTTTCCTGGTAGAGTGGAGTCTGACCAGAGCACCTGCCTCGCTATTGTACTGGGTCTGCGCTGCTCTCCTCTGGCCCTCTCCTTTAGAGGAGGCGGAATCTGTCACTTATTATAGACAGATTGCTCGTGGGCCCAGAACGGCTGTGTGCCACTGTGGGGATGGGGAAACACTGTGACCGCCTGTGTCTCCACCCAGACTCTCGTGTACACAGAGCTTTGTTTTTCCTCTCTGAGCTCTTAAAAAACAACAATGTGAATGCCTAATGACATCATGTTGCAATTCACCAAATAAATGACACCATCTGAACCCAAGGTACAGATGGGTTAACATCCCAAGCTAAAGAGCAAGAAATACAAAGAAAGGGTGGGAGTTGGGGGTTCAGCATTTCAGGACTCCGGAAGAAAAGGGAGTGTTGGAGCCAGTGTGCTGCAGGTGGAATCTATTAGCTTCCTAACACGGTAGGTAAATAATCGGACTTGCTTTGTGGATCCTGGGAGGAATTCTCTAGTGTCCCAGCTGTGTTTTTCTGTTCCACACAGAGTACCTCTGTGAATTCGTGCCCTGGACAACCTCAGCACTGAGGAAAGACACCTTACCCAGAAATGATGTCATAGCCTTACCACAGCATGTTTCAACTCATTATTTTTTTCAAGCATGTTGCTTAAGAGGCAAACACACTGTGAACAATTTTTTAATGCATGCTTTAAGGGATTAGTCGGTTCCTCTTTCATCTAATCATTTTATTTTCTTCTTCATTCAAGAACTGCGTAATGAACAGAAGAAAAAAAAACAAGGAAAACAAGGTTTATTGTGTGTTTTTTTTTACATTCTTTTTAATGTGCGCACATCGAAAGGAACTTGCTGTGATAAAATCCAGTTGTGAAGGATTCACGTTGCCCTGTGGCTATCTGTTCAGATTAATGAAAGGTGGCCTTTGTAACCAAATCTCCCAATCCTAGGGTCACCATGTCTGGCCCCTCTGCAACTGTCTTGCTGAAGACTAGACAGAAAGACAGACCTTAAATATGTTGGACTTCGGCATCTTTGCTGATGTCTCTGGACAGATGTTAATTATAAGAAAAATGGTAGTAGACATGTATATGGTATAGAAGACACCTATTAAAATTCAATTTTTATAAATCATATTTTTAGTCAAAAGGTTTGGTTAGGAACAGCACATGACAAAGACTTACACAGAGCACCCCTACCCCCTTGTGGCACAATGGCACTTGCAAAATTGGAAATTTCATCCTTTTTTTTCAAAAGTGTTGAGACTTTTGAACTCAGAAGCACCTGAATTAGACGTTGAAGCACTACCAGTTCTGTTGAAGATGAGCACACTTAAAAGGATGCCTGCTCAGCTCTCAGGGAGAAGAGAAAGGGTCTGAGGGATTTTGCTTTTGGACCATTTTGGTTTTTATTTTGGTTCTAGGTTGTAGCACATTAAAACCTATGTAGCCTATTTAATCATCAGCATCCTGGCTAAAGCTAAAGACGTCCTCATTTGTTTAGTTAAATATTTGTTGTCCTAAGAAAAGAAAATAAAGAAAATAAATAAAAATAAAAGAATAACCTCATAGTTTATAAAGAGCTCTTACAGGGACGCCTGGGTGGCTCTGTGGTTAAGTGTCCGACTCTTGATTTTGGCTCAGGTCATGTTCGCAAGTTCGAGCCCTGTGTCAGGCTCCATGCTGACAGTGCAGAGCCTGCTTGGGATGCTGTCTCTCCCTTTCTCTCTGTATCTTTCTCAAAATAAATAAATAAACTTTTTTTTTTTTTTAAAAGCTCTTACAACCATTAACTAATTTGATGCTTCCAATCACTTCAGGAGGAAGTGGCTGTTCTCATTTTGCAAATGAGGCAACTGGAACTCAGAAATAGTAAGAGATTTGCCTCAGTTGACATCATGCTCAGGAGGACTTTCATAGGATGACACACCTGCTCAAGGAGGAAGCCAGGACGTAAGCCCAGACTCAAACACTAAGGCTGGGACTCTGTGGTATAGCATCCTGTATCTCGTAATTTAAAAATTTCCCATCTATTTACAGCCTAAACTACATAGGTCAGCACATTGAGCTCTTCCTACAAGGTCTTCCCCACCTCCCTCATCTTAAAGATTTTCATCTACTTCTCTGCCCAAACTTCTCCTCCTTAAAAACTCTGTTGAAATGTTGCCTCTTCCATGAAGTCTTTCCTGATTCCCATAAGCAGTCATTCATTTTCTTCTCTGTGTTCTCTCTGCATTCTGCCCATTCCTCCATTTTAGCAGTTACCATGTTGTATTGGCATTATCATTTTACTCATCTGTATCTCCCCCTAGACTGTGAGTTCCCTCAGGGAGAGGTCTTGTCTCACTCATGCATGTGGAACCTAGCACATGCTATCTGTCAGGAGATGTGTGGGGCTTTATATGACAAGGTGAATCACCCTTACTGACAAGCCCCTTATCAACAATGTTGGTATCTGGGAACTCTAAAAAGGGCTTTTTTGTGAATAAGTTCCAGGGTTCTTTCTTAGACCCCACTTGGTTTTCCCTTGCCTTCCTGTCCTTAATATAGCAGACACCAGGATGAGCCTGGCTTCAGTTCATACATTCATTAACTCATTCACTTACATATTCATTTACATGTTAGGTCAACAAATATTGACCATTTGCTGCACAGTAGGTACTATGCTAGGTGCTGGGAATATAGAACTTAAAAAGATGAAGGAAAGAAATAGCTTCTGACCCCAAGAAACTCGAAAGATAATGGGAAAGACAGCAAGCAAATAAACATGATGATGGAGGTAAACTGGGCACAAATTTCTAAGAAAGGCAATTGTAAGGGACAGGAGATAAATGGGAGTATGAATATATTAAGTTTCCTGGAAGAGGTCATATCTGAGTAGTATTTTGATGCATGAGTAGATATCAAATGGACAGAGAGTAAGAGGAGAGCAAGGGAAAGGTGGGAACAGTGCTGTAATTAAAAGGATTAGAGTGGAAAAACACAAAGATTCTGAGAAAATACGGCACACTCAAGATATTGCAAGAAGTTCAGTATGGCAGTTATGGTATTAAGGAGGATGTTCAGCGAATGATCAACCTGGTGAAGATGGCAAGAAACCCACCATGAAATACTTTGTGAGTTGTACAAAAACTATTACTCTGGAAATATGAAAGCAATAAGGAGCCATTGATGAATATTAAGGAAATGAATAGGGTGATCACATTCCTTTTTTTGGAAAATTCACTTTGATGGAAATGTGGAGCACAAGAAAAAGGGTCAGACTTGGAGGAAGATCATCTGGTGGGAAAGGAGGAGATTAAAGGCAAGGAGACAATTGGGATGTTACGCCAACTTGGGTAACAATTCAGATGATAATTTGTGAGGGAAATTACATAGGGAGTAAAGATAGGGCTTCTGAGGGAAAAAATCCAGCAAAGGAAATAAGTGTAGAGGGAGAAGAGAGGAAACAACAGAAGACACACCACTCAAAATAAGCCTGCAAACTAAAGTTCCCAAACTTGAAAAATCAAGTACTAATAAACAGAAAAATTAAACCCAGATAAATGTTTGGGAACCTCAAAGAGATAGCTGAAAGTATAACTTTCATTTAAAAAGAAGAAGAAGAAGAAGAAGAAGAAGAAGAAGAAGAAGAAGAAGAAGAAGAAGAAGAAGAAGAAACAACAACAACAACAACAACAAGGGGCACCTGACTGGTGCCCCAGTTGGTAGAGCATGTGGCTCTTGATCTTGGCGTCATAAGTTCAAGCCCCATGTTGGGCATAGAGCCTACTTGAAAAAAAAAAGAAAGAAAAAAAGAAAAAAGAAGTGAACTGGAAATAGACAGAAATTAAAACCAGATATAAAAAGTTAACAATTAGAAATACTACAAATGAAAAATATAGTCATTGAAATAAAAAATAAAATTTAATAAACTCTGGACTGGAATAAAGAAAGGGTAACTGTACTGAACTTAACCCAGAACTAATGCAGAGTTAACACAGAAACCATCACCAAGAGATAAGAAGATGAAAATATGGAATGTCACTCACTGTTTACTGAGTAAAGATTGAATGGCTCCAACATGTATTTAATAAGACTTCCCATAGGAGAAAATGCTGAGAATTACAGAGAAATAATAAATGCTGTGGAATGTTCCAAAATTAAATACATATATATATATATATATATATATATATATATATATATATATATAAAATTCCAAAATTAAATACATATATATATATATATATATATATATGTATTTAATTCTGGAACATTCCATAGAATGGAATGCACTTTTGACTATATATATATATAGTACATTCCAGTCATTGAGTAGGGTAAGTAACAATAAAGCTACATCTAGGCATATTGTAGTGGGACTGTGGTCTATCAAAGACAAGGAAAACTCAAAAGCTACTCAGAAAAAGTATATTGTTTTAAAATGAATAAAATTAGGTTAACTGAGGACTTCCTACAAGTGGCACTACATGTCAAAGCCAATGAAATAATATATCCAAAGCACTAAGGGAAAACAATTATCAACCTAGTGTTCTATATCCAAATATATTATCATTTAAGCTTGAGGACAGAAAAATACCCCAGCACTATAAAACATACATAACTGGGAAAGTTTACCACAAGCTCACTAAAATCACCATTAAATGATGCTCTTAAGCAGGAAGAAAAGTGAATTCAGATGGAAGGCAAGGGATAATAAAAATAGCAGCTAACAATTACCTAATATTTACTCTCTGTCAAGCACAGTTCTGAGTAATTACATTATTGGTTTGATAACTTTTTATAAAAATCCAATAGGATAGGTACTATTATTATCCTCTATTTTCCAATCGAGAAAACTGATTCACAAGAAAGATATATAATTTTCCCGCTGCCAGAAACCCGCAGTCCTGGGATTTGAACCTCATCAGACTGGCTCGAGGAGACACATGCTCAACTACTACATGCACTGCCCCAACAGAAGACAAAGATGAGCAGAGAAATTGATGGGGCCTATTGCTAAATGTAATTGTTAGATGTGAAAGTAACCATTTTTATGCTCGTAAGGATATCAATGGGAGGCAAAGTAGAGACTGGTCAAAGATGGCTCTTGCTCTGTAGAGAGTGGTGAGAGAGAGATACAAAACATAAACAATGACTTCACTATTTTTATGCTGAGAGACATATTTATAACAGGAGACCTGGTGGCAGTGGAGAAGAGAATGTAGAGGGATCAAAGTGTCAGAGGTGGCAGGAGGAACTGAGACCATGGCATAGAAGTCTTCCTTGATTATTCCTCCACTTTGATCTAGCCTCTTTGGATTTCTTTTTTCAATTTTTTTAATGTTTATTCATTTTTTCTATAATTTATTTACGTTTTATAATTTACATCCAAGTTAGCACATGGTGCTACAATGATTTCAGAGTAGATTCCTTAAGCCCCTTACCCATTTAGTCCATACCCCTCCCACAAACCCTCCAGCAACCTTCTGTTTGTTCTCTATAGTTAAGAGTCTCTTATGTTTTGTCCTCCTTCCTGTTTTTATATAATTTTTGCTTCCCTTCCCTTATGTTCATCTGTTTTGTATCTTAAAGTCTTTGTATGAGAGAAGTCATATGATCTTTGTCTTTCTCTGACTGACTAATTTCACTTACCATAATACCCTCTAGTTCCATCCACGTAGTTGCAAATGGCAAGATTTCATTCTTTTTGATTGCCGAATAATACTCCATTGTATATATATACCACATCTTCTTTATCCATTCATCCATTGATGGATATTTGGGCTCTCTCCATACTTTGGCTATTGTGGATAGTGCTGTTATAAACATTGGGGTGCATGTGTCCCTTTGAACAGCATACCTGTACCCCTTGGATAAATACCTAGTAGTGTAATTCCTGGGTCATAGGGTAGTTCTATTTTAAGTTTTTGAGGAATCTTCATACTGTTTTCCAGAGTGGCTGCACCAGTTTACATTCCCACCAACAGTGCAAAAGAGATCCTCTTTCTCCACATCCTTGCCAACATCTGTTGTTGCCTGAGTTGTTAATGTTAGCCATTCTGACACGTGTGTGGTGATATCTCATTGTGGTTTTGATTTGTATTTCCCTGATGATGAGTGATGTGGAGCATTTTTTAATGTGTCAGTTGTCCATCTGGATGTCTTCTTTGGAAAAGTGTTGATTCATGTCTTTTGCCCCTTTATTCACTGGATTATTTATTTTTTGGGTGTTGAGTTTGATAAGTTCTTTATAGATTTTGGATATTAACCTTTTATCTGATATATTGTTTGCAAATATCTTCTCCTGTTCTGTAGGTTGTCCTTTAGTTTTGGTCATTGTTTCCTCTGCTGTGCAGAAGCTTTTATTTTGATGAGGTCCCAATAGTTCATTTTTTCTTTTGTTTCCCTTGCCTCCTGAGTCATGTTGAGTAAGAAGTTGCTGCGGCTGAGGTCAAAGAGATTTTTGCCTGCTTTCTCCTCAAGGATTTTGATGGCTTCCTGTCTTATGTTTAGGTCTTTCATCCATTTTGAGTTTACTTTGGGGTATGGTGTAAGAAAGTGGTCCAGGTTCATTCTTCTGCATGTTGCTGTCCAGTTTTCCCAATACCATTTGCTAAAGAGACTGTATTTATTCCATTGGATATTCTTTCCTGATTTGTCAAAGATTAGTTGGCCATATGTTTGTGGGTCCATTTCTGGGTTCTCTGTTCTGTTCCATTGATCTGAGTGTCTGTTTTTGTGCCAGTACCATTTTTATTTCCATACATTCTATTCTCTTTCTACACCAAGTAAATGCTAAGCTGCTTGAGTTGAGAAGTTATATTTTGTAGCTCCTTTATCCCCTTCATGTGTCTAGATCAATTTGGAGGGGGATAAATCATTACATTTGAGTGATTCATTGACCAATTATGAAGTTGCAGTCTATTTAACAGGAATTGTATGATTATCTGTATGTTAAATACATCAAGTAAGGAAAGCAATATTTTCCAAATTATTTATGTTTTTATAAATACTAAATATATTTCAAGAAACTTAAATACTTTAATTCATTAAAACAATGGAAGCCTTGGGGCTCCTGGGTGGCTCAGTCAGTTAAGAATCCAACTTCAGCTCAGGTCATGATCGCGTGGTTCACAGGTTTGAGCCGTGCATTGGGTTCTGTGCTGACAGCACGGAGCCTGGAGCCTGCTTCAGATTCTGTGTCGTCCTCTCTCTCTACCCCTCCCTCACTCACAGTCTGTCTCTCTCTCTCTCTCAAAAATAAATAAACATTAAAAAAAAACAGTAGAAGCCTTGGAAACACTTATGTTATGGAAAGTAACAGTTCTTAATTCTTTGGGATTAAAGTATTTATTTCCTCTGATCAATGGCTCCATGAGCTATAAAATGTATAGTAGAGCCTGCTTAAGACATAACACTGTTTCTGGAAAACAGTATGGCAATTTCTCAAAAAGTTAAAAATAGAACTACCCAACAATCCAGGATTTGTACTACTAGGTATTTATGCAAAGGGTACAAAAATACTGATTTGAAGGGAGCACATGCACCCTGATATTTACAGCAGCATTATCAATAGTAGCCAAATTATGGAAAGAACCCTAATGTCCATCAACTGATGAGTGGATAAAAAAGATGTGGAATATATACACAATGGAGTATTACTCAGGCATCAAAAAGAATGAAATTTTGCTATTTGCAAGACATGGATGGAGCTAGAGAGTATTATGCTAAGGGAAATATTTCAGATTTCGCTCTTATGTGGATTTAAGAAAGAAAACAGATGAACATAGGGGGAAAAGAGAAAGGTAAACCGTAAAACACACCCTTTGGGTTTTGTTTTGTTTTTTGGTGTTTTTGGTTTTTGGTTTTTGTTTTTTTAAGAGAGAGAGCACACAAACAGTAGAGGAAGAGAGAGAGGGAATCTTAAGCAGGATCCACGCACAGCAGAGCCCTACACAGGGCCCAAACTCACGACCCTGAGATCATGACCTGAGCCAAAATCAAGAGTTGGATGCCTACCCAACTGAGCCACCCAGGTGCCCGTAAAACAGACTCTTAACCATAGAGAACAAACTGAGAGTTGATGGAAGGAGTTGGGTGGGGGATGGGCTAAATGGGTGATGAGTATTAAGGAGGGAACTTGTGGTGATGAGCCCTGGGTATTATATGTAAGTGATGAATCACTAAATTCTACACTTGAAACTAACGTTACATTGTATGTTAACTAACTGGAATTTAAATACAAACTTGAAAAAGAAAAAAAAATGACATAACACCATTTTTGTTTGTGGACATCCTCCCACCCCTAAGCAGCTTCCACTGACTGATATAAATCCAAACTTGGAGATCCCAGAAATGAGTCTGTGGAGAAAACCTCCCCTTTTAAGAAGAAGGTAGGCACTCCTCTCGGTTTAGTCTCTTAGAGAATCTTCTGAGAGTTTTTCTAAACCAACAGTCTCTTGTTCCTCACTCTACATTCCACCAGCTCAGTCAGCTGTCTCTTAACATGGAGTCAGTCCTAAAATATTACTGTTGAGTTTGAGGTCAAGAGAATCTTCTCTGGAGGCTTCAATTCATATGTCTTGGTGCCGCTCCCTTTTTACTAACTTCAGCAAGATTACCTCTGGAGGGGATCTACTTAAGTGTCTAAGGTCTCTTTGAGGCTGTAAAGTGATCCCAAATGGCTGATTTTTTCCTTTCCTTTTATTTTGTCTCTAAAATTTCAAAATACATTGCTGCATCACAGGGTATTTATTGCTGCCTTAGACCTGCTTGGACTTACTCAGCTCACAGGAGCCCCACTGATCATCTCTGCTCCCATTTTCAGAACACCCTACTCAGTGGATAGGAAGAAACTTATTTCCTTAGCTTTCTCCAAACTCCTCTACTGGATCTCTTCTGACCTACAAAATGAGTTCAGGCAGGGTGTCAGGGGCCAAAAGGAAGGACCAGTGATGTTCCTCAGAACTTAAAAGCTTATCTATACAACCCAGTAGCACCCACCAAAAATGACCTGGAGCTTCCAGTAGCACATCCTGAGATCCAGTGGCATGGCTGGCAAAGTGTCTTTCAGGATCCACTAGCACTTCCCAAGACCCCTTGGTGATGACACCACATGACCTCAGCCTCTTGGAAACAATCTGCCGTGCCCCTCTAGATGTCCCCCATGACTCTACTGCATACTACACTTCCCAAAGGTGCCTGTGGGGTTTTCAGGTTTTTTGTTTACCCATAGTGGCGTTGGGCTTAATCAACTACTCTGATCACTACGCCAATTTTTTAGGAGCTCAGCTGAGCTGAAGAGAGCTAAACTGCCAGGTGTCAGAGTGGCTGATTACTACAAAAAGCCAAAATGAAAGTAACAGTGAAGACTTCAATCACTCACTACAATAGCATAAACAACAAGCTAAACCAGAGAAAGCATCAGCTCATCCGTATTTCATCCCTCCACCCCCTATGCCATCCTCACATTGAATGGCACCTGTAGAAGATCAGGTGGATCCCCACAGACATGGAGATAGTCTTGCAGTCAAAAAAGCCTCAAAAAAAGGCTTCTGTAATTTTATGGACCTGGGACAGAATGAAGGAATATAGATATGCATAAGAGTATGGGACTGTAACTCCCTTCAGACTGTGCACCAAGTGTGGTGTGGGTAGGGCAGCTTTCTCTATGAGGTCTGCCAGGTGGAGCCTTTGTAATTGTCTTTGGTATGGCCTGAAAAATAACACATAGGTTTTGGGTCAGTATCTGGACTCCTCACCTAGCATGCTTTCCTTGAGAAACCCCTCTCCTCTCCATGGGGCCCTGGTGAATTTGGCAATTACCATCCATCAGCCCCTCTCTCTGTCCTCTACTCCTGCAATGGGCCAATGCTGGCTGGATCAGTGATAGGATTTTATTTCTCAGAATTCAGGGACTTGTCTGAAGGATGGAAATGGAGTCCAAGCTCAACAAATGGGAGTCCTTATCCAGAATTTTCAAAAATTTGTATTGAAGAGAGTTATTAACTTTTCTTCTCGGGTCATGAGTTCATAGTGTTGCCAGAGTCAGCATTCTTGCCAGTGCAGACAGCTTGCCTGAGAATAAAGCCAACAAACAGTGAGAGGACAAACCAAGTGATAGAGAGCTAAAGCTCTAATTTGAACAGCCCTTGAACTTCCCAGTCATACAAACTCATAACCTCCTTTGTTTTTTGTTTAAGGAGGGTGTGGCCACCTTCTGTCACTTAAAACTAAACAGCCCTAACTAATGTTGTATAGTCCAGTGGTCCCTTCAAGCATCAATGCCCACTTGCATCATTCCAACCTCATCTCCAACTTCATTCCACATGTCATCCTTTCAATTCATGCCAAACACCAGACCTCTGTCCAAATACCCTAAGACCTACTGGTAATATGTTGTCAACCAATGCAGGTGAAGGCAACTGTTCCTCATGTTAAATGTCAGCTTCAAAACACAAAGGAATATAGGCTCAGTTAGGCTCTTGGATTGGGGAATTATTTTGAGGGCAAGAGAAGTGGTAGAAACTCTCCTTAGTGTCCCTAAAATCATAACTGGCAGGAGACTGACTTTGTAGATGGAAAATCTGTCATTTTGGGGGAAGGGGAAGAACTTCCTATCAGCTATTTTGTTTGATTCTTACAGTAGCCCTATGAGAGAGGTTTAAACTGTGATCCAGGGGTACCTGGGTGGTTCAGTCAGTTAAACATCTACTCTTGATTTGGGCTCAGGTCATGATCTCATGGTTTTTGAGATCAAGCACTGCATCAGGCTTTGCACTGACAATGCTAAGCCTGTTTGGGGTTCTCTCTCTCCATGCCCCTCTCCTGCTCTCATTCTCTCTCTCTCTCTTTCTCTCTCTCAAATAAATAAATGTTAAAACTAAATAAATAAAAGGGGCACCTGGGTGGCTTGGTCAGTTAAGTGTCCAACTTTGGCTCAGGTCATGATCTCATGGTTCATGAGTTTGAGCCCCATGTCAGGCTCTGTGCTGATAGCCCGGAGCCTGGAGCCTGCTTCAGATTCTGTGTCTCCCTCTCTCTCTACCCCTCCCTTGCTCATGCTCTCTCTCTCTCTCTCTCTCTTTCTCAAAAATAAATTAACATTAATTTTTTTTAAAAAAAGATAAATGAACGAATGAATAATAAATAAATAAATAAATAAATAAAATGTGATTCAAAATGGATTATCACATAGAATTTGGCATTCTGTCAGACTAAGTGTACAGCTACCCAACAAACTAGTGACAGGGTTGACTTGCATTTTATTTCATTAAGTCTCTTCACTACGTTTACTAAATAGACTATTCAGGACTATTACATATTAGCATAGATAAAACCATGAAGATATGAGGATTATATGGATATTATGATCTATATTAAGAATCGCTAGGTTCTCTTTGAATGAAAAGTTACTTGCAGATTTAAGTTTTCCACTTTCTGGATTATTTAAGTATAATAATGTTAAAAAACTATTTAATAATTCATATTTCTTGTGTAGTTTCTGAGCAAATCTTCAATTGATTTCTATGTCCCTTTAGGTATACCCTTTTAAATGAAGGAATACACTTTTAGACCTATAATATGTGGTAAACTACTCAGAAAATGAAAAATACCATATGTGCAATTGATAATCTACCACCTGTGAGATAGTGAGTTTTTTCTGGCTTACAAAATAAAATACATTTTATTAACAAGGGAAGTCCCAGGGGCGTTCATAGAAATCCTTGTGGGTGAGGACATGGACCTCAACTAAAGAGTCTGCTTCTTCCAGGGACAGTTGAGGACACCAGAAGTTTGGTGGGCCATTTCTTCCTCCTGCTTTCTAACCCAACTATTCACTAAAAACGGTTTCCATCTGGCACAAGGCAATTTGGGGGTCCCTGTGTATGAGGATGATGCTTTTCCCTAAATCCATTTCCCTCTGGTCCAATAACGGTGTGCCTCCTCATGAAGCTCTTGTGGCTGTATTTGCTGAACATTTACCTGGAAATCTGTTCTGATCAGCATAATTATCACACAAGGGGTTTAGCAATTTAGAAACTGCCCCTGAAATTCATGGTTGTAGAATTACTGACATTTACCTATCGTTTACTGATGTTTATTTAATGTACTATTCATCAAATTTATATGAGTTTTTCCATAGCGCAGGTTACTGTTTAATGACCTAGTGGACAGTGGAGACCTCACTTTGGCTTGTGTGGTGATAGAAGATCTCTACAAGCCACCTGCCTCTTGATGCTTTATCCTAATTAGGTGATACGGCAATCCTATCAGGTTAGTACTTTCAATACACTGATTTTAAAATGGAAGAAACCGAGGCATGAGGAGTGTTAGCACAATGCACAGCTAGTACAGGGCATGCTTGGCTGCATACCCAGGAAGTCTGACTCTATGGATCATATATTTTTTTTAATATTTATTTTTGAGAGAGCACAAGTCAGGGAGGGGCAGAGAGAGAGGGACAGAGGGGGACAGAAGCGGGCTCTGACAGCAGTGAGCCTGATGAGGGGTTCGAGCTCACCAACTGTGAGATCATGACCCGAGTTAAGTCGGATGCTCAACCAACTGAGCCACTCAGGCATCCCACGGATCACATTCTTAATTACTATTCTATGTGGCCTTTAACATTTCCTGACTGCTGGTTATGCTCTGAACACTCATTATGATGACCCACATATAAATGCTTGAATATAAATCACTGTATAGTTTTGGAAATTTTTACAGAGCTGATACCCTGCTGCAGAGCTCATTGGCCAGGCCACTGCTAACTTAATGGCATGACTCCAGAGATCATTAGGTCAGTATCCTGCTCTGTAAAGTGGCTGCAGATAGAAGCAGGCCCTCATGGAGATGATAATAACGTAGTGAATCAGGTTAGCTGGCCTTGTAAGCTCCTCCCTGGCAATAAGCCAGGTGCTTGTGGAAGCTGAATGGTTCTTGCAGTTGACTAGGGCAATCTGGGGCATTATCACTCCTATGCCCTAAATGTTCACCTACCAAACCAAAAGCCCAACACCTGCCCCTCCCAGGTAACACTCCAAGCCTCCTGCCCTCCTAACCTCCTGGTGTTTACTGTGGTGTGATAATAGTTTCAGCAACAGAGTCCACTGCTAACGAGGCTGTGGGATTTTGTTTTGTTTTGTGTTGCTGCAGCTTCTTAAAAGTTAATAACAGTCTAACAGTAAAGCAATGTTAGGATCTGCTGGTTTTGTCCTATCTCTAACTTGCAGGTTTTAATATTGCAACACATTTTATACTTTATTCATCCACTCATTCACAAAGTATGCACTGAGAGTACACCATATGCATGAATCTCTGACAGCTCCCTTGAGACACTGAGACCTCTGCTTTGTGGGAATTGTCAGGGAGGAAAAACCTAATCATCTGTTCTTTTTGTAGAAGTTACTAAACACCCAGTATATATTTTATTTTGCTTTTGATTTATTTTTTTTTTATTTAAAAAAATTTTAAGTTTATTTTATTCATTTTGAGAGAGACAGAGAGTGTGAGTGGGGGAGGGGCAGAGAGAGAGGGAGAGAGAGAATCCCAAGCAGAATCTCAAAACTCACAAAACATAAGCTCATGACCAGAGCTGAAACCAAGAGCCGGACACTTAAACAACTGAGTCACCCAGGCACCCCTTGTTTTATTTATTTTCATTTGAGTATAGTTGACACACAGTGTTACATTAGTTTTGGGGATACAACATAATCATTCAACAACTCTGTATGTGATGCTATATGCTCACCACAAGGCTAACTACCATCTGTCACCATATAACACTATCATAATACCATTGACTCTACTCCCTATGCTGTACCTTTGATCCCCATGACTTATTCTTTCTATAACTGGAATCCTGTACTTCCCACTCCACTTCATCCACTTTGCACACCTCCCACCCTCTCCCTCCAGTATGGCTTTTAACTCATTTTTAATGGGATAGGAAAGAACTTACAGTCATAGAAAAACTACCCTGGCTTAGGCATTATGATATATCCTTTACATATAGCTGACCCTCACTTCAATATTATGAAATTGATATTTTTTCCATTATTACTTATTATTTGCAAACAAGGAAATGAAAGCTTCAAAAAATGAAGAAGGCAGATACAAGATTGCACAGTTAAGGAAGGACGAGCCATCTGGCTCCAGAGGCTCATGTTCCTGTTGATAACTTGAAACTCTTCTTCATCCGGGTAATTCTGAGGATAGGTTGCTTGCCATAATTGTCAGGAAGAACCACTGAAGAAGCTATAGCCTGGAACCCTAACCCACAAAACCCAGGATCACTAGAAAAAACCTTTAGGAGAATGGGCTGTAGAGCAGTCTTTTACGTCTGTTCTTGAAGAGTGCATTAAGTAGGACTTAGCATTGTACAACTTCTGAATTCTTTTCCCAGCCAGAATTCAAAAGATAAGTTTGCCTGAAAGAGAATGGTGTTGGAGATCTGTAGGAAGCAACTGAAGAAGAAAGGCATGATTAAATTTAGGAAACTAATTGGATGTTTAGACCTAGACATGATTTGGGGGGGTTGGTCACTGAACCTCACTGAATAACACATATTCTCCAGGACGTGCCAGCCCAGGGGTAAAGCAGAGCCATACTAGTCTTTTCTCTCTTCCCACTTGCATTCGATATAGGGAAATTACTGGCTCCACTGTTTCTGGAAGGCTTATAGACATCTCATCCTTATTATTGGAAGTCCTCTTCAGAAACTTTCAGCCTCCATGGATTCCAAGGGGTCCACCCTCTGTGAAGCCCCATGAAGTTGTCTCCCCACAGCTATGCTTTCCCACCCCAAACTTAGGCTGCCTCCAGAGACTCCAGCCCAGGCTGAGCTTCAAGAACAACTGATTACCAGGAAGAGAGGGGCAGGTCTGGCACTTAATTCCTGAAGCCGCAGCCCCTAGGAGCTGAGAGACTTCTAAAAAAAGTATCTATCTAGGCGTGCCTAAGGTTGCACAGTGAGAGCTTCTTTACTTTGTCTTTGACAAACAACTACGTGTGTTTGGGGAGAAGCTAAGTGGCATGGAGAATGCCAATATTAGAGCAGACATCAGAACCCTGAAAGTCAATGTTTACTAGGCATGTAACGTTTGTCTCTATCACACATACGTTAACTCCTCAAGGTTAGGGCCTGTGTCCTATGCTTATATCAGTATACCCAGAACCCAGCACCTGTTCACAGTTTCTGTCTAATACATGTTGTGCAGAATCAGATTCTCCTCAAGACACTTTCTCTACCTGCCTTGCTTTTTAACATTGTATGCCTCATTTCCAATAACATTCCTCTTGTTGATTTTCATAGTGATGTTGGGGTCTCCTTTTCATCATTTGACCAATAACTTTTTGCCTCATGCTAGTGTATCCTGCAACATCTAGAACTCTGGGCATCTTCTTAGGAACATTTTGCCATGGCACAATGAAAAGCTGCTGGCAATTCAGAGGCAGGAAAAAAAGGGGAAACTGCATGTGCATGTATGAGTCTACAACCTGCCCCCAAATCCTTCATCTCAAGACATACCAAGTCAGGTGAGGGTAAAAATGGGGAGGAGACACAGTATATTCCACATAATGATTTTGCCAAAGCTCTAAGAGAAAAGATCATCTCTAATAAACCCACGAGTCAGCAAATCTGGAGAAAGATTTTGAATTATCAGGCTCATGGACACAACAACTTGTACAGGATGACATTTCATCTCCTCCTTCTTTATAGTCAATAGTTAGTTGTAAATAAGTGGGAAAACACAAGACTTGACATCTGAACACAAGGGTTTGACTCCCCTAGCTTTCTCACTGCATCTAGAAAAGCTGACCTATGGGGGGCAGATTAGCTACAATTATATATATATATATATACACACACACACACACACACACACATATATATATGTATACACACACACACATATATATACACACACACATATATATACACACACATATATACATACACATACATATATATATGTATACACACACACACATATATATACACACACACATATATATACACACACATACATACATACACATACATATATGTAATTGTGTGTGTTTATATAAAATTGTGTGTGTGTGTGTGTGTGCGTATATATGTACACATAGACACACATATATAAATGAACTAGGGTGGCCACAAACAGCCCTGAAATTTGTATCCTGAACAATTATAGGTGGCAACGTTTTATTCCAACGTCTGCTATTGCCTTCCTGGGACTCTAGGTTCTTTTCACAGCACTGGGCAGCTGGGAATCCCCAATGTTACATTAGTTAAACTTGTAACTGGGCTTTCTGTTTTGAACTAGCCTGGTTAATACTTGACAGGTGGCAGTGTTTGAAGGCTGCCTTCTGAGAGTGAGTTTACAAGAGCACCCCAGGCACCCTCTGCAGAAGTATTTGTGCTAAATTCACAATCACTTTATTATTTTTTTTTCTTTAGAATCTGCTGTAGTTTACATCTGTTTGCCCCATGAGTCCACTCGTAAAACAAGAGTAGAATTAACAGTTTGTGAGGATTCTTAGGGACTTTATATGTTTGTGAAAATGAAACTAATTCAGCCTAACTCCGATATAACTGCTGCTGCACGCCGCGCACAGTGCCCAGCAACCCAGTGGGTTCCGCTAACGGTTGTTGACTGACTGATAAACAAGTTCCAGGGTTCTAATTGGCCACAGCCTCCCTGGCTGCTCTGATGATACATCGCTTTGGGTGGAAGATCCAGCCTATATCACTCAGAAATGAGCAAAACAAAACTACACAAAAAGAGACTGGTTTGTATGGGTAAAACTTATCTAATGTTTAAGTCTACACCAGCTTCTGACTCTGTGTCCTTCCTGGGCAGCCCTGGACGGGAGGCGGGAGCCATTAGATAGATGATGCCCTCAGACCCAGTGAGGATGTGTTAATAATGCAAGCCCAGCCGGAGAACCTGCAGCCACCTGGGGAGTCAAGAGAGGGCAAATTCAGTTCATACGAGGGAGAGCACTCGGACTCACCAAACTCATCGAGCAACTTTGGACCAAGCTAGACACTGTAAATGGAGAGATAAAAAGCATACTTTTTATTTGTCAGTAGGGTCATAGATAAACATATAATTAATGAGACTGCTTGTTAAGTGCTATTTGAGAGTTACATACAGGAAAATGCCTTGGAGGGTCACCAAGGGTCACATTCACCTTGAGACTCTCTTCTCTTGGTCTCTGCCCCACCTGCTCTTTACAGGTCTCCCCACTCTGTGAGATTTGTCATCTTGTCTCCTTCGTGGGCTAGCTCCTCCTCCTCTATTCCCTTGTCAGGGTTGATGTACCCCCATGGAGCCTCCGAGCCTTCTTCTCCATCTATGCCTGGTCTCCCAGAGCCCTATCTTTTAAAGCCATGCTTAAGTGATGAATTCTCAGGCTATGTTCCCAGCCTGATCTCTTCCCACAATGGGCAGTTCTAAGACACATATGTTAATCTCCAACGTGCCTAAAACAGGTAGCCGCAAGAGAGATTGCTGAGCAAACAGGAACAAGATGGAGCCCCAAAGACGGACTCAGGGTTGTCAGTATTCCTACACCTCATGTTCGTGTCCTCCTGTGGAATGCATGTCTCTGCTCATACCTCAAGCTTAACGTGGCAAGTACAGAATTCTTACTGCCTTTCACTCTCCCTTCTGTGCTTCTCCAAGTCTGACCATTTCAATAAATAGCATCACTAACTACTCGGCTGCTTAAACAAAAAACCTAGGAGTTGTCCTGTTTCCCTCTTACCCTCATATTCCACATCCAAAACAAAAACAATTATCTTGGCTCACTTGCAAAATAAATCCTCATGTTATTTATTTATTTTAATGTAATTTATTGTCAGATTGGTTTCCATACAACACCCAGTGCTCATCCCAACAAGTGCCCTCCTCCATGCCCATCACTCACTTTCCCCTCTCCCCCACCCCCCCATCAACCCTCAGCATCACAACTTCTAAAACTCTGGTTGGGAAACTATCATCTCTTGCTTGAACCACTGCAATAACTTCCTTTAGGTACTCATTCTCAATCCTTAGGATCTTTTTTTCATATTTTATTCATCTTTTCAAGGCAAAATCAAACGAAATTTTTCCTCCTTAAACTATTCAATGACTTCCCATTGCAATGAGAATAATATCCAAAATTCCTATCACAGCCCACAAGCCCCTTCTCACCTCTTTGCCATATCTGTCCCCTCAAATCTCTCCTCAATTTCTAATGTTTCAGACTCCTTGATCTTCCTTCTGTCCTCAGTCACACCAAGCCCTTCCTAATCTCACGGCCTCTGAATTCACAGTTTGCTTAAAGTGCCCTTCTTCATGACCCTGGAATTCTACCCCCAACTCCTCAGGGTTCAGCTCAAATGCCTCCTCCCCAGAAAGCTCTTTTCTGACCATTGGAGACTCAGCAGTCACCACCAACCCCCTTCTCCTCTCTATCTCTTTTTTATATTCCTCGCAAATTGTGTTGCTGTCTAAAACTGTCTTGTTAGTTTGTCTACCCACTCATTGGCTCTCTTCCCTGTTGAGAGAACAGGGACTTTGATTTGCTCACCTCTGAATCCCTAGTGCCTAGAATAGAGTATGACACATAGCAAGAGCCCAGTAAATATTTGCCAGTGACCTTGTAAATGTCTGAACCAAGGGTGATTGGCTGCAAGGAGCCCCCAGGGAGAGCTCAGCTTGTCCAGGATTATTGCCACTGTATTGTGAGGGGCTACACCAAACGATTGGATTGGCTCTTTGTGAACTGGAGACACTGGGAGTAAGGCTGTCAGTAGCACCAGGGGAGGTGAAAGCAGAGATAGAAGTGATGTCTCTGGTGACCCATGAGAGTGGAGGGGAGTGGAAATGAGCTGCTGGAGAGACAGCAAAATTATCAGATTGCAAAAGTACTACAGAGCCTGGAATATCAAATGATTTTCTGAGAGGCCTCACCCTGCAGCTTGTAAGAAGATGGTTGCCTTAGTTCATCATTAAGTTAGCCTGAATGTGTCTCCATTCCTTACACTTTGCAAGAGACTAACTAATGGAAGTTTATTATATCTGTACTTCAGCTAAAAGGGTCCTGGGAGAGATTTGCCTAAGATTGCACAGGTGCCCATTGCTGAGTCGGGGCTTGAACTTTTCCACTATATTAGTTGCCTGATTTCAGCCTCACAACTGTCCTAGCAGAGAGGAAGGGAACAGACTATGCTGAGAAAGAATCTCTTATCCCTTAGGTGTATAGCTGGATGACTAGCTACAGGGAATGCCATAGTGGAGGCCCATGCTTTAGATTCACAGGAATTAAACTAAATTGGCTTCTTGGATAAATTTAAATCCTAAGAATCCACAATGCTGTATTAGGGGACAGGGAAAGCATGGGTATGACTTGAGGTATCTCTTCTCACAGTGGGTTTTCTTTTTCATAGTCCTGTGGAAGGCTCATTCATTTGGAGATCTCAGTATGATAATTCCTGTTTGGAATTTCAGTCACCAAAACATTCCCCTAGTTAAACTTCCATTCAGGTCTAAAGTCCACTGTTTTCTTCATCAGCTGGGTTTTCTGCTGTCATTCTTCTGGTCAATTAAGCTTTGAACTTCTGCTCTAGTGATCAAGAGAAACTACAATTCCTGGGACTTGTCTTCCTTGTTAACAATGAAATAGTCCTTTGGAAAGAATGTAGTGGTTATACCACAAGTAGGGGCCCTCCTTGTAAGGTAATTCTGTGTTTTCATAGGACAGTGACCCAGCACCAGGAGAAAGTGATTTGTACCTTCACACAGACCACTCTCAGCCTAGAATTCCATCTAAATCTTAATGTGCTATGATACCAACTTTCCTCAAAAAGGGCAAATCATACCTGACCAGATCTAACTCTACCATTGTTTAAAGATCCCCATTGTGGCATACAATATCCCTTTCATCACACTAAGCTATAAAATCTGGAGTGAAAAAAAGTCAAAACAGATTTGTTCCCAGGTATTTTTTCCCTATTAAGTCACTGAGAATCATAGGCAAAATATTTGGGACTCTCTATGATGTATTTCAAAGTACGCACCACTGGCTATGGAGGATTGTATCCTAGATAAAACTCAGCTATTTGGAAGGACCAATGGTCCCCAGAGCTTGGCATTCCATCAAATGCAGCAAAGCATCTGGAGAGTTCTTATTGTGAAGACTTTGAGTATGTGCGGACCCATACTCCTGGGAAATTTCCACAGGCAAACAGTCATATGCCAACCTGTGGAAGGCACAGGTAGGGCCTATCACCAGGTAGCCCTACCACTGATAGGAGAAATCAGAGTCATGGACCTGGGTATTCTCTGTTTCTCCTGATACCTAAATAAGAAGAAACAGGCAAACCAGATCACAGTAAAAATGAGGCTATACTTTCAGATCCACTTTCTTATTGAGGGTGTTACATCTCACAGGACTATCTAAGAACTTTTTATAAGTTACCATCCATGAAATTATTTTGGAAAAAAAATCCAGTCTTAAACCAGGAAGTAGAACAATATTATGTTAATTTTAGAAAAGGTATGGCATGGGGTTTAGTGCACTAGAAATGTACATCATGTTAATGGTACTATTACATGCATCAGATTCTGTTGTTGGTAAGCATATTTACTGCCTTGAAGGCTTTTTAAACTAGTTTTTAAATCTAATGGGTACTGGTCTACCCAAAAATTTGGGGGTGCTATTTAGCCCAGGGGGACAGAGTGAGGGACTTAGAGAATATCTGTCCCCCCTGGGGTTCTTTCTAAGCATGGATAAAGCCATTAAATTCAAAATGAAAACAAAATAAAAATACCAAACTGCACACATTCTATTAACATATACTGAACAAGCACCTCCAAAACATCAGCCATGAAAGGAGCCAAATGTGGAGTGCCCCCACCCTAACATCCCTGCCGCACCCCCACAGTATGTTTAAAAAAAAAGTCTCCCAAATAAGCCAAGACTGGAGACCATGAATGCTGTGCAGGAGTCATTCAGTGAAAAACCAAATTAACACTAATTATATTCTGGCTTGCTGTGGTGCAGCCAGTGTGACTTCACAAGGGAAAATGGCATCCGAGGCACTAGGTGGCATCACTCTGACACATTTACAGACCATTAGCCAGCGCTAATATCATTTCAAAGGGCTTGTGTCAAAGTAGGGAGGGCAGCGGAAGAGTGCCACTTAGTCCTGTGCGATCTGTGAGTGAAAACTCTGGGCACCCAGTGGAGAGGAAGGGCTTGCACTAGGCTTGGGGGTCCATTCCTGGGTTACCAGCCTCCCGCAATGTAGGTCACTCAGGGTGGGTTGTGTCCTCAGGCATATACAAAGCTTCTAGAAACTTCTCTTTTTTTTGGGGGGGGGGGGGGCAGGGTGGTGCCCTTGTCAGTAAATGCCCTTGCCTCATCAACTCATAGAAAGATGTAAGTTCTTCCTCGGCGGTATCTGAGACTAATAGCCACGTGATGCAGGTGCTTCCTGGGTGAAAGCAGTAGTTTGTTTCCATAATTGGAGTTTCAGAATTAGGCCCCTTAGCCTCACAGGCTTCTACCAGAGGGAAGTGGGCAGGTTGACTGTGACCTAAAGGAGATGCTAAACTGGTGGGGAATTCAAAAAACATTCATGGATTTCAGAGAACTAGGGCAGGAGAATCTGCCACTCACAGTAGGGTCCAGGAGCAGCAGGAGGGCATCCCTGGGGAGTTGTTACACGTGTGGAGCCTCAGGCCACAGCTCTTTTAAGTCAGAATCTACATTATCAGTAAGATCCCCAGGTGATTCCTGTGAGCCTTAGTGGTTGAGAAGTACTGGTCTGGTCTATACTCCTGACTGAAAGGATGCTTTTTAAGAGAAGGGGATATTTTTAAAATGAATTTCTATATTCAAAGCTCTTGGACTTTCTTGGGCCCAGCCCTCCACCAAACCTCTTCTATCTGCCTGCCTTTATGTCCCCATTTGCCACTCTGTCCCTCTGCTTCCTTCTATACGCCCAGCTCATACATGCTGCCCTCATGGCCATCTGGATCTTGCCAGCAGAAGGCCCACTCTGCAGTTAAAGAAGTTGGAAAATAGTAAAAGCACCCAATTCAGACCATAACAACTGAATCCAAACCTTGGTTCTGCAGAATCCTGAAAAGTAAGTCTTAGCATTTGTTCTAATAACACCCATTGTCCTGGATGCACAGATGAAATAGCATATGTAGAAGAACTTTATGAGCTATAAAGCATTAAAGATAAACTCAAGGTCTTGTTCCCTAAGGGGCTGTTTTTGAACCTATGCTATTCATAAAGGGGGCAATATTGTGCAAAGGTTAAGGGAGTGAGCTCAGAGCAGATTGCTGGGGTTCAAATGCTAGAGCTTCCTGTTTGAACACATTTGACTCAGTTTCCTCATTTGTCATAGTACCTACTTACTATCAGGATGAAGCCATTGTAAGGGGTCAAAGAATTAATTGTGCATGACATACCTAAACACACCTTATAGATGTCAACTGTGATTACTATTTGTCCACACATGTCCATAATATCTGCAAATATCAGCTATAATATATATATATACACACACACACAAATATACAAATGGTATATATATATATATACACACACAATATATTCAAATAAACAAATGATATATATATATACACACACACCATATATATATATATATATATATATATATATATATATATATATATATAATTTGTGGTGTGTGTGTATATTATATGTATATAACAATATATATATTATATATAACATATATAACATATATATAATATATATAATATATATATATATATATATACCATTTGTAAGGGAAACACAAAGACATGGAATAAACAAATAGGGAACAAACTCAGAGGCTTTCGGGAGTGGGGGAAAGAGGGAGAGAGACACAGACAGAGATCCAGAGATACAAGGGCATAGAGTAATACATAGACTTAGTGAGAAGCAGCTTTGGGAAGATAAATGGGCAAACTTTATATTATTCCAGAAAAATAAGCATGGAAAGGTATCACTGCAAAGGAATGATTATTTGTCACACTTCAGAGCCAACAGAGACTGGAGTCCTATGTCAAGTGCTTGGTCACCTGCAGGGACAGAAGTGACACGATTGCGCATGGAGGCTAATTCTATGTATTATATGAATAAGTCATCATACCATGCCCTTAAATGAATAAACTCAAGTTAAAGAGAGCATGGTTTTATGCAACACAATAAAATTATGGAAATTCATTGAAACACACTTACCTTAGATTTCCAGAAAAAGCTTCATATGCTGTAGATCTCCAGAAAGAGCACTCAATGCCATCCCACTGAACCAGAGCCCTTACCTTAACTGTTCCATTCTGGCCACAAAGGAGACCACATAGCCCTTTCCTGTGGTCCTGGGAAACCCCACTGTAGTCATTGCTCCAGGGCCATCTACCATTCCGGCCATTTCTCACAGCAACTCACATCTGCTCACATAGTCATGATTCTCTTTCCTAGGATCTTCTTATGTCCCATCTCCTTTGAAGGAGTGTTTAATGTTTCATTGGATCTCCATTTTCTAGACAAGTAACTCTACCTCTGCTTTCTCACTCTCTTTGCTACATATGCTCATATCCTGTTCTAGTCCAACTCCAGGGCTTCCACTGTGGAGGGTTTAGGCAGCCTCCTCCCAGTTCCTTGTGTGTTTGTCTTATGCTCCTGGCCATCACATTAAAGACTGTGGTCTTGAAAGGTGATCCTTCTTGCACTATAGAACCTTCCTCTTCACTTTTGAGGTTCTCTTCCCTTCCCCCAACATCCTCATTGTGTCCTCTGTTAGGCACAACACCCCACTGTGGTACTCCATTCTACTACCATTAGTCAGACTTGCCGTCTGAAATCCTGCCATCATATATTCTTAATGTAAACACCTCTCAGACGAGCATCATTAATTAAGCCAGGAGCAAACATGTGAGGGAGGTTAGTGAAAGGGAACTCAACACCTTAAAGTGTTTTAGGTTTGACCAGATGGAACAAAATTGTACAGTATGAGGAAGTTCTCATTGGACAAATATCACCTTGTCATGAGAGAAAGTAAGTGGGCTATCTAGTCATGACTGAACTCTTGGGAGGCTGCATTTTGCAGTAAATGAGGTATAATGAGATGGTATTCTGGGAAAGCTTTATTCTGCCTCAGTTATTCTCAGATGTTAATCATACTAGCAAGATCATTTCCAGAGTTCTCTAAAAATAATTATACATATGAAATTCCATGGATTTGTGTTTGAAGTATTCAAATCTTTCCAGAGGCCAAAGGACTTGACAGCTTCATTGAAAATTCAGTTATCACAGGCCCCTGGGTAGTTCAGTTGGTTAAGCATCCGACTTCGGCTCACATATTGTGGGTTTGAGACCCACCTCGAGCTCAGTGCTGACAGCGTAGAGCCTGCTTGGGATTCTCTTTTTCCCTCCCTCTCTCTGACCCCCCTCCCCCCCCCACTCTCTCTCTCTCTCTCTCTCTCAAGAAATAAATAAACTTACAAAACAAAAAAAAAAAAGGAAAAAGAAAATGCAGTTATCAGTCTTGCCCACTGATATCAGGGTGGTAGATTAAATGATCTTAAAAACATGTGCTTTGGCAAGGAGTAATTTAGTGATATTTGCATATGTTTTTCCCTACAAAAGTTCTGGGAGGCAGTTTGGATCTACTGGTCCAAAATGTGCAGCAATGTGCCCAGAGAAAGCCTAAAGCAGTCAGCTAATAAAAATGATTGGGATTAATGGTTTTCTTCCTTCCATTCGTGAAAATCCTTTCTCTGAGTGGACTCAGTGTATGTAGAGCACAGATTCATGAACAAGAAGAAATGAAACCGATGAGTGGCCTTTCCTTTGGTTCTTAAACAATCTCCAAAATCCATTGATTACAAGTACGCTCACACATACGTTTCAAGGTATCAGTCTGTTTTTTTATTTCATTCGCATGCGTGCCCTCCCTGTCTCTCTGCTACTCCCTATCTCTGACTCTCTTGAATTATTTAATGTTTTTCCCCAGTTAATCTAAATTAGAGGTTTTTTTTTTTTAAGGGGGGATGGGAAGACACTAAAAATAGTCACCGAAGCCAGGATATATTACACCAACTGCTTTTGCCTCTGGTGGTTACTGGAGTTTCCTTTGTTGTCTTGTTTGATTGTTTCATTTATATGGCAGGTTAGACAGCAACAGACTTCTGTTATTGCCTTTTCTCAGTGGTGGATTTTTTAGGCTCAGATCCCCCTGAGGCAGCCACTCCCCATCCACAGCTGGTGACAAGAGGTGCTGTTGCTCTCAGTACTTACTTACATCTACTGGAGAAAGATCAACAGAGATGCTATTAAGTGGCAGAGAGTGTCTCCATTTTTAACTGTTTAGGCTTTCGTTGAGAGAGAAACGTGGGCACACACACACACAAAGAAATTGGCGAAAAAAGGCTAAGAGAGAGATCATCCCACCGGTTGCACCTTCTAGATTCTTTGTGTTCTACTTCTGCAGCTGCTTGATTGCATTTTTCTTTGTTCCTGTCTTCCCATCCCCTGACTTCCATCCTCTCCTTTAAGGATGTGCTGATTTTTGCCACTATGTTTCAATAAACAGAACTCATATTCTAACCAAATTGCAACAGAAATACGTTCAAGTGAAGAAGACATTTGTAGGGCCAGAGTTTTCAAAACACAGTGAAAGTATGAGGATCAGAAATTCAATCCCCGAGGCTATTTTTTAAAGTTCTCCCAGGAAACTTTGGGTCATTAGTTCCTTTCTAACTTTCCATTACTCTTTTAGTTAATGTAGCCACAGAGTCATCCTTGGCATAAAACTGGGAATGAGGAGATTTATGGAGGAAAAGGAAGTGAAACTTCATGAAATTAAACAGATTAGATGGTTCTGGTAATACTTCAGGCGATAAATTAGCACTGCAAATTGAAGAGACCCAAAAGAATCTTCACAGTTAGGAGACTGCCCTGCAGTCTTCAGGTACATTGGCTGCCTTTTTAATTTCCATTTAGTCCATCCGGCAGAGAGCCGGGGTACAGAGTCTCCAACTCTTCACTGTTGTTTTTGGTGGTGTTGTTTTTTATTTTTTGTTATGGGCACTAAAAGCAAGTGAAGGAAATGTAAGGTAAAGGAACGTCATCTCTTCTTCAATTCAAAGCCAGAGCCACCTTGACTGCCAACTATGTGCATACCACTGAGGTATCTATGACCATACTCCAAAAGAAACATTTAAAAATTTTTAAAAAGGAGGGAGACCCTGAAGCCAGGTACCTAAATTTAAACCATAACAAAGAGAACGGCAAATATCTTTAGGAAGATTATAAGAGAAAAAGCAGGAGTCTCTCCAATACATTGTATAATAACAGTGTAAGTCCCCAAGTGACTAAGAGGCCAGGTTAAGTCCTAAAGAGGATCAATGGTCTGGCTGTGGTGAAATCATCATTGGGAATTGAAAAATGAGTAAGATTTGGACAAGTGTTATAGACAGAAAAAATTTATTTTAAAATGTCTCCCTTCTTCCAAAACCACAGACCTGTGAGCTAACTTTACTCTTTTAGAAAATGTCCAAAGTCCTGGCTATTTTCTCATTTGAATAAACCTGATAGGCTCCAATAAATATCACAAACTCACCATCCCCCCCGCCGAGCCCCGAGCAAACTGAGTGAAAATTTGGCAGGGTCATATCATAGAATACCATCATGAGGAAGGCCTTCCACATTCTGTGACTTCAATCTCATTTCTATTCTTAGTTAGTCATTAAGGGATTTCATTTTAAAACTGGGAATCCCTTTCATACAAACATAATCTTGAGAACCCCCTGAGTAATTTACAAATCATTTCATCAGTGTTGCATGGCACTGGATAAGGAAGTTTTAAAAATAAGATATATTTCATTTAAGGACAGTCTATAATTCAAAATCAATACATTCCAATATAATATTCAGTAATACTAATGGCATATAAGAGTAAGTTTTTACTTTTTCCCATTTAACACATATGCATTATTTAATTTACTATTTAATTATATAGGAAAAAGCATTGTGTACAAGTTATTTTTTTTTTAATATGTTGAATTTGGTTTGGGGCATCTGTTAAAATATGAATTAAAAATTAACTCTTTTACAACATCAAAACCTTTAAAAATGCTATTATAACTTATTTTTTGGTGGGGCATCTGGGTGACTCAGTTGGTTAGGCATCCAACTTCAGCTCAGCTCATGATCCTGTGGCTAGGCTCATGAGTTTAATCCCTGCATCAGGGAGTGGATGTTGTCAGCCAGAGACTTCTTCAGATCCCCTGTCTCCTTCTCTCTCTGGCCTCTCACCCGCTTGCATGAGCGCCCTCTCTCTCTATATATATATCTCAAAAATAAACATTAAAAAATGACTTCTGGAGCGCCTGGGTAGCTCAGTCAGTTGAGCATCCAACTTCAGCTCAGGTCATGATCTCATGGTTCATGGGTTCAAGCCCCGCACTGGGCTCTGTGCTGACAGCTCAGAGCCTGGAGCCTGCTTCAGATTCTGTGTCTCCCTCTCTCTCTGCCCCTCCCCAGCTCACATGCTGTATCTCTCTCTCTCTCAATCTAAAAAAATAAACATAAAAAAAAAAAGAACTGCTATCCTTTAAAAAAATAACTTCTTGTTTGGAATTTTTATACTTTATATTAAAATAATTGTTATTTAAAATTTTTTTTCTGTTGTGTTTCTAAAGGAAAAAATAATGGAGAAGGATTTGGACTGTGATTTGCACTGTCTTTGTAAATAATACATCTTAGATATGGATAGTCTTTACTCCCAACAAATGAACAGCCAAATTGGCCATAATGAATGTTTCTAACATGTTTTAAAGGACTGAAGATAAGGAAATGTAGGAACTGTGACCAGATAAGTGTACCTTGTGGATTCTGGGGAGGCTTTTGAGGGAGAGCTACCACAGTGTGATGTTAGGAGGTGGACCATGGAGCTAGGCACCTGAATTTAAATCCATTTTTCCCATTTTCTAGCTTGAGCAAGTGACTTAACCTTTTTGTGCCTCAGTTTTCTCATCTGTAAAATTGGGATATTAGTAATGCCCACACACCCTGTGAGATTGTTAAGAAAACTGAATTAATCAGTATTTTTTTAAGTTAATTTATTTATTTTAAGAGTGAGAGTTAGTGCAAGTGGGGAGGGGCAGAGAGAGAGAGAATCTCAGTCTCCACACTGTCAGCGCAGAGCCCAAAGCAGGGCTCAGACTCACGAGCCATGAAATCATGACTTGAGCTGAAGTTGGATGGACGCTTAACCAACTGAGCTACCCAGGCCCCCCTTAATTAGTATTTTTAAAGCAATTAGAACAGAACCAAGTATATGGTGCTTGCTATGCAGATACTAAATAATCATTTAAATTCTCCTCACTAACTTGTATTAAAATTAAAACACCAGTGTTTTTTTTATGTTTATTACTTGTATAAATCCTGATGTCTAAGAGTTAAAAATAATTTTATATGTGTAATGGTTCACATATAAAATATAGCTAGATCAAATACAGGCTCATAGAATCAGTCATTCAGCATGCAAATTATGTCCTTATTTGCATATGTTCAAGCTCCTCCTCCTTTAAGGGAAAACATTTAGATAATTATTTTTTAATTGAAATTGAAACTGACATCATTACCAGCTTTTAAACAAATTTCTTGGAATATCTTTACAAACCCCATGATTTGGAAAACCAAGTCAACAATAGATCTATATATTGATTATATAATATCAATATAATATATATAATATATCAATATAGCTCTAGATCTGAAGACAGCTCAGATCTATATGTGTATATATATATATGTATATATATATAATGTATATAATATACCAATATATATATTTGATGTACATGTAAAATAAAAATTTATCTCTAGATCTGAAGGTGGCTTATAGTATCTTTGCAAAGCTTGTTTTGATTTGGGCTCAATATAGGAAAAAGTTTCAAGCTTACATACTCCCAGTGTTGCTTGTACATCTGTGCAGACTGTATACTGCATATCTTCAAGGGATCCTGAGCCATTTCCTATGGCCACCAAAAATGTACAGCTGAGCAGCCCTGGATGCACTACTCCTTGTGTGACCCACTGGGCCATTTAGGACCAATGTTGTTCCTTGTCACAACAAGAATCTTCAAATACTTGGAGATAGTGATATTATTCCAAGTCTTCTCTTCTCCAAGTTAAACATCATCATAACTTTCATCAATCCTGCTTTATATAGCATGTTTCCAAATCCCAAGTTTGTCCATTCAACATTTATTGAGTCTTGACTCTGTCAGGTGGTATACTAGCTTGTGGCGATACCACATTGAATAAGGTATAGCCTCTACCCTCAAAAACCATATATTCCATGCCCCACATTGTTGTACTCTCCTTATATTCCACCTAACACTCAACAACATACTTGGTGAACGAAGTCTGGATTGTGTCTTGTTTTCTTCATTGCCACAGCCTCATGCCAATTAGGCACATACCCTGTTCTTAGCTACATCTCTCTCGGCCCAGGCTTTGGCAGTTGGATATGTAGAGCTTTAGTTATATATATATTTTTTTCATGCTCAATTCCACATTCTAAGATTTTTTCTATCAATCCCCAGCTATCAACATTTAGAAAATATTCAATATGTTCATTGTCATTCCAAATGATAAGGCATTTTAAGTCATCAATTAAAAAATGTTAGACAAGGCAGAGTCCCCAATGAAGCTGTGCCACCCAGTACCATTCCTATCCAGTAACCATTTCCCTATGGCTTCTGCTATTTGCATGCTATTTATGCATTTAGTCCTCGGACTTGTCCATGAAGGTCTCATGCGAAGCTTTTTGAATTTTTTCCCTGAAGTCTTGCTTTTATGTTGATTACATTTCCTTAATTCTTGGTCTAAGGATCCCATCAAAGGAAGAACTGGAGACTCTAGAAATTGCTTGTTTTCGGTGATTCCATGTTGGTTCTTAATGATCACTACTACATTCCCCAGGATTCTTAAGGCTTTAATAAAAATAAAAGGACTTTATTTAATAAATAGATAAATGAGACTTTATTTAATAAAAATTCCTGATTGTTTTGGGGGGAGTAATATTAGAATTAAGGGTCTCAGTATGTTGTTTGCAAAATTTTCCTTTATTCCTCTTAAAAATTACCCTGGCAAGTCCTGGCCATCAGTTCTGGAATCCTCCTTGTTCTTGAAAATTCCTGTAAGATTAAGGATTACAAATTCAGCCATCTTAATTGCAAATCCTCTCTGAGGAGCTAAAGGCCATGGTAGAACTCTCCAAAGCTGGCAGGAAACATCCCTTGCCTCAGACAGGATCATCCTAATTAATAATAATCACAATAATATTGTGCTTTGCATTTTATCCAGGGACACCTGAACAGCTGAATGAATGCTTTATGAACACTATTTAATTAAGCCTTATGACAGTCCTGTGAGGGAACCTGGAAACTGAAAGATTGGTGTAATCTCTGCATAGGTAAGGAGACCTGTCAGGAGGCGCAAGGCAAGAGTCAGGAGCAGACAGGCTGCGAAGTTAGAGAGAGGGGCTGATGGCATGTGTGGACTGAAACCCCTCTAACCAGCCACCAGCCACTAGCTACACACTGGGAACAATCCTCACATCGGAGTCTTTCTGAAATGCTCTGGTGAAGTTTTGTTTGTCCCTCCACAATAATAGCAATGCTCTATGTGATTCACTCTTCTAGATGTGATTTTAAATTTCCTTAAGAAAATGCTCATTAGCCAATGTTTGTATTTCCTCTCACTCTCTTGCTACATACCCCCTCTCTCTCTTTGGTTACCTCTCTGGGGCTCAAATTTGTCAGCCACAAGACTGAGGCAGTTAAGTAAAGCAAATGACCACGTTCATTGTCAATGCCAAGCCCAGACCCTGTTCCATCATATTGCAGTGGTCAGAGCCTCAAGGTCTAGCTGGGGAAGTTATCCCAGATTCATCAAGGGCAGTTCCACTCTTGCCCAAGAGGTGGGTATGAGTGCACAGGTGCACAGCCTGAGGCACTGGCTGGTGTCTGCTCTGCCCCAGGAAGCCAGACTCTTTGGAGAACTTCCCTAATCACCTAAAACAACACCAGAATAAACAGTTCAACCTCTTCTTTGTGAAGCTCCCTAGAGAAATAAAGTCTGTGTGATATTGAGTAATGGAAAAAAAAAAATAATTTGAAACTTCCTATATTGACTTAAACGTGTAGGGACTATTTTTTTTTTTAATCCAGAGAACTTATGAAATAAAACTTTACCTCCCTGAGAAGTATTTGCTAAGCTAAATTGTCTTAACTTTGCACCCAACCACAAAATCAAGGTGTGTTGAGTTGAATGAAAATGGGTTTAATGGAATGCTCTTTCCCAACTGAGTTTACTGTCTTCCTTCACACTTCGCCACCAGCTAGCATTCACATACCTGATAAGTCTCTCAGTAGGGTCCCCTGGCTATGACTTTCCTCTCCTGTGTAACAGCTCACAGTTCTACCTCCCTGGATGGACCAAATGATGGACAAGAAGAAAGCAGAGACGTGAATAACTGGTTATTAAGATAAGCATCAACAACTGGTGATTTAGGTTGCTCTGTGTTCTCTGTTGAAAATCATCCTGGTATGTCATTGCCTGTACTTTGTGTGCAATTGCCCTCATTTTCATTTTCGCCTTTCTGTCAGTGAATGAAGCCAGTATAGGAGCCATCGTGTAATTCAGCATAGAACTGCTGACACCTATTTCTCTATTATTTACTCTCTCTCTCTCTCTCTCTTTCTGTCTGTTTCATCTCTTTTGCTCTCTGTCTCTCTGTCTCTGCCTCTGTCTCTCTCTCTCCACACACACACACACACACACACACACACACACACACACACACAAACGTGGAGAGAGAATGTGTGCACACATTCAAATATGCACAAACAGGAGATATAGATATTTACATATCTATATATCTATATCTCTGTATATTCTTTTCCCATCCATTCACCGCCAACACCAATTGCTTCAGAGAGGAGGAAATGAAATGCTATTTTTAGAGAAAAGACTGATCTTTCATACGGATTGTCCAGAAAATGATGCAGCCTGCCACCCATTCAGACCTCAAGGCATTCAAGTGCTGCTTTGTTCCAACACTTACTTCTATTCAAAGTTCATAATCTAAGATTAAATGAGCCTCCTCCAGCCAAAAGAAAAGGCTCCACCAGCCCTGCTTCTGATGCCCTTCTTTCGATGTCTGCCCTATGCAGGAGAAAGAATGAACTTGGGCTTTTCAAAACTGGCTGCCCAATTATATTTTTAAAAAGATGTTTTGGTGACATCTAGAGGCATTGGGTAATAACACTTATTAATAATGATTCTTCCCACTTATAGGGTGTCTCACGTCTTGCGAGCCCCCAGCTCTTTACACACATTAATTAATTACGCATCACAGCACCCCTGTGAGGTAGAGTAGGTAAGCATTATTATGTGCAAAGGATTTATTGATTTTTCAAAGCAATATATAGCTGAGGCACAGAGGGGAAGCCATAGGAGCATGAATTAAGGAAGGAAAAAAAAGAGATACACTGAATGTAAAATAAAACAAATAAAATGAAGAATTACCCCCACTGTGCTCTTTAGAAAGGAACGATTACTTCACAAGTTTCAACGGCCTGAACATTAACTAATTTGGTTGTTAGCAACTTCTGCAAAGGCAATAGGAAATTGGAGGGAGGGAATCATCAATAAAATGTCCAAGTCTTCCTTTCCAATCCCATTCTCTGTGCTCCCGGCCATGGGTGCTCCTCCTCTGGGTGCTCCCAGTAGTTAGTAAGAGGCTGTGCCAGTAGGACTGCCCTCTGGTTTATGATGGAGGCATTTGGTGGTGGCAGGGATTGGGGGTGGGATGGGGAGTGTAGACAAGGAGGGAAAAGAAACTACAGCCAAGTTTCTATGCAAAAATATGCTTGGAGGCTGTGGAATTTAAACTATGCCACTGAGCACAGCCATAAATTGAGTGTTTTTTTGGAATTCTTCTACTCTTGTTTTATGGTAGTGGCTCAGCTGCTATTTTTTTAAGTGATAACTGTTCTAGGTTCTTATTTTAGGTAGGATTCTTATTCATTTTCATGGAGCTAAAACTTCTGGGGCTTACTATTCATTTCCAAGCTGAAAGGTAATATTCTACTTAAAAAGAAAAGTGTCATAAAATCACTAGCTTGCAGACACCAAGACATGATAGAAGGTGTGAGAAATGCTTTATATTCTTCATATACGTTATTGTAATGCTTCGTTTTTATGAGGATAACAATAAGTTGCCTTTAAAACAGCTTATTTTGTTCAAAACTCATACTTATTGGGTTTTTTAAAAATGTAACAACAAAGTGAAATGAATGTAAGTGAGCCTAAATGGCTCTCAGGGACTTGGGAGTGCGTAGCCTCAGAGGTCACACTGAATTTAAAAGTGACCACTTTAAGGGACGCCTGGGTGGCTCAGTCGGTTAGCGTTCAACTCTTGATTTCAGCTCAGGTCATGATCTCATGGTTTGTGAGTTCAAGCTCCACATCAGGCTCTGTGCTGGCAGCTCAGAACCTGCTTAGGACTCTCCCTCTCCCTCTCCCTCTCCCCCTCCCTCTCCCTCTCCCTGTCTCTCCCTCTCTGCCCCACCCCTGCTCACATTGTCTCTCTCTTAAAATAAATAAATAAATTTAACAAAATTAAAAAACAATGACCACCTTTAGGGGCACCTAGGTGGCTCAGTCGGTTGAGCCTCTGATTCTTGATTTCAGCTCAGGTCATGAGCCCAGGGTCATGAGATCAAACCCCATGTTGGGCACCATGATGAGCATGGAGTCTGCTTGGAATTCTCTTTCTCTCTCCCTCTGCCCCTCTCCCCAGCTTGTTCTCTCTCTCTCTCTCTCTCTCTCTCTCTCTCTCTCTCTCTCCCTCTCTCTCAAATTAACTCTCTCTCTCTCCCTCTCTCTCAAATTAAAACAACAAAAAGTGACCACCTTTTCCTCTACCCCCCCCCACACTAGTTACTCTTCTCCCACATTTCCAAGGACATAGAACCCACATCTGTCACCATAAACACTACCACCTCTGTTGCATATTTGTGGAAAAGTAAACCCTAGACCTAGGCTCAAAATGAGAGAGAGAGAAAATGATGAGGACGGCAAGGCTCATTAGGAAGGCTGTCCCCTAGGCACAGCATCCTGGTGGACTTCCTTCTTCCATCTCTACTAGTGTGAGATTTTGTTTTCTACTTCCTATTGCCATAGTGAGAGAAATGCTACCAATCCTAAATTTATCAGCATATCTTTTTTCCTTTTTTAAGACTTCGTATGTGACTAATTTATCAGTCATTTGCTCATTGGAATGAAGTCCCACCTTGTAGCTCCACCCAGCTCTCTTGAATACATTGGAGTTTTGTTTGAGGTGGAGATGAGATAAATCATTTGGAATTGTGGCTCACTTAGGGGAGAGGCAGGCCAGAGAGTTACATGATACCAGACCTAAGACTCCTGGAGGCCGGTGAAGAGGGCTCCTGGATAGGAGAAAGAGGTGTATCCTGGAAGACAGGAGACAGATACCCCACAAACCATTGATCTCCAAATGTTGCCTGTGTTTGTCTCAATGACTCTGAATGAGGAAAGAAACCCTTCCTCTCCCTCTTCCCTTCTTTCTCCACCCTCCTGAACTTTGCCTGACCTAGAGTTCCCAGACATCACATCTTTGCTACCATCTGACCATTTTCTGGACAGAGGCTTCAGGAGCTCACCTGGGAAGCCAAACACCATCAATAACCTTGTTTCTCAGGGAAATGCCTTTAAAGTTCCAAATTATGGGATAAAAAGACAATTTGGAAAGCCACCCCCTTCAAATCAGAGACTGCTTTACTATCATCAAACAAGTAGTGGTTAGAGAGCCAAGGAAGCCCCTTTGCAGCTATATGGCACCAAATTTCTTTTAGTTTCAGTACCTGGTTAAGTTCATGGGTCCTGCCATTTATACATTCCATGATTTAAGAAAAAAATTTACTATCAAACTTTCTGTGTACACTCTTGTCTTACAAAGAGATATACAGCCCCTTTGCCTAAGATGGTAACAATTTATACCCGGTGAATATCAGTGAATATGCATGTCACTTTTTTTATGATCAGATGCCTCCTGGGTGAAGAGCAAGCTGGGTGGTTAAAACATCACCATGCATTAGTAACATGTACCCATTTGTGAAACAGCTAGTGATATGAAAAAAAACCTGTGGGTTCTAAAAATCAAGGTATTTATCAAAGTATTAAAAATAAAAGAGACTTTTATGTTTCAGACTTGGCCTTCTTGAAGGGTCATTTTCAGTTCTGCATTCTTTTAAACAAAATTTTATTTCAATAAAAAGAGTTAGTGGAATAAGTGAATGGAAGTTTATAAGGATTTTGTGCTGCTAGCTTCATCTTCAATTCTGGATGATTTAGGGAAAGAGTTAAAAGATACAGAGGACAGATGGGCTGTCGGGTTATATACAAGCATCAGTATTGAAAGCAGAGAACAGCAAAGTCTCTCCCTCATTATCATTGCCTCTCACCACACTTAGGACCTTCATTTTCTTTTTATGATCACAGCAGCAGCCACTTGGTTCACTCATCTGACTGTATGTGCTGATCTCTGGTTGGAAAGATTAAAAGACACTCATAATCATTTCTTCTTTGTCCAAAACCCCCCAGTGACCTTCAATCTCCTGTACAATCAAAGCCAAAATCCCTATCACAGCTGATATGTTCCAAACTAGTCTGTTCCCCCTAACCCTCTGCCCTCAGCTCCTATACTCTCTCAGTTACTCACTCCACTCAAGCTTCCTTGCTGTTCGTTCCTTAAGCACTTCAGAAACATTTCCTGCCTCAGGACCTTTGCACTTGCCATTTTTTCTGTCTTATTTCCCTAGATATGTACATGGCGCCCTCTCTCACTTCCTTTAGATCTTGACTTCAGTATCATCTTCTCAGGGAGGTCTTCTTTGGCCTTCATCTAATTTTTCAACATTCCTTTCCCTTCCCAAGCTCTGTATGCTTCCCATCCCCTAACTATGCTCTATTCTTCTTACAGACATTCTGACAACCGTGAGACTATTTATATTTCACTTCTTTTTCATTGATATCCCTCAATTAGAAGAAAAGCATATAAGGTCAGGAATCGTTGCTTTGTTCAGTTTCTGTATCTTCAGGACCCAGAAATATATATCCAGCAGTTAGTAGGTGCTCAATAGACATGGGTTCAAATGAATCTTGTGGAAAGTCCTAAGGATCAGAGGCGGAAATTGCTCATAGAAATCTGATGTGTAAATGTGGGAGCACCAGGCAGTAAATTTAAGTATACAGAGAAATTAACTTTCTCTAAAGTGGCCAGTTGAACAAATTGAAATCACAAGACCAAATTATGCCAGCAAGCCTTTAATGAAACTGCCACAAGTTCATTCAAGGCCGCCCAGATGATTTCAAAAGCATCGTGGCAGAGTGTGTCTATTTCAGAGTGATAAATGCACGTTCTACTGCTAATGCTTCTTTCAGAAATCTTGTGTAGCTTCAGTGAGGCTAATTTATAAACCTTAACTACTGTAGCTAATTTAACTCGCTAATTTTAGACATTGTATTGAATTAAAATCTGCATTTTATTGTGTATCATTTTGTCTACTGCTAACATTAATATGCATTTTGTAATGTGGAACTACAAATGTTTTAAATACATATTTATGCTTTAAGAAGCATTTGTGTTAACTAGATTTTTTTTTCTTGGATATTTTAAAGGCTGTCCTGTCACATCACACATGCACAAGGCAAAGTCTCACATACTTAGGCCCAGATGGAACAAGTCAGGAGGGGATCTCAGACTGGAAGGACTAATAGGAACTCGGTAAATTCTTCCTTTTATTTCTCTCTCCTTATTGGAATAGCAAGAAAATGTGGTTTGGGGAAAGATGCTGAAAATATTGCAATTGGTGTCCACATGTGACTACTCAGACTGTGCAGCTGTGTTGCCAAAAACAAAACAAAACCAAAAGGATGTTATTTGCAAATGGACTCAAACCAATCCAACGTAACTCAGAGGGTCTAGAAGCATTTTTGAAGAGTTAATATGTATTATAATCCCCTTCTCAACTTTCTGCTGTCTTATAACCTAAGTTGATAAAATGTTAAAAATGTCCACCAGTATTCAATGTACATTCATTCTTTCTCCTTGCAAGCTTCTCAAATTCAGGTCAGAACTCTATTTATGATTCTTGCTATCTCCCTCTATCCCCTAGACACATCATTCCTTCCCACACTGACAGCTTCTGGTGCATAAAACATTATATGTAGGTAGAAATAATCTGAATGAATCATTGTTTACAAAAACAAAAAAATCATAGATCTACATATATGTGTGTGTGTGCACACCCACTCTGGCCTATGCATAGGGACATAGGTACACTCATGTCACTACAAGTTTACCATATCCCCAGAGCAGAGATTAACCATTCTTTTTCAGGCAGCTTCTACAACTCTTAAGCTACCTACTTTTTTCAGGGAAGGGCCATATAGTTGCACAATTTACTTATCCCAATTATGAGATTTCATGTATGCATTTGATGCTTATTGGTAGTAAGGGCTTGTGTTATGCCATCCATGAACACAAATGCCTTAGAATAAATGTTGGAAAAGAATGGCTCTGTGGGGCATCTGGATGGTGCAGTTGGTTAAGCCTCTGATCTTTGTTTTATTTAACATTTTTTAATGTTTATTTTATTTTTGAGAGAGAGAGAGCAAGAGTATGAGTGGGGCAGGGGAAGAGAGAGAGGAAGACACAGAATCTGAAGCAGGCTCCAGGCTCTGAGCTGTCAGCACAGAGCCTGACATGGGGCTCAAACACACAAACCATGAGATCGTGACCTGAGCTAGAGATTAAGAGTCAGACACTTGGGGTGCATGCGTGGCTCAGTCGGTTGTGTCTGACTTCAGCTCAGGTCATGATCTCACTGTTGTGAGTTCAAGCCCCACATTGGGCTCTAAGCTGATGGTGTAGAGTCTGCTTGGGATTCTGTCTCTCCTTCTGTCTGACACTTTCCCACTTGTTTTCCCCCCACCCCAAAAAATAAATAAATAAATATAAAAAGTAAAAAAGAAAAAAAAAGAGTGGCTCTGTTATTTGCAGGGAAGTATAGTTCCTCATTTTTAAAACCAGAAGGATAAAAACATAAAAATAAAAAAATAAAACAAGAAAGATAAAGAGTAACATCCCTTTCCCTCTTCAGCATAATTGGCATTTCCTTTGAGTTAATACCTATAAAGTACCTTTAAGGGATTTGCCCAAGTTTCAGTAAAAGTAATGAATACATGAAGAAAAAATACATTTAAAAGGCATGGGTCACAAGACAACAGGGGGTACTGGAAAGAGTGTGGCAGCTGGCAAATCTTAGGTCCCCCACTTACAAGCTGTGTGTCATCTCTTGGAAGTTAGCACTGACTAACTTTTAAATAAGTACTACCATCTTCATTTTAGAGACAGGGAAACCATGGCTCAGAGGGTTTTCAAAAGAAAAGACTCTCAGCAAAGTGCTTAACACACAGTAGAAACTTGACGAATGCTAATTCACTCACAATAACAATAAAAACATTCCCTGAATTTATGAAGCCTTTACCGTGTTCCCAGCATCCTGGTATTGCTTTAATTGTCACAACAATCTTCTGCCCCTTTTTGTACGTGGAGACACTGAGGCACAGGAGGTTCACACACACACACACACACACACACACACACACACACACACACACACGAGCACTGCGGTTTTCCCTGGGAAAGACCACAGCAGCCCAGCATTTGCCAACACTGTTGCAGAGCCAACACTGAGACTCAGGTCTCCTGACTTTTTTTATTTTTTATTCCAGTGCAAACCCAACCCTTAAAATCTCTTTACACTACAAAAGGCAATTACAAGCTGAGTCATCTTTCCAGATATTTTGAAATACATCCCACATTTTCCTGAGCTACCAAAACTAAATGTGGTGCATTTTGTTTTGGAGAATCTAAGCTCAGGTAGTTGCCTACATTTTCAAGTTCATTTTCTGCAGCTGTGGACATTTTCCCTAAGTTTTGTCTTGCCTCAAATAGTAAAGGAATCAGATACTAAGCCTTATGGAAGTGAGTATTTAGGTGAGTGAACCATTTCTTGGGTTAGGTTAAGACTGTCTGAAAGACAGCAATAATGGTTGTTATGACTTTCACAGCAGCTAACAGTTGACATGGTATTGTCCCAATTAATTATCACTTTTGAGCCCCACAAAAGCCCTGTGAGATATCAGGGATCCTTGCTCTACTTTGCAGATCCAGAGGCAGAAAGCTCAAAGTAGAGAGAATCCAAGAGGAGGTTGGTGCTGAGGGCAGGCATCATGCAATCAGGACATCATGTCCATCAGGACTGCTTTGCACAGTCCAATTTCTCATCCCCATTTTTCTAATAAGGAGAGAGAAGTTAAGCCATTCAGCTGAAAACAGAGCTGATGAGTGGCAGAAATGGAATCTGAGCTCAGTATTCACTGCCCGGCACCAAGACCATTGCATCATGGCAAGCACACTTCCCTGGACCTTTATTTTACCTCTTTACTTAGCTTATATTTATGTCTTTGTAGCTTCTGCACATTGAAAGCTAATCCCAACAGAGTTTTGTAAGGATCATAGATGGGAATAGGTAACTCACGGTCCTTAGATAGGTATCACTTGGGTTCCTAGAAGTGTGGAAAATGTGCAGAAGCAAAGAATCAGTAGTGGCTCCTGGTGAGCAATTTCTCATGGAGAAAAGTAAGGTGGAATCTGTGTAAAATACACGATAAATGTCCATAAAATCTAAGGCATGGAGCAAGAAGCTATAAATCCCTTATAAAAAATGACGGAAAGACCAAAAAGACACATCTGTCAGAGGAGCTTTGGCCCTGCAGCCTCAGATGACCACTATACTATTCTGTGCTTTGTGATTTCCTCTTACCCGTATGTAAAATTCAGGTCTTTGTCAAATCTGAACAACAGGTGTTTATTTACCTTTTTTAAAAGTTTATTTACTTATTTCTGAAAGAGGGGTGGGGCAGGGGCAGAAAGAAAGGGAGAGAGAAAATCCCAAGCAGGCTCCATGCCGTCAGCGCAGAGCCCAAGGAGGGGCTTGATTTCACGAACTGTGAGATCATGACCTGAGCTGAAATCAAGAGTTGGCTGCTTAACCGACTGAGCCACCCAGGTGCCCCTGAACAACAAGCATAAGGAAATTGAGGTATGACCATTAGAAAACAAATCATGTTTTCTAGTTCCCCTTGGACCTCAACAGTGATCTCAAATCACTTGAAAGCATATTTTGTTCCATATTTTTAAGCATTCCAGTTTAATGAAGAAATTTAATGAAAATCAGCTCAAGTTTATTAAGACCCTTGGCCCATGAAATGGAGTGGAGGATATATATATATATATATATACTTATGTATCTATCCATGATCTATGTATCTATGTATACTTACGTACCTATGTATCAATACTCATATACATATATATATATATATATATATACAACATTAAGACATATTAAAATAATATGTCATTGTTTTGCAGAGAGCTAGGGAAACATCCTTACAAGCTAAAAGTCTTAATTTAATTGTATCAGCAAAAAAGGATGCATATACACAAATAATTCTGCACTCCTCTTTCTTATTCCACACTGTGCTCTGCCCCACATAACTCTCCCTTTTCTTTCTCCTGTTCTTGCTCTCCCACATCTCTCCTTCTTTTTGCTTTATTAGGGAGTCTTTGCCATTTAGCCAGAAGCAAGCCTCCAGGCAATACCCCCTGTTCCAATAAAGCAGCCCTTTTGTCAATGGCGGTAATGATTACCTCTTTTGCAGCTGCCCCTGGTGCTTCATTTTGTAACACAATTTGGCCTCTTTGGGCTCTGGTTAGTCCTATTTAACGTACTGCAGGGGTCCCCTGTTTGATCTCTAATTGATATAATTGACTGGGAATAATCGGGAAGGCTTTATAGATGTTTATTGATAGCTAATTTTCCTTCATCCATTGTTTAATTCAATAAGAGCATAACCTAATTTATTGTCACTCCAATAGGGATCCATTACCCTTTTGATAAATGCTTCTGGGGCCAACTTGTCAGTAACTGATTTCAAAGAGCTGTTTAGCCCACAGAGTCCATCATTAGTTAATGGCAGTTTAGAAAGCTAATGATGTTATAAATTACAATCAATAAGAACATGGAAATTACAGTTGTTGAGCAAGATAACACTATGTTATTCAACCAACACCAAACCACACCTATTGCTGACTGTGTGTGTGGAGGATGTGTGCATCCATTTACTAATCTTCGTGATTAACCCAGAAAGCCATGGATCAGGAAGGAAATGAAGGCGTAGTGGTACTCATGCTTACAGCACATTTCAGAAGGAGAGAGGGATTATGCCATGTTCCTCTATCACAGAGGGAATCCAGGGGCCAACACATGAGCACCCTTATGTCCATAGCTCTGCATCTTCTCAAGTCCTTAATCTGAGCCCATCACACTTCCTCACAAATCATGACTAGCAAAAGTAACACCTTAAATTTATCCACACAAATGCTTAATTGACTAACCCTTGGAGTTTCCAGATAATGTCATCTGTTTTATTCAAAGCATCTTGTCGGCAAGCAGCAATTTTCTGCTTTTGAGAAAACATCAGTGTAGTACTTTACATAGCTGTGTTCAAATGCTTTACGTATACACAGGAAGGTATGCATTTTACTTCTTCCATAAATAGTACCATCAATCAATCTCCTAGAACTTTTGGTGCTCAAAGTTGCAAATTAGCACGAACACATTTCTTAATGCAGCCAGAATTGATTAGGACATTGCATTGCATTTCCATCTTTACTGGTGTGACGACAGGTCTTCCTTACGGAGTTCTCAGTGGTTGAGACTGGTCAGCATTTTTACTGATATAGAACCTAGTCACTGGCAGAATCTTTTTTGTTTTAGTCTCTGGGTCTCATTTGTTCCCGGAAGTCACTTATCTCCCTTAACAGCTCATTTGAGTAATGGAGGAATAAATGCTGGTTCTTCTAATTATGCATTCCACTTTCCCAGTCTGTATACAATAGATTTCCCATCAATTCTTCTCTGAGGAAAAAAAAAATGTTTCTCATCCCATCCCTTGCTTTCAACTAATAGAGCAGCGGGCAGAGTGAGCTCAAGACAGGGATTGAGTCATCAGCAGAATCTATCTTTGTGTACTCATGCTTTATTTTCCTAATTCTTTTTTTTTTAAAGCCTTAGTTGTACAGCATAAAGTTAGAAAAACTAAGGCACTATGAATAGATAAGACTCAGTTCAAAATGGAATTGTCAGATTGTAAAAAATAAAAATATCCATTCTGAAAAATTATTCTCAGTAATCAAATAAGATAAAGGATGAAAACATCTCTCAGAATAAGGGATTTGTTGCCAGAAGAATTAAAGCAGGATAAAATACTAGTACTTGGGGGTATGTCTCATACTTTGTAAGTCTTTATTTCCTAAGAATCTATAAAACCTGAAGCTGCTAATCTCTGCCCTTTGAATCCTTCTTATAACTCATTGAAGTAAATGGAGGAATTATGTACTAAATATAGGAAACAGCTTCTCCTTCTCTTACAGGAGTTATTTTTATCTGTATATGGTCATTCTTATTCTTACAACATTCAGTAATGTCTTCTTGAGGAAATATACTATTTTCAACTAAATCAGTGTTCTTCATTGACATGCTATTTCCATCTCAGTAAGACATAAAGTCTCATCATAAATGTTACCAATGTTTCAATGATTAAAAGTAATAATCTCTAGAGGGAAGAGGAGATGGGGATTTACTATTTAATGGGTACACACTTTGAGAGTAGGATGATGAGAAAGTTTTGCAGATAGTTGTGATGATTGCACAACAATACAAATATACAAAATGCCACTGAACAGTACTCTTAAAAATGGTTAAAACATTAAGTTTTATCTTACATCCATTTTACCACAATATAAAAGTCATGCTTTCTAAAGCAATGCTTGCCTTTTACATTACTATAATAGTTTTTATATATTAATATTCAATAATCATAAATTTAATGTGGACAGAAAACATGCAAAACAAAAATCCTGTCATTTGGAGAAGGTTTAAAATGCAGATGATTATATCTGTGTCCAGTCACCTATTCCATCCATATTTTGTACTTCAGAGAATTTAGCAAATCATATGATTCTTCATTTTGGTTTTGGTTCTGAAACAGAAAAAAGAAGGTAAAGCAGGACTAAGAGATTCTCGGTGCACATGGAATAATGTCAATTTAATCAATAGTTCCCATGGAAATTTTTAGAAGGGATACCCAAATTTCAGGACTTCATTTCTTCACCTGTTTGTTCAGTTAATGAAAAGGCATTGAGCGGTTATCATGGGCACAGTACTAGAGCAGGCACTGTGGGAACGAAAGTGTTTTTCCCAAGGAGATCCAATTCTGATTGCAGAGAGAAAACACAAAGTGCAAGAAAAGGTTGGAAAAAAAATTGAGCTAATGATGTAAGTGGCAATGTGGGATTATCCCAAGCAGGGTACGATTATTTGCCACACAAGCTATAAACCTAGAGCAACAAAAGGTTATTCACTGCTCAGATCAGAGACACCTTTTTAAGGAAGGCAGTACACAAAGTGATCGTGGATGTGAGTCAATTCAGAGAGAAGAAAGGGAACAGGGAAGGAAAGGGGAGAGCATGATCAAAGCTAAAGAGTTGGCAATTGATGCAGTATGTCCATTAGGCAGTGAAGTCATTCCTTTAGCCAGGATGGACCTCGGGGAGACTTTCAGTCACACCACAGTAATTGTCCACATCTCAGATGGTAAATCTATGAAAGCAAATAGTCTCAGCTAGGATAGGAAGGAGGGGTTCTCAGTACCATTTAATGTGGAAGAATCAGGATTAGATTATGGGATGGGGTTGTGAAAGGAGGATGTCAATGATATGGTGACAGTCTAGGGCCTTTTGTTAACTATGAAAATATATACATGTAAATACGCATACATGCGTGTACATATACACATACTTGTATATATACTGTATATATATAATTTCTTAGAGTTAGTGCTGCTCTAAGAAAGCAGAAATGGAAAAAATGATTGACTCCAAAACATAAGATCAATTTCTAAGATAGGCGTTTATATAAACACATAACAAAATATCACTCACGATTTGAAACATCTTCCTTATTTTATTCACTCAATAAAAATGTAAGCTCTGCAAGGGTAAGTGTTTGTGTCTGTCTTAATCGCTACTGTATCCTCAGCACCTGGAAGAGCACCTAACACATAATAGATACTCAGTAAACAACTTATGGTCGCATTCGTTACATGGTTTGTCTTGCAAAAATACAGGTTTGAAGCAACCTCCTACACTATCTCTGTCTCAACAGGACTGTATAGTTCATCTGTTCATTCATTTATTCCGTATCTACTTGTTTAAAACTTAGTATGTACTCAATAAGGATACAATGAAACAGTCCCTACTCTACTGAAGAATATAACTCTAGCTTGAAGATAGCTATTAAGGAAATAATCAAACAAATGAAATATAATGGCAAACTTTGTGGTGATAACCATTTGGAAAAGTTTAAGGTTCTCTGGGTGTACAATGAGATGTGGGGTCTCTAATGTGACCCAGGAGCTAGAAGAATCTTAATTACCTTAAATTCTGAAAAGCAAGACGTCTTCCTCCTCCTCCTCTTCCTCCTCTTCTTCTTCGTCGTCGTCGTCGTCGTCTTTTTTGGCACAGCTCTTAGCTTAGGGGTCTGTACACAGTAATTGATCAATAGATATGTACTGAATAGAGTTTTGTCAAATTGGAGTCCAAAGATTTCACTCATTAATGAAAGTAGTCAATTAGCCAGGATACTCTACTACCTAATAATTCTAGATAAGCAGATTATTTATTCTCATTTGTTTTCTCTGGAGAAAAAAGAGAGAAAAGTTAGATGCACAATCCCCCTCATTGTATAACTTTGCACGCTGTAAAGTTAAATTCAAATGAAAAAAGTGTGGAAATTAGTTATCTCCTGTTCATATTGGTTTATTCCTCAATATGCCATTTTTATTAATTGGAAGAATGAGGGAACTCCATTCAATGATCATGTGTGGGGGCGCCTGGGTGGCGCAGTCGGTTAGGCGACCGACTTCAGCCAGGTCACGATCTCGCGGTCCGTGAGTTCGAGCCCCGCGTCAGGCTCTGGGCTGATGGCTCAGAGCCTGGAGCCTGTTTCCGATTCTGTGTCTCCCTCTCTCTCTGCCCCTCCCCCATTCATGCTCTGTCTCTCTCTGTCCCAAAAATAAATAAACATTGAAAAAAAAAATTAAAAAAAAATGATCATGTGTGAGGTAGGTCTAATATATAATGTCTACCATTTCTAAGCTTTGGATTTTCACTGAACCCCTGCATCAGAGAAACTCTTTTTAATACATTTTTACTGTACAAAGCATGAATATACTATTGTGCATACTTTGTGTTTCCCTAAAGGTTGACATTGAGCCATATCTTACAGAATCTTCACTTAGGGGCAGAAGGAGAATTGTGGGGGCAGGGGTGGTTCCCACCGAACACTTGTCTCTCTCCTTCCTTGTCTGGTTCTCAGCATCTCTACTCTTTCACTGGTAGCATCAAGATTATTTTCATAGAAACCATTTGTAATCTTGCAAAAATGAATCGTGATATTGGGTTGGGGATAAACAACAGAGCAGACAAAATCTTAAAAAATAAATGAAATATTCTACATCCAGACATGGGCCATTAACAATAAGCAAGGGAAGCAGCACCGTGCAAGTCCCAGAGAGGGAGCGGATCCAGGGCAACTCCACATCTGTCTTCTGTGAGCCATTGGCTGCCTTTCCACTATGTTCCCTTCGCTCCTGTGAAGACACAGCAGAGGGTGAGCAAGCAGAGGGAGCTGCTTGCAGATTGATTTCCTTGCTTCAATAGCTACTTGACATGGCAAAGTTTGGCTCCATTCTGTTTTCAAATTGAAAATTTATACGGAAATGAGAAAAACCACCACACCCAACAATGAATTAATAATAGCTGCCAACTAGCTGCAAGACCCATTATATTCATAATGTTTCCCGATGCTGTTCTCATCGCCTGCGAAAGAGAATTTGTCCTTAAGCTGCTTATTTCCAAACTACATGTGAAGACAACAAATTGTATGGCATGTTTATCCAATAAGGCATAGCAAGGAAACTAAAGAATCAGATGGGAGGGAGTGAAAAGCAATAGAAATTTAGCAGCTAGCCGGCCTGAAATAAAACAGGCAAGATTACGAGACACATGTACATTCTCCACGGTCCCTAAAGTCTCTAGCGAAAAGGTAGAAATGAACTAATTTATTAGTAAAATCACATCAGGGGCAGTAATTTCATGTTAGTGAATTTACATGTAATAACATTAGGCTCCCCACCTCCATTTCACCAGTGTGGCCCTATCCGATGATGAATGAGGTGCCTAAAGAAAGATGATAGTTTGATTGTTTTCACAGCAAACAGATCAGCATTTTAATTTCTTGCCTCTGTGTTTATTGCTTATTTGGCCCCTTGCTCGGCTTGTAAAAACTTGGCTAAATGGAAATGAATAAATGTAATTACTGCGGGTGACAGTGGTAATCTGTGTGGGTTTTTCATATTGGCTTTGCCAGCGTTAATCTAATCACCGGAGAATATGTGTCACCGCACAAATGCACTGACAGAAAGCAGAGTTCTCAGTCAGTGCCAAATAGACACAGGCTGCAGACGGCTGTTTCTGCACCCGCCCTTCCTTTCCCCTCTTCTATAGGAGCAGAGGCTTCCCAAGTATCCTGAGAGGTTATGAAGGGCTTCCTGGTTTGGGAGAAGAACCCCAGAGGAGGCTCACACATGGTCCTGATGCCAAAACTAATGGCAACCAGTGTTTTCCCCAGTGTGAGGACGAGGTGTCCCAGGGCACAGGGCGAAGTGAAGATTGAAATTTTCCATTTCTCCCCAGTGCTAAATGGCTGGGAGGGCTGGTTAATAAGTGGCTTCACCTTTCAGGGTTTTGTTTTCCATCTATAAGAGGGAGACGGGACAAGTCAGATTGTTTGATGTTTGCATGCTGGAGGAGCAGCAGGGGGTGAACCAGGCAATCAGTGTGGGGTAGGAAGGATGAAATGAGATAATGTATGTTAAAGTGTCTTGAGAACTACAAAGCAAAGCTAAATGGAGCAGAAGAGAGTCCTTCGAAACAGACTTTATTATATACAAGATTTATTTTATCAAAGCAGCAGGGAAGCAAAGGATTATTCGGTAAATGGTAGTTGAATGGCTGGTTAGCATTTCAGGAAAAAAAAATCAAGATTTGAAACTCTGAATACTGGTCAAAAGTAGTTCCAGTTGGATAAAATAATTAAATACAAAAATAAAATGTCAGGGAAACCAGATGAGGAATTTAATATTCACTGGATTTGGGGGATTTGAGAGAAGACTCTCTACACTGAAAAACAGTAAAAGAAATCATGAAGGAAGAATAAACAAATTTGATGACATTAAAGCTACAAACTTCTGCAGTCAAAATAAGGTATCCCGAATGGGAAAGAACACAATATTTTCAGCTAATAAGGCAAGGGCCAGGAACTATGTTATATGAAAAGCTCCCAGATATTTATTTGAGAAAAACAAGACCCCATAGATAATTGACAGCAAGTAAATAGATGGGAAATGTGCAAAGAGAAATACAACTAACAGATGTGAGAGGAAAAATGTTCAAAGTTTCCAGGAATCAAAGAAAAGCAAATTTAAGCAAATTAGTAAAAAGAGATGATGCCTGGTTCTTTCAAAGGTGTGGACAGACTGGAAATATCTAAACTACCAATGGCAGCTGAACTTAGTATAAACTTTTTGGAAACCAAGAAACATAAGTGTTGTCTAGTTTTGACCTAGTAATTCCATTTTGGGGAATATAATTTAAATAATATTTTAAAGGAAGTAAGTGACTCTTCCCTCCAAATATGTATAATAGTGAAAAGTTAGAAATATTTAAATGGTACACCTTATTGTTCAATATTTAATAATTAAGCAAATTAGCTTCTCTTTCTTTACAAATAACTTTTTTTTTTGTAAATAAAAAATATGAAGACTTTACCAATGTGGCATTATTTGAAAAAAAAAAAAAATCTACAAAATCGTGCTTTTCCAGAGGCCCGATTGGATTTATCAAATCTCATAGGCCAGTACTAGGTCATATGCCCATTTCTAAACTAATCCTTGGCAAAAAAAAAAAAACCAAAAAACAAAAACCCGCAAACAAACAGATAACCATGATTGACTTACAACAATCATTTTGGACATGGTATTAGGGAATATACTACAGAAAGGAATAAAGACCATCAAATGATACTCTTTGGGGAAAATAGACACTAGGTGTGTGGGGGTAGGGGAAGAAAGACATGGTATATAAGAAGGTACATAGAAATTTCATGTATTTGGAAAATTGAAAAATTAGGGGAATGACTGTGGTTTCTTAAATGCGATACCAAAAATAATCTAATAATCTTTGTTCCGAATTTTAGAGGGAAGGAAGGAAGGAGAGAAAGAGAGAGAGAGACAAAGAGGAGAGAAGGAATAGACAGAATGGGAGGGAGGGAGAAAAGAAAGAAAAAATAAAAGCAAATAGTGTAAAGAAAGGAAGGAGTTAGAATAGAGAAAGTGGGAAAATCACTTCTACAAGAGCATCAGTCTTGGGAAAAGAAACCCTGGTATCTAACCCCTTCTATGTAAAACAAAGACTTTTATCATCATGCTTTCAGCCTACAGATGGTATCAGGGATATAAGGCCTCAGGCAATCTGCTAGGAAGGTGGCTGAAAGGCTTAGAACTTTCTTATGAAGCCTAAGAAGCATGACAAAACCAAAGTGAGGCCCTCTCTGAGGAAGGCAATACAAGGTCTAATCTGACCCAGAGTATAGTAGGTAGACCTTACTCTTTTAAGATGCAGTGCAGGAACTAAGTCATGATAAAAGACAGCAAACCAAGAAGTGTAACAGTCAGCCAGACCTGTCAACAAAGATCATCTTCACTCAAGAGAGTTAAACTTAAAAAAAAAAAAAAAATCCTCAAGGAATATCAGGTCAAAACAGCCAACCTCCAGAGATAGGACATTGGAGATGTGGCAGACATGTTTGCAAAATGCCTCTTGTTGGCAGTTTATGTGCAGAGGGAATGATAATCCATTTCAAAGTTCTTCCACTGCCCCTTGTCTCTAGGTGTATTGCAATGAGTTTAAATCAGAAAGCACTCCAGGTGAGGTGATCACCAGGAAAAAGAGTCTGGGTCCAGGAGTAGACATAAAGCCTTCTCCACTGCTTCAGGGAGGCTATGGAGCCATCTTTCCCGGAAGAGAGTTTATAGCTGCTTTTATAGAGTACCTACATAGTTCTTTCCAGATCAGGGAAATCCAGACATTGAACCTTCCAGAAATTGGATTTTCTGGTTCTGTAAGTCAGTGATTTGGATTCTCATTTTGTCTGACAATCAGAGATGGTTTCCCTCCATTGACACCCAGGAAGCTGGAACCAGTGACCTTCGGGGCAGAGATTTCAAAGCTCTAGCATCGCCACCAGCCTCCCAACTTCACTACCGGAGAAAGGAAATCAAGTGGACTCACTGCCTCTAGTTTGGAATGTGAGAACTAAAGCACAAACACAGTACTCTCACTTGACAAAAAATAAAGATGGGGAAAAGTTTCTTTTATGTTTCAGGAAATTATTACATTTTGGTGAAGTGCTTAGAGGTATAATACGAGCTGGATAATTTTCACAGCATTTGATATAGCGAATGTTGTGGGGCTTTTCCATGACACATAATCAGTATTAAGCCAACATTTATAAAATAAAAAATGAAACCAAGTTTCTCACCAGGAAAATTGGTTTCCCTTCAACAAGATGTCCTACGGCAGCCTTATAATTTTTAGGTTTCAGTTTTCAGTACTCACTTTTACCACAAGGAATGACATTCAGAAAATAAAGAATCCTAGGTGTCCCCTAAAAGGAAGTATACCAAAATATTAGCTGAGTATGTGACCCCCAAGTAAATCAATATTTAATTATAGCCATTAGTTTGAAACTTCTTCTTGCCCTCCCTCTATCATAAAAAAACAATATTTCTGCTTTCTTTATTTTTCTCTTTTGAATAACTTTACAGAACAACCCTCTTCCTAATAATACTGTGCTTACATAAAAAAATGATTTTGACATGTCTAAGAAGAACTACATAAATTAGTGCTATTAATAGTGTTTAAATTTAAGATATTTTGTGAAATAAATGGAAGTCTGGGATATAATCCCTGCCCTTTAATAGCATATAATTGAACAGGGGAAATAAAGCATCTACACTTATAAAAGTAACAAATATATAAAACATCATGTTGAAACTTCTCAAAATAGGACCTACACATAATCTTTATCAGACACATTCAGTATGCTTGTTAAAAGGCATATGCCAGGGGACCGTATCAGATTTATTGAGTCAGAAATTCATGGGAATAGGGCCTTGGAAGCTGCATTTTACAAGCACTCCAAGGTTTGTGAATATTTGCATTATATGAAGCTACCAGAAAGTATTGAGGACTAGAAGTTATCTAAGAAGCAGTGGAAGGAGGAGATTATATCTAATTGAGATGATCAGGAAAAATGACTGAGTGTGTGAGATTTCAACTTGGTTTTGAATAATGAGAAGTATTTTCGTAGTGATGGGAAGACAGTACAAAAGATAAGGATGTAATGTTTGAAAAATGCCAAAAGGGAAAGAAAGCCAACTGGTTTGGCTCACGTTGAGAAGTGTTTGGAGAAGAAGCTGGAAAGATCATTTAAAGAGCTCTTGAATGTCTAGCTAAGATCTCTAGACTTTTCCATTAAAAAAAAAAAAAAGTAAGGTAACTAGTTATAAATAATGCAATACAATAATAAAGTATTGCCTAGTTTTAAGAGTATAAACATTTCTGAGTTGTTAAGATAAAGACGACCTTCACAGAGCATCCACTATCTTAAAAACAAAATACAAAAGTGAAAAATCCCTCAAAATCATCTTTCCTAAGTACTGCACCAGCCCCAGAAAAAAAAAAAAAAAAAAAAAAACAGGAGTTTTGTGAGAATTACAAAAATAATTTGCCCTGCTTCGTTAACTGCCAGAATGGCCAACTGATTCTCTGTTTTCTACTTACAATTCAAGGAGGCTGATCTATGTCCTAAGTTTTTCTTGCTCAAATGCATTTTCTCTCTTTTTACAAGTGGAAAGGTAGGGGGGAGCACTGTGGAAAAATCTATTCTGATCCCCAGAACCAAACTCCTATTCCACTGATGGGTGAGAGAGGGAAACTGGATGAAAAATTAGTGCTGGAAAATCTGTCACAGTGTGTTTGCACTACTCTGCGTGTGTGTTAATAGGAGGATTCCTATTATGCCTTTATCTGCAGAGGCGAAAACTGATGAGAGCATCGTCTATCCTTCTGGTGCCCTGCTGGTGGCAGCTGGGGGAGTCAGGGTACACGTAGTTCACAGTTCCATGTCAGGCAGAAGGACGGTCCTGGCAAACTCAGGTAAAAGGACACCATGCTGTTTGAGAGTTCTGGCCCCTGGTTGGGGGTGCCTCACTCCTGTGAAGGCTTCCTTGCAGGGGAAAAGCAAGATCTAAGTACATTAGGGAGGAAAAGAGAAAGAATGAGACTGAAACACTGCAAGAGCAGGACAGAATGCAGTATTTAAACCAGAAGGATGCTCGAAATCCTCCATTAATAGGACCATAATTAAGAATAGGGCTCAAGGGGCACCTGGGTGGCTCAGTCGGTTGAGCGTCCAACTTCTGTTCAGGTCATGATCTCATGGTTGGTGAGTTCCAGCCCCCCACGTTGGGCTCTGTGTAGACAGCTCAGAGCTTGGAGCCTGCTTCAGATTCTGTGTCTCCCCCTCTCTCTCTGCCCCTCCTCTGCTCACCCTCTCTGTCTCTCTCTCAAAATACATAAATTTTAAAAAACATTAAAAAATAAAGACGAAGGCTCTCATGGTTACATCCCAGTGCGATTTAGGACTCGACAACTAGGGGCCAAAACTCAAAGTTTAAAGAGGCAAATGAAGTAAAAATAAGAATGGGCAGTAACTGAAGGTACCAAAGAAGACAGACTTAGTAAAAATTGAGGGTGGCTGGGAAAGAAGTGTGGGAGTCAGGAGACTTCCTAGCAGCTGGTGAAGCAAACTAGGGAAATACAGAAAATGCTGATGAAGACACAGCTTCAGAAGCTGTCCTCCGTCTCTTAGTGACGTTCATGCCATTTTCCCTGCGCTGGAACTCGTGGGCACAATGCTAGCCATGCCTTCTCCTTCTGCAGCCTCTGCTGTGTGTCCAGTTCCACTTTCTGCTACCCTCTCGTCTCTCCCATCCTCTGAACACTTGAGATGTTTGCAGACCTCCTGATGGTAAGTCTCACCTGCAGTACCAGGGCTGGTGGGAGCAATGTCTCTGCCAGCAAAAGTTCCTGACAGGTGTGTGCCAGACAGACATGCTCCGAAGAGCACTCGTCCTCACGCTTAAAATGTTTTGATTTATCTGTATTTCAGATATGCCATTGTGTAAATCTAAGGTGAACATGTTAATTTGACATTTGCATATAGTATTATATAAATGCCTGTGGCGATAATTAACACCTCTGTCTCCTTACATAATTGTCATTTTACTTTTTATGTGACCCACAAATATGGCACAGGCTGAGAATAATGCTGGCCCTCTGCTCTGTCCTGCACGTCTTCCTGCTGTTTTGTTCACCTACATAGTTAAAGTGAACTTGAGTCTTGCTCTCCACAAAAGAAACAAACACACAAAATCCTGGTGAGCTTGCTCCCATTTTCTCTGTGTGACACAGTGTAGGTGAGACGTTTAGTAATAGTGAGTCACTGAGTCCTGAATCTTAAAATACTGGTCTCATTATTATGTATATGTTATGCAAGTCAAGTAAAATGATGATAGAAATAATACATAACTGTTTTTAGATCTTACTACGAGCCAGGCACTATGGAAGGTACTTTTCATGCGTTAGCACTTTAAATCGTCAAAAGTAAAGTGGAAGGTAGATGTGATCATTATCCTCATTTTACAGATGTGAAGACTGAATCCTAAAGCAGTTAAGTGGTTTGCCCAAGATAACAAAAGTAGGAAGGGGTGAAGCAGTAATTCTAATCACAATCCTTAAATCATAATAACTTCAAGAGGTTTTGTAACTTTTAAAAACAGATAATGGGATATATTGCCTAAACAGCCCACACTCACAGGCGACAAATACATAGAACTTTGATGTATGCAAAATGAGCGCTCTGTGTATGTGCAAGTGAAAGCATTGTAGAAAACAAACCTAACATATACAATTATGAGGAACTTAATAATAGAGTCTGGAGGAGCTGAGTGCTAACAATATGATAATAGCACTAAAAGAATCACCAAAAAGGGCCAAAGACCATGTTTTTTGTTGTTTTCTTTTGTTTTGTTTTTATTAGTTCTGGCCTGCATGGAAGCTCTGGGTATTCATCATGTAGGCAAACATTGGAATGAATGGAGGACACACTACAAATTCTTCAAATTGGAAAATTGTAAGGGAATTCAGTTGATAAAGGAGAAGCAAGTTGGCAGGGGCTCTCCTGCCTGAAATGCCTCAGAAGGGGCACCTGGGTGGCTCAGTTGGTTAAGCATCCGACTTCAGTTCAGGTCATGATCCCACAGTTCGTAAGTTCAAGGCCCACGTCAGGCTCTGTGGTGACAGCTCAGAGCCTGGAGCCTGCTTCCGATTCTGTGTCTCCCCCTCTCTCTGCCCCTCATGTGCTCGCTCTCTTTCTCTTTCTCTCTCTCAAAAATAAATAAACATTAAAAGAAAAGAAAAGCCTCAGAAAGGTCTTCGAGAAGAACCTTTGAGAAAGGCTCACCATGTAATTCCACACAGCTAAAACCGAGGCTGGAGTATCTGTTGAAGCCTTCTGTTTATTTGGGCCCATCATATCCTGCCCACCCCCACCACGGAGCTATTGGTTAGCTTGCTTTCATGTATGGGAAAGTACAAGAAATGACCCTGGGAATAAACTCTTGCACTGGTATTCTGTGTCCATTGGCAATTGTCTCTAGTCTTCCTCCTCAAGGTTTCAATTACAGAAGATAGTGTTAACTTTCCATAGGGTTCAATTTAACATCTGCTCCTGCCAGGTTTATTTCATCTGGCCTGGGAGAAACAATGGAAGTAACACTTCCCTTCTCCCCTCCTCTGCCTGATGAAATGGGATATAAAACAGAATGGTGGCAAAGATGGAAACGTATTGGAGTTCCTCTACCTTTGCTGGATTAAGTCTTCAGTGATCAAGGAGAATATTAACAAAGACTTAATTAGGTGGTAGAGGAAAGGATATCAGATGCCCTTGTTTTTTCTTCTGATGGGTTAAAGAATATGGGTTCTATGTCATTATGTAACTATTATTAGCTCCCTAGTTTATAACTGTAATAAAATGGCTGCATGGGGGAGACTTGAAACAAGAAATAAAAATGGTAACTAGAAATAATAATAACAAGTGCAAAACTTATGTATCAAAAGGCAGAAACTATATAATATTTCCTTAATCCTTATTTCTATTTCTGGTAAACATAATAGGAAGGTTTAATATGTATCCATTAGAGATACATGGTAGCAGCCCCATGGATGTAAGACACCTAGAAGATGTAAGGCACATAGAAGACACTTGCTGATTTTTCTGTCTAGACTAGGGCTTACATTGATTAGTTTATATGAAAATAATGAAAGAACTGGCCAATAAAAACAGAATTAGCTAAAGAAAGGCTTCTGGACCCAAATGTAAGTCAAATGCCTGAAGCTCTGGGAAGAGAATGGGTTATTGGTTATTTGATTTTTTTGTTGCCTGCCTATAAGTATTAGAAGTTGGTTTGGGTACATCCTTTTGACTTTAAACCATCAAGGTTTCCCCCCAAATATTATTTCTCAAATTGTATTTGTTGGGACAACACAAAGGTTATCTATTTCCTTTTGCTAGTGTATGGCTGCAAGGACAGGAAGTAAAAGTGGAAGTGGTAAATTGACAGGACATCTGGCATTTTCCAGAAAATTTACTAACTGGATCTCTTGTTTTAGAAAAAAAAAAAAAGTCCTTTTTTAAAAAAATGGGGGGGGGGGATTAAGTTTTAGATTAAGGAAGAGTTTAACATTTTACAGACATGAACTTGTTCCTCTAGGTCTGGATTCATTCCCTACAATAAAAATGTCAAACCAGAAAAATCATACTCTCTTGTGAACTTTAAGTACACTCCCTCTTAAGGAGAGGCTATTGTAAATCTAATTAAATGAGACACTGACTTAAGCAAATTGTTATGTAGGTTACAATAAAAGTATAAACATAATCTCCCCAAGTTAATTCATTACAGTTGCTTAAATGTATCAACAATAACTCCTATATATCACTACATATAAGACATCCATATAAGAATTTGGTTCTAGGTTGGGATATTGTCCCACAAAATCTAAAGAGAATACTCTGTAAAGGGTTGCATTGGATAAAAACAAAATTTTGATACCTAGTATTAGTCAGTTGATCAGCCTGGTGAATATCACCAAAGAATGAGAGAAAATCTAATAACCTCAACATTATTTTTTTTTTAATTTTTTTTTTCAACGTTTATTTATTTTTGGGACAGAGAGAGACAGAGCATGAACGGGGGAGGGGCAGAGAGAGAGGGAGACACAGAATTGGAAACAGGCTCCAGGCTCTGAGCCATCAGCCCAGAGCCCGACGCGGGGCTCGAACTTACGGACCGCGAGATCGTGACCTGGCTGAAGTCGGACGCTTAACCGACTGCGCCACCCAGGCGCCCCAACCTCAACATTATTTTTAAGGAAGATAATAAATACATAAAATTAGAACAAAGTGAAAGGTGATTACCTGCTATATAATCAAGAGATTATAAACCACCCATTGTTTTTTTTCATATACAAAATAGAAAACGTTGGGGCACCTGGGTGCCTCAGTCGTTTAAGCATCTGACTTTGGCTCAGGTCATTATCTCATGGTCCATGAGTTCCAGCGCTGCATCAGGCTCTGTGCTGACAGCTCAGAACCTGGAGCCAGCTTCCAACTCTGTGTCTCCCTCTCTCTCTGCCCCTCCCCTTCTCATGCTCTTCCTCTCTCTCAAAAATGAATAAATGTTAAAAAAAAAAAAAAAAGAAAATGTTACATAGTAATTACATTTCTTTAGATCAGTAACAGTTGGAAAATTAATTAAAATTTATATCATTTGTAATGGTATTCCGAAAATAACATGTCTAAGAATAAATCTATAAAAATATATGTAAGACTTTTTATGGAAAATATTGCAAACTTTATGGAAAATCATTTAAAAAATCTAAATAAATGGAGATACACTATGTTTATGAATACAAAATCTAAATTTCATAAAATCCAATAATCTCAAATTGATGTACAATTTCAATGGCATTTCAGTGAAAATGTTAGAATTTCTTTAAAATAAAAATTGACTAGATGCTTCTAAAATTTAAATGGAAGAGAAAAGAATTTTTAAAAATAGCCAAACATTGCTGAGGAAGAAAATGGACTAATGCATGGCATGATGGTTACATGATATGCACCAATAATAAGAAACTACTTATTCTAAAAATATCATGGTATTGACTTAGGGATAGCTAATAAAGGGTCCAAGAGAATAGAAGTTGAGCCATAAAACAGGCCCATGCATATATGGCCCCTTGATATATGACAAAGTTCACATTGCATATCATGGGACCAAGGGTGGGCTATTTAAAACAAGATATGGAAGAAAACCAATTACGTATTGAGAAAAAAAATTAAATTAAATTCCTAGTTTACACATCACAAAAATCAATTCCAGATGGATTAAGGACAGTTTCATTCAATTTGAGACTTACTGTTTAACAAAAGATACCATAAAGGCAACAGAATACTTGGAATATGTATAACAAGAGGATTAGTACATGGAACATAGAAAGAACTCCTATAAATCAGTAAGAAAAACTATATAATAGCCAGCAGCAGGCAGTTGACTTATAAGGACACACGGTTAAACAATAAACATGAATAGAGATCAATCTCATTAATTATAAAAGAAGAACAAATTAAAGCCCAAATGCACTAGCATTTCATATATTTTAAATAAGAAAACAAATAGAAAAGCATAGATATGCATTAGCAAGGATTTATGCAATAAAAATTCTCATCTTCCGCTAGTGTCATTAATGAGTCAAGTTGAATAAATACACCCTCTTAAATATACTTAGTAGCTCTATTCCTAGGCATATACTTGGAAAAGCACAGAATGATTATTCACTTGTGATATCAAAATTTTTTTGTGATATCAAAGTTATTTGTGATATCAAAAACTGTAAACTATCTTAGTAACTGTCAGCATAAGATGAGTGAACTGTGGTATACTTATTTACAAAATGTAATATCAGTAACAATGAATGCTTAGTCACAAAATGAAATAATGAAATGAATAAAGTCAACTACAAGTTTCAACATGGAGAAATCGCAAAAATATGATGTAGGAAAACAATTTGTTTATATAAATTCAAAACAGGCAGAATCAAACAATATATTATCAAAGAATGAATATAAGAATACAAATTAAAAACATGCAAATGATTAACACCAAATCAGGATTATCATTACCTGGGTGTGGGGGGGAGTTCAAAGGTTCATGAGTGGTTAGGGAGGCAGAAAAGGAGGACACATAGCTGGCTGGTAATGTTTTATTTCTTAAGCCAAAAGGTAGGTATATAGTGCCTATATTATTATTAATTTTTAAAATGAACATAAACATTAATAATTTATATATATTTTAATCTTAAAAAATTGTTCTGGGGCTAAGTTTAGTTTGGAGATCTCTAGTCAATTGACTTCTAGGGAGTGCTGGAGGAGATCTTTGGGAAATAATGCAACCTTAAAGAAAGGGGCTAGGTCTGTTACCTCTACTACTGGGAAGTATTAGAAAAGATAGAGGCTTGGAGCTCCTTTTAGAGTAGGGGAGTTCACAGCAAATTTTAGGATACCCACATATACCTCATCTAATCTTGTAAGAACTCTTCAAAGTAGGTGTAATTTTCTCAGTGTTGGCAAAATGGGCTTTTGGGCATTTCACAGAGAGATGGACGCAATGACATAATTCGTCCTATGGTCACATGTGAGTCAACAGATCTGAATTCTAATCTAGATGTCCACTATCTTTTTCCTTAAACTTAGTATTTCTCAACTTTTGCACTACTGACATTTTTCACTAGATATTTCCTTATTGTGGGGCCTGCCATGTGCACTGTAGGATGTTCAGTTATCTCTCTGTTTCTCAACCCACTAGATACTGGTAGCAACCTGTTCCCCCACCTCTCCTCTGACTTGTTAGAACCAAAAATGTCTCTAGACATTGCCATATGTCCCTTGAGTGGCAAAACCTCCCTTATCCCCATCCTCCAATTGGGAATATTTCAAATTAGACCATGATTTTAAATTTGTATGCCTGCATCTTTATACATTCTTATAATAGTGAGTTTCTGAAAGCAATTTATCTTATTAAACTCTGTGCCTCTAGAGTTAGCAAAAAATTACTCGTAGAGTGTTTATTAATTTTGGAAATCTAAATGTGAATGGAAGTACATCTGTAAAGATAATTATAAATATAGAAAAATACCAAATCACATCATTTTTTAAAAGTTTGTTTACTTATTTTGAGAGAGAAGCAGTGGGGGAGGGACAGAGAGAGATGGGGAAAGAGGTTCTGAAGCGGGCTTTGTGCTGACAGCAGAGAGCCCGATGTGGGGCTGGAACTCAAGAACCCTGACGTCATGACCTGAACCAAACTTGGATGCTTAAGTGACTGAGACACTCAGGCACCCCATAAATCACATAGTTTTTAGTTATTTATTTACTTAATGTTTTATTTCTTAATTTACATCGGAGTTAGTTAGCATATAGTGCAACAATGATTTCGGAAGTAGATTCCTTAATGCCCCTTACCCATTTAGCCCATCCCCCATCCCACAATGCCTCCAGTAACCCTCTGTTTGTTCTCCATATTTAAGAGTCTCTTATGTTTTGTGTCCCTTTTTGTTTTTGTATTATTTTTGCTTCCCATCCCTTATGTTCATTTGTTTTGTATCTTAAAGTCCTCATATGAGGGAAATCATATGATACTTGTCTTTCTCTGACTAATTTCACTTACCATAATACCCTCCTGTTCCATCCACATAGTGGCAAATGTCAGGATTCCATTCTTTTTGATTGCCAAGCAATACTCCATTGTGTATATATATATATATATATATATATATATATATATATATATATATATACCACATCTTCTTTATCCATTTATCCATCAATAGACATTTGGGCTCTTTCCATACATTGGCTATTGTGGATAGTGCTTCTAAAAACATTGGGGTGCATGTGTCCCTTTGAAACACACTTGTATCCCTTGGATAAATACCTAGTAGTGCTATTGCTGGGTCATAGGGTAGTTCTATTTTTAATTTTTGGGGGAACCTCTATACTGTTTTTCAGAGTGGCTGTGCCAGTTTGCATTCCCACCAGCAATACAAAAGAGATCCTCTTTCTCTGCATTCTCGCCAACATCTGTTGTTGTCTGAGTTGTTAATGTCAGCCATTCTGACAGGTGTGAGGTGGTATCTTATTGTGGTTTTGATTTGTATTTCCCTGATGATGAGTGATTTTGAGAATTTTTTCATGTGTTGGTTGGCTATCTGGATGTCTTCTTTGGAGACGTGTCTATTCACGTCTTTTGCCCATGTCTTCACTGGATTATTTGTTTTTTGGAGTTTGATAAATTCTTTATAGATTTTGGATACTAACCCTTTATCTGATATGTTGTTTGCAGATATCTTCTCCCATTCCGTCAGTCGCCTTTTAGTTTTGCTGATTGTTTCCTTTGCTGTGCAGAAGCTATTCATTTGGATGAGGACCCAATAATTGACTTTTGCTTTGTTTCCCTTGCCTCTGGATATGTTGAGTAAGAAGTAGCTGCGGCAAGGTCAAAGAGGTTTTTGCCTGGTTTCTTCTCAAGGATTTTGATGACTTCCTATCTTACATTTAGGTCTTTCATCCATTTTGAGTCTGTTTTTGTGTATGGTGTGAGGTTCATTTTTCTGCCTGTCGCTGTCCAGTTTTCCCAGCACCACTTGCTGAAGAGACTGTCTTTATTCCATTGGATATTTTTCCTGCTTTGTCAAAGATGAGTTAGCCATACATTTGTGGGTCCATTTCTGGGTTCTCTATTCTGTTCCAGCGACCCGAGTGTCTGTTTTTGTGCCAGTACCATACTGCCTTGATGATTACCGCTTTGTAATACAGCTGGAAGTCCAGGATTGTGATGCCTCCATCTTTAGTTTTCTTTTTACAGATTGCTTTGTCTATTCGGGGTCTTTTCTGGTTCCATACAAATTTTAGGATTGTTTGTTCTAGCTCTATGAAGAATGCTGTTGTTATTTTTTTTTTTTTTTAAATTTTTTTTTTTTTCAACGTTTATTTATTTTTGGGACAGAGAGAGACACGGAGCATGAACGGGGGAGGGGCAGAGAGAGAGGGAGACACAGAATCAGAAACAGGCTCCAGGCTCTGAGCCATCAGCCCAGAGCCCGACGCGGGGCTCGAACTCCCGGACCGCGAGATCGTGACCTGGCTGAAGTCGGACGCTTAACCGACTGCGCCACCCAGGCGCCCCTGCTGTTGTTATTTTGATAGGGATTGCATTAAATATGTAGATTGCTTTGGGTAGTATTGACATTTTAACAATATTTGTTCTTCCTATCCAAGAGCATGTAATATTTGTCTTTTTTTTGTTTGTTTGTTTCTTCAAATTCTTTCATAAGCTTTCTATAGTTTTCAGCATATAGATTTTTCACCTCTTTGGTTAGATTTATTCCTAGGTATTTTATGGTTTTTGGTGCAATTGTAAATGGGATCGATTCCTTGATTTCTCTTTCTGTTGCTTCATTGTTGGTGTATAGGAATGCAACCAATTTCTGTGCATTGATTTTATATCCTGAGACTTTGCTGAATTCATGGATAAGTTCTAGCAGTTTTTTGGTGGAATATCTGGGTTTTCCACATAGAGTATCATGTCATCTTCAAAGAGTGAAAGTTTGACCTCCTCCTGACCGATTTGGATGCCTTTTATTTCTTTGTGTTGTTTGATTGCCAAGGCTAAGACTTCCAATACTATGTTGGACAACAGTGGCGAGAGTGGACATCCCTGTCTTATTCCTGACCTTAGGGGGAAAGCTCTCAGTTTCTCCCCATTGAGGATGATATTAGTGGCAGGTCTTTCATATATGGCTTTTATGATCTCGAGGTTTGCTCCTTCTATCCCTACTTTCTTGAGGGTTTTTATCAAAAGACGATGCTCAATTTTGTCAAATGCTTTGTCTGCATCTATTGAGAGGATCATGTGGTTCTTGTCATTTCTTTTACTGATGTGATGTATCACATTAATTGTTTTGCGGATATTGAACCAGCCCTGCATCCCAGGTATAAGTCCCAATTGGTCATGTGAATAATTTTTTTTGAATGTATTGTTGGATCTGGTTGGCTAATATCTTGCTGAGCATTTTTGAATCCATGTAGATCAGGGTAATTGGTCTATACTTCTCCTTTTTAGTGGAGTCTTTGTCTGGTTTTGTAATCAAGGTAATACTGACTTCACAGAAAGAGTTTGGAAGTTTTCCTTCCATTTCTGTTTTTTAGAACAGCTTCAAGAGAATAGGTGTTAACTCTTCCTTAAATGTTTGGTAGAAATCCCCTGGAAAGCCATCTGGCCCTGGACTCTTGTTTTTTGGGAGATTTTTGATTACTGATTTGATTTCTTTACTGGTTATGGGTCTGTTCAAATTTTCTATTTCTTTCTGTTTCAGTTTTGGTAGTTTATATGTTTCTAGGGATTTGTCCATTTCTTACAGATGGCCCATTTATTAGTGTATAATTGCTCATAACATTCTCTTATTATTGCTTTTATTTCTGCTGTGTTGGTTGTGATCTCTCCTCTTTCATTCTTGATTTTATTTATTTGGGTCCTTTCCTTTTTCTTTTTGATCAAACTGGCTAGAGTTTATCAATTTTTTTCATTCTTTCAAAGAACCAGCTTCTGATTTCATTGATAAGTTCTACTGTTTTTTTGGTTTTTGTTTTTGGGGTTTTTTTTTTTTTTTTGGTTTTGATAGCATTGATTTCTGCTCTTATCTTTATTATTTCCTGTCTTCTGCTGATTTTGAATTTTATTTGCTGTTCTTTTTCCAGCTCTTTAAGGTTTAAGGTTAGGTTGTGCATCTGAGACCTTTTTCCCTTCTTTAGGAAGGCCTGAATTGCTATATACTTTACTCTTATGGCCGCCTTTGCTGTGTCCCAGAGGTTTTGGGCTGTTGTGTTATCATTTTCATTGGCTTCCATATACTTTTTAATTTCCTCTTTAACCTCTTGGTTAGCCCATTAATTCTTTAGTAGGATGGTCTTTAGTCTCCAAGTATTTGTTATCTTTCCACATTTTTTTTCTTGTGGTTGATTTCAAGTTTCATAGCATTGTGGTATAAAAATATGCACGGTATGATCTTGATCTTTTTGTACTTGTTGAGGGCTGATCTGTTTACCAGCATGTGATCTATTCTGGAGAACATTCCATGTGCACTGGAGAAGAATGTGTATTCCACTGCTTTAAGATGAAATGTTCTGAATATATCTGTTAAGTACATCTGATGCAGTGTGGCTTTCAAAGCCATTGTTTCCTTGTTGATTTTCTGTTTAGATGATCTGTGCATTACTGTAAGTGGCGTGTTGATTTCCCCTACTATTATGGTATTATTATCAATGAGTTTCTTTATGTTTGTGATTAATTGATTTATATATTTAGGTGCTTTCACATTTGGAGCATAAATGTTTATAATTGTTAGGTCTTCTTGGTGGATAGGCCCCTTAATTATGATCTAATGCCCTTCTTCATCTCTTGTTAACACTCTTTATTTTAAAGCCTAGATTGTCTAAGTATGGCTACTCTGGCTTTATTTTAGTGACCATTAGCATGATAGATGGTTCTCCATCCCCTCACTTTCAATCTGAAGGTGTCTTTACGTCTAAGGTGGGTCTCTTGTAAACAGCATATAGATGGAACTTGTTTTCTTATCCATTCTGTTACCCTATGTCTTTTGCTTGGAGCATTTAGTCCATTTATGTTTAGTGTGAGAACTGAAAGACAGGAATTTATTGCCATTATGTTGTCTGTAGAGTTGGAGTTTCTGGTGGTGTTCTCTTGTCCTTTCTAGTCTTTGTTGCTTTTGTTTTTTGTTTGTTTGTTTTTTTCCCCATCTTTTCTCCCCTCAGAGAGTCCCCCTTAAAATTTCTTGCAGGGCTGGTTTCATGGTCATGAACTCTTTAATTTATGTTTGTCTGGGAAACTTTTTATCTCTCCTTCTATTTTGAATGACAGCCTTGCTGGATAAATAATTCTTGGCTGCACATTTTTCCAATTCAGTACATTGAATATATCCTGCCAATCGTTTCTGGCTTGCCAAGTTTCTGTGGATAGGTCTCCTGTAAACCTGATCTGTCTTCTCTTGTAGGCTAAGGACGTTTTTTACCCTTGCTCCTCTCATGATTCTTTCATTGGCTGAGTATTTTGCAACTTTGACTATGATATGCTTTGCTAATGGTCAGTTTTTGTTGACTCTAATGGCAGTCCTCTGGGCTTCCTGGATTTGATATCTGTGTCTTTCCCCAGGTTAGGAAATTTTTCTGCTATGATTTGCTAACATAAACCTTCTACCCCCTTTTCTCTCCCTTCATCTTCTGGGACCCCCTATAATTCCAATGTTTTTCCTTTTTAATGAGTAGCTGATTTCTCTAAATCTTAAATATCTTAGATCATGCTCTTCTGCCTTAGTCTACCTTTTTTCCCCCCTGCTTCATTCTCCATAAATTTGTCCTGTATATCACTGATTCACTGTTCTGCCTCATTCTTCCATCCTTACCTCTGTGGCATCCATTTGAGATTGCAGCTCATTTATAGAATTTTTTTATTTCGTCCTTACTAGCTTTTGATTCTTTTGTCTCCACAAAAAGGGATTCTAATCTATTTTCAACCCCAGCTAGTATTCTTATTATCATGATTCTAAATATGGTTCAAACATCTTGCTTGTACCTGTATTAAGTCCCTGGCTGTCATTTCTTTTCCATATTTCTTTTTCCCTCTTCATTTCATCATTTTGAAGCACAAAAGGGAATAATAAAGTCAAAAATAAAAAATAAAAAATAAAATAAGTAAATTTTTTTTAGAAAATTAAAATTAAAAAATCAAAAACAATGCACACACACAAAATGAAATAAATGATGCTAGTTCCTAGGTGTGTTTTGTTCTGGTTATTGATAGGAACTTAATAGAGTAGAAAAAAAAAGGGAAAGATAAGAAAACAAAAAAAAAAGGAAAATGTTTGAAAATTTAAAGAAATGAATACAATGAAATAGAAGAAAATGAAAAGATGGAAGAAAAATGAAACTTGAAAATTTACAAAAAAGTAAAAAATATGGTAGAAAAAAATTAAAGAAAAATACATTAATAAAAATTGAAAATAAAAATAATTTCTCCCCTTCTGTGTTCAAGAATAAGAAAAGAAACAGAAAAAAAATTGAATAGATGGGCCAGATAACAGACTGAAATTACATCAGTTTCCCCTAGAAGTTGAACTATGAAGCAGTTTATACCTGTAACCTAAGCAGATGGAAAGTTTTGTGGTGTTTCTGAAGAGTGAGGTTGGCCCAGTTGGGCGGGGCTTAGTGTAATGGCTCCGTTCTCCACTAGATGGTGCTGCTTAGCTTACTGGGGTGGATTGTTGTGGTGCTTGTAGGTGTGTATGTGCCTGTGCCTCAGGGGTGAAAATGGCATCACCCAGCTAGCTACCCAGTTCCTAATATCAGAACTCTTTTATCCCCAACCATCATTGGTGCATCCCTCCTTTGTCTCTGGCTTCTGTCCACTCACCGCTTTTACACTGTCCGTTACCAAGCCATCAGGTTGCCAGGTGGCACCTACCTCCTGAGTTTTATTTCGGATGTGGCTGTGTTTCCCAACCCCAATGAGGGACTGTGGCTTCAACCTGTTCTGCCCCTCTGTGGGAGGGTCTCACCAAGCAATGGCCAGGTGCAGGCTGCACCCAGGAATGTTTGTGGGACTGTGCTGCTGCCAATGCCCAGAGACTGAGGCTGGGCGCCAGCCGCCCCCAGAAAAAGTTCATGTGATCATGTAGCAGCAGTATTTCAGGGATTATGGCAAGTCACAGCACACACCTGGCACCAGGCTTCACCCTTAAAGTCCTTGTTGCAGCACCAACAAATGTGGTTGTTCTCCAGGGTCTGCTAGAATCTTTGCCTTTTCAGTGGCCCCACAGCCTCTGGTCCTCCCAGCAGGGGAGTCGCCTCTCCACATGTGACGTGAGGGCCTGAGGACCTCGCTCTCTGCTCCTGGGGATTCACCATTCCCACCAGAGCACCACCAGGTACCGAGCTGCAGAGCCTCAGACTCTGTGCTCCCCCTGTTTATAGAGTCTTAATGGAATTTAAACCCTCTCCTTTCTCCTTTCTCCCTTTTTAGTTCAGTTCCTGTGGCTGTTTCCACTTTTCCACTCTCTCCAGCTGCTTTGCAAGGAGGAGATGCTTTTCCTGTACTCTACCACCATCTCCATCCTCTCTCTGCAAGCAAAAACAGCTCCCTGTCTTCTGTGGCTTCTCTCTCCCCCAGTTCACCTCTCTGTGCCACGTACCTGCTGAGTTCTGTGGTTCAGGTTGTGTAGATTTTTGTGTTAATACTCAAATCGGTTTTCTAGGTGTGCAGGATGTTTTAGTGTTGATATGGCTGTATTTTATGGATGAGAGATACAAAAAACTTCCATGCTGCTCTGCCATTATGGCCCCTCTCCTGACATCATTTTTAAATGCTGAGGTAGAGTCCTGTTTTTGTTTTTGTTTTCCCATCGACAATTATCATATTCTAATCACCACTTAAAAGTTTTCATTCAATTTCATACTTCATTTTCATAAAAAGCCTATGAGATAGACACCGTAGTGGTGTTTTGGGTTTTGTTTGTTAGTTTTTCAATTCATAGATGAGGAAACTGAAGCATACATTTATATAAGGTTGCAAAACTAGTTACTGGCAGGTCTGAGATTCAAGCTCACTATACTCTGCCTCTAAAGCTGATGTTCTTTTTCTTTAATTTAATTTATTTTATTTTAATACAATTTATTGTCAAATTGGCTAACATACAGTGTGTAAAGTGTGCTCTTGGTTTTTGGGGTAGATTCCTGTGGTTCATCATTTACATACAACACCCAGTGCTCATCCCAACACGTGCCCTCTTCAATGCCCATCACCCATTTTCCCCTGTCCCTCACTCCCCCCCATCAACCCTCAGTTTGTTCTCTGTATTTAAGAGTCTCTTATGGTTTGCCTCCCTCCCTCTCTGTAACTATTTTTTTTCCCTTCCCTCCTCCCAAGGTCTTCTGTTCAGTTTCTCAAGATCCACGTGTGAGTAAAAACATATGATATCTGTCTTTCTCTGACTTATTTCACTCAACATAATACGTTCCAGTTCCAACCATGTTGCTGAAAATGGCATGATTTCATTCTTTCTCATTGTCAAGTAGTATTCCATTGTATATATAAGCCACATCTTCTTTGTCCATTCATCAGTTGATGGACATTTGGGCTCTTTCCATAACTTGGGTATTATTGAAAGCACTGCTATAAACATTAGAGTACATGAGCCTCTATGAATCAACACTCCTGTATCCTTTGAATAAATTCCTGGTAGTGCTATTGCTGGGTCGTAGGATAGTTCTACTTTTAATTTTTGAGGCACCTCCACACTGTTTTCCAGAGTAACTGCACCAGTTTGCATTCTCACCAACAATGCAAGAGGGTTCCCATTTCTCCACATCCTTGCCAGAATCTGTTGCTTCCTGAGTTGTTAGTTTTAGCCACTCTGACCAGTATGAGGTGGTATCTTATTGTGGTTTTGATTTGTATTTCCCGGATGATAAGTGATATTGAGCATCTTTTCATTTGTCTGTTGGCCATTTGGATATCTTCTTTGAAAACGTGTCTCTTCATGTCTTCTGCCCATTTCTTCACTGGATTATTGGTTTTTTGGGTGTTGAGTTTGGTAAGTTCTTTATAGATTTTGGATACCCTTTATCTGATATGTCATTTGCAAATATCTGAGAGTCCTTTTTTAAAAAGTATTCTGTCTCAAAAATTTTAGATCAATTAAGTTCAAATCAGTTGAAATAACTCCAGACAATATGAAGGCAAAAACTAAGGAAATAAAAGTGGTGGCTGATGTATACATTTAATAGATCAATAACTTTGTCATTTATTGATTATTTGGCTTATATGACAGTAATTATTTATATACCAATCTGGAGATGTTCTGTATCTGATCTACAGTAACACCATTAATTGATTCAAGGTGTCTTATAATTTGTTAAATTGCAAATTGGAAAATGCATATCCATGATTTTCCATGGAAGGAGATAATCAGGGGAATTTATCTGGCAATTGAGAATATAGTCTTTCATTTGTTAAAAAAATATTAGCACCTATTTAATATCAGGAACTTTATTAGGTATAAGTAGAAATGTGATGAAGATATTTCAAGATTAATTCAATGATGCTTATGAAACAGTGTTCAATGTACGGTTAGGAAAAATAGCAGAGAGATTTGGCTAGTTTTGTTGTGGAGCAAAAGGCTGGCTTTTGGGAAATTAAAATAGCATACATGTGTTTTGAAGCCTACAGGAAAAGAGACTCTGAAATCTGTTAATGATCTCCTTATACACTGTGCTTAATTAAGACTTCAGTATTGTCATTAAAAACAGGAGGAAATATTACTCTTTTATCTAGTCTCCACACCAGGACAATTTTCATCCCACCAAAAGGAGAAGAAAACTGAGAAAGACATCAAGCATACTGATGATAATTTCCAGCAGTGATTTCTCTTCATCTGACATATCTTCAATATGTGTTATCTATACTTTATTTTATTAGTGTACACACACACATACAGAATTTTCTTCAGGAGTCAGGAAGATAAGAAAAGTCTCTTATCTGAGGATTTTTTGTGTCTTTTATTTTAAATTCTTTTTTAAGTAATTCATTTTTTTATTGGGATAAAATTGGCATACAACATTAATTGGTTTCAGGTGTACAACATAATGATTTGATTTTTGTATTCGCTATAAAGTGGTCACCACAATGAGTCTAGTTACTATCCATTATCATGTAATTAATCCCCTTCAATCATTTCAACCACCCCCAACCTCTTTTTGGTCTAATAACCACTAATCTGTTCTCTGTATCTATGAGTTTTGCTTGTTCATTTGTTTTGTTTTTAGATTCCACATATAAGTGAAGTCGTGTGTTATTTGTCTTTCTCTGTCTGACTTCACTTAGCATACTACTTTCAACATTCATCCAAAATGGCAAGAGTTTTTTTTCTTTTTTTATGTCTGAGTATTCCATCTTCTTTATGCATTCATTCACCAATGGACGCTTAGGTTGCTTCCACATTTTGACTGTTGTAAATAATGCTACAGTGAACATATGGATTCATATGTCTTTCAATTGAGTGTTTTCTTTTTTTTAATTTTCTAAAAAAATGTTTATTCTTGAGAGAGATAGAGCATGAGCAGGGGAGAAGCAGAGAGAGGGGGAGACACAAAATCTGAAGCAGGCTCCAGTCTCTAAGCTGTCAGCACAGAGTCTGACACAGGGCTCCAACTCACAAACCCTGAGATCATGACCTGAGATGAAGTCAGATGCTTAACTGACTGAACCACCCAAGCACCCCCATCTGTATGTCTTCTTTGGACAATTGTTTATTTAGATCTTTTGCCTGTATTTTAATTGGAATTTTTGTTTGTTTTGTTTTCATTTTGTGATTGAGTTGTTTGAGTTCTTTATATATTTTGGATGTTAAACCCTTATTACATAAAAGATTTGCAAATATTTTCTTCCATTCATGAGGCTTCCTTTTCATTTTGTTAATGATTTCCTTTGCTGTGCAAAATCTTTTTATTGATGTAGTCTCATTTGTTTATTTTTGCTTTTGTTGCCTTTGCTTTTGAAGTCGTATCCAAAAATTTGACACCACGATGTCTATCAAGAAGGTTACTGCCTATATTTTCTTCTGAGAATTTTATGGTTTTACATTTCACATTCAAGCTTTAATCCATTTGAGTTAGTTTTTGTATATGGTGTAAGATAGTGGTTTAGCTTCATTTTTCTGCATGTAGTTGTTCACTTTTGCCAACATTATTTATTGAAGAGATTGTCCTTTACCCATTGTACATTCTTATTTCCTATGTCATAAATGTATTGACCTTATGTGTGTGGATTTTATTTCTGGACTGTCACAATTCTGTCCCACTGATCTATGTGTCCGTTTTTATGCCAATACCATACTGTTTGATTACTACAGCTCTGTGATGTAGTTTGAGACTAATAAGTGTGATAGTTCATTGTTAGTGTATAGAAATACAACAGACTATGTATATCGGCTTTGTATCCTGCTACTTTACTGAATTCATTTATTTGTTCTAATAGTTTTTTGGTGGAGTCTTTACAATTTTCTGTATATAGAATCATGTCATCTGCAGGTAGTGACAGTTTTATGTCTTCCTTTTCAATTTGGATGACTTTATTTCTTTTTCTTGCCCAATTGCTCTGACTAGGACTTCCAATTCTATTATTCTTTGAATAAAAGTGGTGAGAGTGGGCATCTTTGTCTTGCTCCTGATTTTAGAGGAAAAACCTTCAGCTTTTCACTGCTGAGTATGATGTTAACTGTGGGTTTGTCATATATGTCATTATGTTGAGGCACTTTCCCTCTATACTCAATTTGTTGAGTGTTTTTTTTTTTTTTATCATAAGTGGGTGTTGAGTTTTGTCAAATGCCTTTCCTACATCTATTGCAATGATCATATGATTTTTATCTTTCATTTTGTTAATATAGTGTGTCATGCTGATTGATTTGCAGGTGTAAATCCATCCTTGCATCACTGGAATAAATCCCACTTGATCATGGTGTATGATCCTTTTACTGTACTGTTGAATTTGGTTTGCCAGTATTTTGTTGAAAATTATTACACCTATGTTTATCAGGGATAAACCTATAATTTTCTTTCTTTTCTTTTTTTTTTTTTTTGGGGTCTCCTTGTTTGGTATCAGGGTAATGCTGGCTTTGTAGAATGAGTTTGGAAGTGTTCCTTCCTCTTCAATATTTTGGAAGGATTTGAGAAGGATAGGTATTTCATTGAATGGTAGAAGTCACCAGTGAAGCCATCTGGTCCTGGACATTTGTTTGCTGGGAATTTTTTGATTACCGATTCAACCTACTTACTAGTAATCAGTGTATTCAGATTTTTATTTTTTCATGACTCATTCTTGGAAAATTATGTTTGCAGGAATGTATCCATTTCTTCTAGACTGTACAATTTGTTGGCATATCATTGTTCATAATGGTATCTTCTGATACTTTGTACTTCTGTGGTGTCATTTGTAACTTCTCCTTTATTTTCATTTTATTTGAAAATTTATTTCCTTTTTTTAGTGACTCTAGCTAGAGGTTTGTCAACTTTATGTTTTCAAAGAAACAGCTCTTGGTTTCACTGATCTTTTCTATTTTGTTTTAATCTATATTTCATTTATTTCCTCTATAATTTCTATTATTTCCTCACTTTTACTAACTGTTGGCTTTGTTTGCTCTTTTTCTAGTCTTTAGCTGTAAAGTTAAATTGTTTATTGAGATTTTTCTTATTTCTTGTGGCAGGCCCGTGTCACTATGAACTGCCTTCTTAGAACTGCTTTTACTACATCCCATAGATTTTGGAATGTTCTATTTTGATTTTCACCTGTCTCAAAATATTTTTTGATTTCCCACTATTTGTTTGTTGACCCATTGGTTATTCAGTAGCATGTTGTTTAACCTCCATACATTTGTGATATTTCGTTTTCTTCTTATAATTGATTTCTGGTTTTTTATCATTGTTGGAAAAGATGCTTGGTATGATTTCAGTATTCTTAAATTTTTTGAAACTTATTTTGTGGCCTAACATAATCTGTTGCAGAATGTTCCATGTGCTTTTGAGAAGAATGTGTATTCTGCTGCTTTTCCATGGGATGTCTGTACATATCTACTAAGTTATCTGGTCCAATGTATCATTTAAGGCTGATGTTTCCTTATTGATTTTATGTCTGGATGACCTATCCATTGTTGTAAGTGGGTTATTAAAGTCTCCTACTATTATTGTGTTGCTGTCAATTTCTCCCATATGTCTATTTTTAAAATGTTTTTTAAATTTAGTTTTTGAAAGAGAGACAGACAGAGTGTAAGTGGTGGAGGGGCAGAAAGAGGAAGACACAGAATCTGAAGCAGGTTCCAGACTCTGAGCTGTCAGCACAGAACCTCATGCAGGGCTTGAACTCATGAACTGTTAGATCATGACCTGAGCTGAAGTCATATGCCTAACCAACTGAGCCACCCAGGAGCCCCTCCCTATGTCTATTAATATTTGCTTTATATATTTGGGTACTTCTATATTGGATGCACAAATATTCACAAATGTTTTGTCCTGTTGTTGGATTGGCCCCTTATCATTATATAATACAGGTTTTTTTTGCCTTTTATTACATGTTTTAAAGTTTATTTTGTCTGATACAAGTATAGCTACACAAGTTTTCTCGTTTTTTCCCCATGTGCATGGAAAATCTTTTTTTATCCCTCCACTTTCAGTCTGTGCGTGTTTATATCTAAGGTGAGCGTTTGGGGTGCCTGGGTTGTCAGTTAGGCATCTGACTTCAGCTCAGGTTATGATGTCACCATCCATGAGTTCGAGCCCTGCATAGGGCTCTGTGTTGACAGCTCAGAACCTGGAGAATATATATATGTGTGTGTGTGTGTATATATATATATATATATATATATATATATATATATATATATATTCTATTTTGAGTTGATAGCAACTTAATATATATATGGTATACCATATATATATATGTGTGTGTGTGTGTGTGTGTGTGTATATATATATATATATACATATATATGTGTATATATATATATATGCTATTTTGAGTTGATAGCAACTTAATTTGAATACATTTGAAAAACTGTACCTCTTCAATTCTCCTGCCCACATTTTAAGTTTTGTGTGTCATATTTTACATCTTCTTATTTTGTGCATCCCTTAACTAATTGTTATAGTTAATTTAACTACTGTTGTCTTTTAACCTTCATACTAGGATTAGTGGTTAATTCACCACTTTTACTATATATTTGCCTTTCGAGTGAGATTTTCACTTTCATAGGTTTCCTTGTTACTAGTTTGTACCTTTTCTTTTCAGCTTAAAGAAGAACATTTAACATTTCTTATATGCTTGGTTTATTGGTGATGAACTCCTTTAGCTTTTGCTTGTCTGGAAAACTTTTTATCTTTCCTTCAATCCTGAATGATAGCATTGGCAGGTAGAGTATTCTTGGTTGGAAGTATTTATTTATGTATTTATGTATTTATTTATTTATGTATGTATTTATTTATTTATTTATTTTTATTCTTTTAGCACTTTAAAGATATCATGCCACTCCCTTCTGGACTGCAAAGTTCCTGAAAAATCAACTGACAGGCTTCTGGGGGTTCCCTTCTATGTAGCAAATTGTTTTTCTCTTACTCCTTTTTTTTCTTACTGCTTTTAAGAGACTGTGTGAAGGCCTTTAAGAGTGGACTTTCCATTCCCCCCAGTCTTCTAGATCCTCTGGTTGTTCAGTTATGTTGTTTTTCAGAGCCAGATGTTTTTGGGGGCCTCTCTTTCTAGTGTAAGTCCCAAGTATTGGGATGCCTCAGGCGAACTCTGTACTGGTTTCATTGCTCCAGATTATTGATCACTGCACCAGGGGTGGGGTTTTTGATGAGACTGCATCACTGCCTCTCCTACCTGTCTCAATGTGGCCCTTTTGTCCTTTGTTATGGAAGAGCTCTTCAGCTAGTTTTCAGGTGGTTTTCACAGGGAACTGACCCATATGTAGCCATAGAACTACTGTCTTGAACTACTCTCCTCTTACCTGAAGCTGTGAAAATAATCATAATTACTTTTATTTCCTGCATAAACTTGAATCAATATACCCATGTTATTCATAAATGTGTGGCTGTGTGGATGAATACTGTGAAGAGAGAGGGTCATGTGGTTGACAAATTGGTGGTTTGGTACATAACCTTATAATTACCAACATGAATATAATTCTCCCCCTTTAAAAATCTCAGCACTTAGAAAGTGAGAGAGGTTCCTCATTTTTCCAATCTTCTAAAGATTGAAGATCTAGATTTAATGTCAAAAATTATTCTGTATTCTTAATTAACAGTAATTGTATCTGAAGTGTATCTGTTGACTGGGAAAATATAATTGCAAAAAAAACTATAGTTCTATGAAGCAGTGATTTAAATAAACTTATATTTTATTGAGTATAACATCTACATATATTTGAAAAACAGTAACTATATGTGAACATATTACTGAGTTCATAGAAAATGTCTGGCATGCAAAAGGAGTTCTCACTCAGCAGTTGCTCAGATATCAATAAATATAAGATGAGAAATAGTGAAAGAGATAGAGGACATGCTATGAATTTCCCTCCTGGGTCTTGGGAAAGACAAAGCCAATCAGACACAGAACAAGCAGGGTTCTTAGAGACTTCCAGGGTGTGAGTTTTCTTATCCACAGACTGGGGACAGTATATGTCTTCAATACAAGAAAAGTTTGGTGCAGTGGGTATGGAATAATTATAGATTAGCAGGTTTAAGTGAAAAAATAAATCATTGCATGATAAAGGGAATCTTATTCTGAATTATTTTTAGCCTATGTCACTCATTTGGTGCTTTGACAGAAATTCATGTAAAGTGCTGATTTTCAGGAGTCTGTGATTTATCTCCTCCAATTAGATTAACAATTCCTAAAAGAATTTCAGTATCCCTACATAGACGTCTGTTCATTATCTCCTAGCACATACTATTTGTAAACTAGATGTCAAGCAAAGTCTTCTTCCCTTTGAGATCTTGGTTCAGACTTTGTCTGCCTTGTGAAAGTTCAAAAACCTTAGAAAGCATCCTAAAAGTTAATAGGGAATTTAATTATATTTATTTCCATTTTAGCGTGTGTGTGTGTGTGTGTATTTACATGCATGTGTTCACACTTGTGTGCACATGCATGCATGCTTGCTATTCTGCACTAAAGCCACTTGCCTAGTTTCTACAAAATAATTCATTCACACAACACATTCATGAATATAATAGGCTTTTACAAGAGGTACTTGTGTGAAGAGGGAATAGATTTGGGGCTATATCCCAACCATAAATAACTGTAAATGTAATACTAGGCATCATTGTTTATGTAATATCTTTGATCACCCTATTATTAGGGGATTTTCACTTGCCTTCACTATCACCTTCCCAGCTTTTTTCAATTTGTGAATTCTTCTCTTCCTTATATTTTTGGAGAGGGCCCTGTTGGTTGCCAACCAAATATTCATTTCCATGTTTTTTCCTGGAAACACAATTCTATTTTGATTAAGTATCCACACCCCTCTCAGCAAACATGTTTTAAGAAAGAAAAACCACATCCAGCATGTACATTCCCCTAAACGAGGCTGTGTGTGGGTTCAGTGCAAGTCATGTGGTTTAGGAAGAACCAATAAAGAGGAAGAGAAGGGTGCTTAAAGGAAGAGTGTTCTTTTTCCTGCGAGTCAGAAACAAGCTCTGAGGATCACTAGCAGTTAGCTTGCCACCAAAAAGAAGAAACTGTTAGTGGCAGAGCAAAGAGATAGAAAAAAATCTGATTCAATCCCTAGCACCTGCATCACCTCTGTATTTCTCAGAGAATAAGATATTGATATTTAAGTTTATTTGAATCAGATTCGTATTACTAAGGGAATGAAGTGTCCTAATTGATTACAGTTCTCTTTTCAATTGCCCTTTCTCTCAGGAACAAAACAACTTACTTTTTCTTCCTCTTTAAAAATTCCAGGAGCCTGGGTGGTTCATTTAGTTGAGTGTCCCACTCTTGATTTTGGCTCAGGTCATGACCCTAAGGTTGTGGGATTGAGCCCTGCATGGGGCTCCATGCTGGGTGTGGAGACTGCTCAAGATTCTCTCTCTTCCTCTGCCCCTCTCCCTACTCATGCTCTCTGTCTGTAATTTTTTTAAAAAATCATATGAAACACTTTAGTGACCATCCCTTGTTGTTTAGTCCCCTGTGTATTTTCATAAACTTGGAGTCTCACACTATCCCAAGTGGATTATCTAGATAGTTTTCCATACAAAGATAGTTTACGTTTTAAGAAGAATTCTTGCAATATTTGGTCAGAACATTACCATTTTCTCATTAGACATCCATCAACTATTATTTCTTCTCAGCACTACCACAGAGCTGAAGCAGTTCTCCTCTTTCTGCCCCTAGAGAAAATACCACTGTGCGCTCTCTCCACAGATTGCTACATGATCAGAGAGCTATCAGGAAAGAGGCCCTCTATTTATCCCATCTTCAAAGAAAAAAAGCTCCTCAAAATACCTCACTCTCCTCTTGACTGCCTTACCACCTGCAGCTGCAGAGAGAGTAGATAACCAGTCACCCCATTTAAAGCAGCCAGAGGGGGTTACCCACTGTAATGGATGCTGTGCTATGCTACCCATATTTTCCTTTGGATAGAAGGACCTGTTGCACACCTTCAGGAAGTACAAGCTCACATTCAACCCCCTGCTTTCTGCTCTCTCCAGGAATTGCCCTCCACTGAAGAAAGCTGCTTGACTCAAAGTTTTACCTTTTCCAGGGGGCAATCTAGATCTGATGATGGATTAATGCAGGACAACAAAGGACCAGTCCACTTATCTCAACTTGGTCAACTTTGCAGGAACATCTTGGCTTCAGAGCTCCCCAGGAATTGCCTGAGCCCAGTGTTGTGATTGTATCTGCACTATAGCCCAACTTCCTACCCACCTCTGCTGCCTTCCTTTCTCCCACAGACACTCAATCCATAAGCACTCTCTAATACATTCTGTAGACAAAATCCCCATCTTGGGGTCTACTTTTCCTTCCTGGGGAACTTGACTGCTAACAGTTGGTACCAGGAGTCAGAGAAAACAGAAGCTGACATGGGATTCTGGAGCTGGCTCACCTGCCAGCCAGTGGGCATGAATTCCCTATCACTGGTGGAAGGTGGAGCATGGATACCCTGGCACAAGACAGTAGTGAAGTTAAAATTTCCACAGGAGGTGAACTTCAATGGTACACTAATGGAAAGAAATACCCTAGTGGGTATAATATATTAGGTATTTGAGAAACATGAAGAAAATAATTACAGGAACAATGAAATTGGGTAGGTTTTGCTGTACATATTTGAATCTTTGGAAAACAAATGATGGAGGACTAAGAGTGATTAATCAGAATTTAAAGGCCAGAATACAAAGCCAGATACAAGGCCAGATACAAAATCCAGAAGATCCCCTTAGCATATAAAGTTAGATCTGTCTTTCACAGTTGAAGAACAGAACAACCTAAGGACGAGCCCAAGATTTCATCCTAAGAATGGCAGAACTTCAGAGAACTTGAGCTGGTCATCTATGCCAAGATCGGGGACCTGGTTAGGAAGAATGGGACCCTGAGATAAGTGATGAGATATCAAGCATTATGTGTTACAAATCATAAATCCTCAAGTTCTCCTAAACCGGGATTTCTCAACTTCTGCGTTATTGGCATTTGGTGCCAAATAGTTCTTTGTTGTTGTCAGTGAGGCAGGGAGGCTGTCCTGTGCATTGTAGGGTATTCAGCAGCATCCCTGGTCTCTACCCACTAGATGCCAGTAGCTTTTACCCTCCATTTGTGACAATCAAAAATGTCTGCAAACATTGCCAAGCATCTTCTGGGGGGAGGGGAACTCCCTAAGTTGAGAACTTGGTGCTGGCAGGAGTGGCTTTATCCTCCCTGTTAGAGACTAGCACACATCTTTGCTTAAAGATGGTGCAGAGACCTCTACTTCTCAAATCAAGGAGGGCCCCACTCAGGATATACTTTCACCTTTTCCTCACAACCCTTAAGCTAATGGTAAAGTTTAAGTCACATATTAACCCAGCTCAGGAAGGTTGTGCCTACCAAGGGGTGTAGAGGACTATACTCAAAGAAGCTCCAGGACCTAGGCGGCATGCACCAGCAGGACCCTGGAGAGCTCACATGGGACTGGATCCTGAGAATGCTGGATTAAAGCTGGCAGAATGTGATGTTGGATAAGGGAGAGCAATCTCCCTCAACATAGGATTTAATATCCTGGCAAGGACCCCAGAAAATGATGCCAACATGCTGCCAGAATGGCTTACAGAAGCTTCATGCAAGGTGAAGTGCAAATGCCATAATTTCCAGGTCTGATGGTGAAAGAAGAAATCAAAAAGCTCAGAGAAGTAAGCATGCCCGAGTGGATATACTGTGATAGGCTGCACAATTTACTAGAAGATTATGATCCTATAGGAAGGTCTGGGAAATACTTCATTTGCTAAAATAATAAAAAATGTGCTGATGAGATGGGCACCAGAGTCACTGAAGGCTTTACAGTAGGAGACGGGAGATGTTACTCTAGAACTGGGCTTAGTGGTAGTAATGGGGATGACTGGGTCCAACGTTAACAGAGGCGAGGTGGCAACACCATTATCACAATGAGAATTGGATGGCCTGGATATCCCACAGAACATCACACTGGCCCACTTCATTGATGGCATCCTGCTGATTGGATCAGATGAACAGGAAGTGGTACATGCAGTAGCACACAGGTCTTCCAGAGGGTGAGACATAAAACCTGGGTACTCAGGGGTCCACTACGTCAGCGAAATATTTAGGAAGGTGGTCATTTGGAACATGCAGGAACATCTCATCTAAAGGTAAGCACAGGTTATTGCATTTCACAACTCACGCCATGAAAAACAAAGCAAAATGCTTGGTAGGACTCATCAGATTTTGGAGGCAGCATATTCTATACCTGGGAATACTTCTCAGCCTATACACTGGTGGCATGGTTTGAGCTGAGCACTGAACAGGAATGGCTCTGCAAGTGGCCTTGATGCTTGAGCCACATGATCCAATTGGCCCTATGAGCTTGGAAATCTATATGGTGGGAAAGATACTATGTTACGTTCACAGGGAGCGTTAATAGAATCACAATATAGACCTCTAGGTTTCTGAAACAAGGCAATGCCATATGCATTGGAAAATTATACACCTTTCAAAAATCAGCTCCCAGTGTGCTACTGGACACTAGCTGTGAAGGAGCATACAAGATCCATGGACTACCATGTGACCATGCATGTAGGATCAGCCATCATGAGCTGGAGTCTGTCAGAACCACTAAGTCATATGGTTGTCCAGGCTCAGCAGCCATCCTGAATAATGTGAGTGCCTCATCCAGGATAAAACATAAGCAGGACCAAAGCATACAAGTGAGCGTCATGAGCAGGCAGCCCGGACTCTCCTATTATCTCTCACTGTTACATCACACTTCTCCCTTAGCTCATACTCCTAGCCATGGGTGTATTCCCTTACAGCCAGCTAAAAGAAGAGAGAAAAAGCCAAGCTTGGTTCACGAATGGTTTGGCTTGTTATGTGGATGTAAATTAAAAATGGACTGCCCTACACAACAGCCTCAAGGGTGGCCTTAACACACAGAGGTAAGGGGAAATCCTCCTAATGAGTGGTCCACCTGGCCATCTACTTTTCATGGATGTTAAAGGAGCAAGGATCTTGTCTACCTTCTTCAACTCTGTATTTTGAGTACCTAGAAGTTTACTTGGAGAGAAAGAGGTACTCATTATATATTTGTTAAGTCAACTCATTGAGCACCACTCTGACCCAAGAACATAATAATTATTGGGGGCTCATGAATTAAGATTCTTGTTGATGTTATGCCTGCCCATATAGAGATAGGAAATGTGCAGAATCGATTTTTAAAAAGTATGGTTAGATATTGATTCTTTCCCTTAAGAGAGAATTCATGCATGAAATAGCCAAGCTTGGGGAGGAAGCACAATTAAGGTATCTAGAGACAGAAACATGGCGGAAAGCAGTGGGTATTATCTGACACTATTTTCTATACACATTTCCATAATTCTAAAAGTTAAAAGTGTTTCATTTATTTTCAGCTAGATGCACATGCTGCTCTTACACTTCTTTTGGAAGGAAAATTAGTTTTCCCAGTCATTACTCCATCTTATATAATAATCTTCGCATTTATAGATTTTTGCTGAAATGGATTGAATTTAGTCCGGTGAAAGTGCAGAAAAGACGATGAAACACGTAACTTAAGTCAAATAATAGTCTGAAGAGTGGTAAAATGTAATCAATTAGATTGGTTTATTTGTGGCAAATGTGTGTAATAGTTCACACGTTGCCCCTAGATTGTAATGTGAATAATGTGCAAGAACATGTGTACTGCCCTGATCCTTGCAAAACTTCTGCTCAAAATTCCGTATGCAGAAATAAAACCATGACCCAGCAGTCATGTTGCTTGGTATTTACCCCAATGAACCCATGAACAAAGAGAGCCCAATGATGTGAACTGCTGTCACTTTATTTAGGCATAGTGAATTCAACCACAGTGACTCTCCTAATTGCTTCTTTTAAAATTTTTTTTTAACATTGATTTATTTTTGAGAGACAGAGAGAGACAGACCATGAGCAGGGGAGGGGCAGAGAGAGGAGGAGACACAGAATTTGAAGCAGGCTCCAGGCTCCCAGTGCTCAGCACAGAGCCCGACACAGGACTCGAACCCACAAACTGTGAAATCATGACCTGAGCTAAAGTCAGACACCCAACCGACTGAGCAACTCAGGTGCCCTCTCCCAACCACTTGTGCATGCACAAATACAGCTGTTCCCAAGACTTATGTTCTCATGAGCAGGGAACATTTGTGGGTAGAAATAACTTTTTTTTCTGGAAATTAAGTTGATATTAAACGTGCATATAGCAGGGTCCTTGATTTGGCATCCATTTTTCAGAATCTCTGTGTGCATGTGTGTGTGTTTTAATTTCTACATAAGTGGGATCTGCATTCAGTCAGGATACTGTCTATACCACCTACCGTTCAGATGTGTACCACCAATATGCAAAGCTTTGAAGATACTCACAGCATGTGACATGTTGTCTGCCCTTTGATGCTTCTAATTTACCCAGGGAGGCAGTTTCTCTGCCCCAAATACGTGATTTAGATCATAGTTGTTACAAGAGGTCAGAGGAAGAGAGAAGATGACTCCTTGCCATTAAAATTTACTTTTGAAATTTAAAATTTACATTTGAAAAAATGACTAAGTCCTGTCTCAAAGTTAAGCATGTATTATCGTTCGATGAAAAATAAATGTGGGTTTTCTCCATTCAGCTATAGAGGGAGTGCTTGACAGGATACATCTGCTTTGCAACAGGATGCTCCTTTGCAAACGCAAAAAGGACTAACTCACCAAAATCTTTTGCAGCACAGAGAGAAATGACACCTTGTACTCTGTAACTTTTTGATAGCATTATAGTACATAAGCATAGACTGGACAACCTAAACTCGTTGAAACTCGCTGAAACTGAATATGTTAAGTACGTCACATGTCAGGTGCACTTCACAATATCAGGGTCTCTTGGAGTGATTCTGTGATGCGGATTTTCTATCTCTGGTTTTACACATTGCGGTGGTGGCTACTTCACACCTCATTTTAATATATTTTAAAGATACAGCATCTTTCTTTAGTCAAACTTCTGATAAAGATTCTGTAAGAGTCACCGTCTAAAGTTTCTAATATCCTTCACGATATTATATCCCTGGCCACTCAGTCATATTTTGTTCTTGTGTTCAGTAAATATTTATTGAGTGCTAAATACACAGCAGGCACAGTAACACTATGAAGCTGGTAGGGATTAAGACACATAACGGTCCCTCACTTTCTGGAGTTTACAGATTATGGGGAAGACTGACATTAACTAATAACTCCAAATGTGAAAAATGCAATGAAAGAGAATATGTATAGACTCTGATAGAGTGACCTAAAGCTAGTCTTCTGGGAAGGGGTGTACTAAACCTTTATATCGTTTCCCCACAATCCAAATTTGAAGTGCTAGATTATCAACCTTTGAAACTATCTCTGGTCATGTTAAGATTAAAAAAATGCAAAGTTCCGCATTCCGTTTGGGGGGGCTGGTAACTTGGGCCTTTGCCAACATCATACCAAAAATAAATAAGCAACGAGACCCATCTATATGCAGCTGTATTGAAAATTGTATTCCATATGTGACAACATATTATTAAAACAGCAAAATCATAGCTTCCATCTGCCTGTTGAGATGCACAGCGTCACTCTTTTCCCTGTAATGTTAGACTTTATTGCGTTTGTCTGCAGCATATTCCATTTTAATATTTGATAAATAGATATAGGAGGAATTGTTTCAAGCTACAATCCTGTACTGTGTCAGCTGTTCACCTCCTTTCTGAAGCAAACTCTCTATCCTCAAACTAATATCCCCCAAAAAGAAAAATCAATTTAAAATGACTGTGAAAATGTGTTTATTTTTCTACCCTCAGGATTAAAAAGCTGAGAAATGATTAATAATAATTTGTCTAGAAAGATAATGCAGGCATTTTAGGGGGGTAGTGATTTTGCATCTTTAATTTTCATCAGTTCTAACATTTTATCATTAAAACTGCATGAATATATAGAGAGAGAGATAAAAGAAAACGAGAGAGGTAGTAATACCTCATATCTCTTAGGCGGTATTTCCTACGTTTCAGATTTCTACGTTGTCTGACCCCATTTCAGTCAATTTTCCATAGCCTGCCTGTCTCATATCCGCTGAGGGAACACACTAGTGCTGTGTTTATGCTAATTTTATGCTCTCTGAGTTGTGTCTGTTATTCAAAGCAGTTGAAGCAGTTATTGCCAGTAATCTTATTTCTGTGGGAGCCCCAGGGCAGACGAGGCCTCAAAATCAGGCGTGCAGACCGAGGCAAAGCCATCACAGCCTGCTGGTAAATGGCAGTTCTTTCCCTCCGAATCTGATATCAGTTACTTCGCAAACACAGTAATAAAATGAAACAAATCAGATTTTCAAGTAAATAAACCAGACTTCAGTGGGAAGCAACAATGGTCAGGGCAACAGGAGTTTAATAAGTGATACATAGGGGGAAATACAAAAACACTATGGCCTGTTCCTCTACCCTCTTTATTTTAAAGCAAACTCCCAGCCTCCTTAACACTGAAAACAGGAGGTTGTTTAAACCCCAAAGCAAGAAAAGGGGAGGGAAGTCAGGTAAAACAAGCAGCAATATCGATATTGACCTTGTCTTATCTGCAATCAAGCAACAATACTGAGAATTGTATTATTTGCTATTAAAGAGTGGCTTGGGATGCATAAACAAAAGGCACTCAAAGACAAATGGACTTGTCCATTCTCCTCACTCACAACAACTAACAGCCTTTCAGAAATCTCGACAAAATGGAAACAAAGTTAACCAGTACAGCTTCCTGATCAAGAACATTTGTCCTCCAGGAACATAAGGCAATGTGGGAGCTCAGATGCAAGGAGCACAGTGGCTGAGGTCTCTTTGCCAGATCAAAGACTCGCAGACTCAGGAGATCATTTATTTGGGGCACCTTCTTGTTTTCTAATACATACTTAATTCTATTCATTCTAGGCTATTTCCCTACTCAAGCCCCTTCTATCTTTATCACCCATTTGTTATAAACAATTAAAATGTTTTCCCAGGGGTGCATGGGTGGCCTCAGATGGCTAAGTGACCGGCTCTTGATTTCTGCTCAGGTCATGATCTCACAGTTTGTGAGTTCGAGCCCCACTTCAAACTCTGAGCTGAAAACTCAGAACCTTCTTGGGATTTTCTCTCTCCCTTTCTGTCTGCCTCTCCCCCACTCATTTCTCTCTCTCTCTCTCTCTCTCTCAAAATAAATAAACTCTGCAAAAAGAGAAAGAGACTACATTTAAAAAAATAAGTGTTTTGCCAATACTCTCTCTCTCTCAAATACATAAACTTTGCAAAAAGAGAAAACATTAAAAATATAAAAATAAATAAGATGTTTTCCCACTATTAAACAATAAAATGAGGAGTGTCTAAATCTAAGTTAGTAGAGTGATGGAATTCTTTCAGAAACCAGTGGTGATGTCTTTGATGAATTTGGCTGAAGTGTTATGTTAATAAATTTAAATTTGTATATTTTTCTCTTTAATCTCCAACAACTTAGTTCAGTCGTGCCCAATGGCCAACTCATCTGTTTATTCATTCAGCAGACATTTATTATCTGCCGACTTTATGCCAGGCACTGTAATAGGAGCAAGGAATATAGACTCAGATTCCAATGAGGAAGGGATTATAAAGTATTGTAACTCTGCTCATTCACCTAAATGCTATGAGTGAGCCATGTAGAGGACATTGTGAGAACTCATGATTGGAGATATGCTTCTTGAAAAGGTAACTTCTGAGTTGAATTTTGTTAGAAGAATAGACATTTACAAGTCAAGGAAGAAAGAGGAAAGTATATTCTAAGGAAAACTGAGTAAGTTCACTTGGAGAATAACAAGGAGACCACTATGAATGGGACAAGTTTTAAGAAAATGACCAGGAAAAAGTCTAGGAAACTAGATTCATGAAAGACCTAGTATGACAATCATAGATTTCATACTGCTAGTCCACGTAGGGTTTTACACAAGGTAGTGGCATTTTCAGAATTTGGTTTTATAAAGATCACTATTCCAAACAGTATGGAAGATAGAAATGAGAGACATTAGCTGGAAACAGAGAGGCTGGTGGTAAACAAAAAAAGAAAAATAAAACATAATAGAATCAGAAGAAAGAGGTAAAGGACGGGACAGATTGATGTGATATTTGTGGTGAAGATGTCTTGTTCAACATGGCATATTGAGCACATGATTTTATCTGTGCATCTTCTGGAAAGAACACAAAAATGACAGTAAAAGAAGAAAATATTTAAGCCCACACATTAACTAAGATAACAGAAAAGGAGATAATAACATGCAAAATATCAAGAAAAGATTGAAATGGAAAGTGGATGTATGTGCATAACTGAATTAGTGGAGCAAAGAAGCTAACATCAAACTTCTGTGGGGAAACCAGCTGATTTAATACCTCCTTCAGAAACCCCAAAAGGTCTAGGAGTTGGAGCAACCAGTATCTCTGAAAGCTGAACAATGGTGTGTGGTTAAAAATGAGGAGGATTGGTTGATAGTGTGTGAAGGAATAGTTGAGCCTTTAGATTCTTTTCCCAATCCCAACAGAATACAAGGGGTTCACTTTTCGGAGAGTTTGACTCACAGACAGTTTGGATTCAGGCATGGAAGTGGATGATGTATAAATCTGCATCCTAGACGCTAAGAATTTCTTAGCATTTTTTCCCTGGTCATATCTCAGAACAATAGCATCTTTTATTATAAATCCCAGGTAAAGATTGGTAGAATTTCTTTTTAGAGAAACTGACCCAGTTCAAAATGGAAAAAAAAAAAAAAAAAACTCTATGGACATTAATAAGTCCAATGCAATAGTCAAATCACAGATTGATCAAGCTATATTGAGCCTTATGAGCTCACTTGTGCACACAGAGCTTCCACAGTCACCTTTTTGGTGCCCCATTTTAAAATAAATGTACAAACAAGGATTACCAAAATTTTAAGATAGACTTCTAATGTACCAAAACAAAATAAAAACCAAAATTATAACTTGAAGGATAGAGAACTAAAGAAAACTCTGTGTGTATGTGTGTGTGTGTGTGCGTGTGTGTGTGTGAGAGAGAGAGACAGAGAGAGACAGAGACAGAAAGAGACAGAGACAGAGAGAGAGACAGAGTGAGAGAGAGACAGAGAGTATGTGTATGTGGTCGTGTGTCTAACATCTCAGGGAAACTAAGCAAAGAACATATTATTTTTAGGCCTTCATGAGACAAGAACAGGATACTATAAGTAAGGAATATTCTAAGAAAAAGAAAGAGATATTGGAAATTAAAAATAAGAGCACTGAATTTATTTTAAAAAATTTAAAAATGAATTGTATAATAGAGGAATGTTCTCAAAAAGTAGAAAAAAAAGACAAAAAATGAATTTTTAAAAGGCCACAAAATTAGAGAATTTATATTGGATATCCAATATCTAATATATGAAAGTACCTACACGAGAACAAAGAAAATATAAAGAAATCATCAAAGAAGTATCTCAAGGAAATTTTTTTTAACGTTTTTATTTTATTTTTTGAGACAGAGAGAGACAGAGCATGAACAGGGGAGGGGCAGAGAGAGAGGGAGACACAGAATCTGAAGCAGGCTCCAGGCTCTGAGCTGTCAGCACAGAGCCCGACGTGGGGCTCGAACTCACAGACCGTGAGATCATGACGTGAGCCGAAGTCGGACGCTTAACTGACCAAGCCACCCAGGCGCCCCTCAAGGAAACTTGTCAGACCTGAAATTCATGACCTTCCAGGTTGAAAATGCTTATTTAGTGTTGAACCTCGTAAATAGGGAGGAAAAAAGATGCACACTCATAAATTTAAAGGTAAAATTGATAAATTATTTTTAAAGACCCTGAAAACAAAAAAGCGAGAATCAGAATAGCATCAACTTCAAATGTTGAAAGATGGAAGGCAATAGTTTAACAACTTCAAAGTCCTGGAGAAAAGCAATTTCCAATCTAGAATTCTAAGCCCACTAAAATTACATATTAAGTGTGAGTGTAGAACATATTTTTAGAAATCTCAAAAAACTGACCTTTTCATACACCCTCAGAAAATGTTTAGAGAATGCACTCCACCAAAACAAAGGATTAAACCAAGAAAATAGAAGAAACAGGGTTCAGGAAATTGGAGGTCAAACACAAGAGAAGAAATGTATATCACTATTCCAGGGTAATAGTGCAGACACATCCCAAGGACTATAGCTGTGCAGGTCTATAGAATAACTATTCCTAATTGGAAGAAGGGGGCAAAGCTTCACAGACTGTTGTCTCAAAATAATGTGGAAATAAAAGATACCTGATTATTTTACTATTGTGTAAGTATTTTACAGTTTTATTGGAAAGTTTATGACTCAGTGAGAGTATAAAAACTAAGCAAATAAAAAGATAATTACTAACTTTTAGATAAGTAATAATAGTACAACATGTATTTACTACAAATAATAATAATAACCATGTCAGAGTATTAGTTTGAAGACAGGAAGTAATATAATAATGCTAATAATTAAGTTCCATTTAAGTGTTTACTATGTGCCAAATACTCTGCTAAAACCTTAATTTGGATTAGTTCACATTCAATCCTTAAAGTAATTCTGTGAAATGGGTTCCATTACCAGCCTCATTTTACAGATAAGACAACTGAGGTAAAATGTCTTTTCAAATGAGGATTTGGCAGAAATAGACCAGATAAAGCAAAGTATTTTTTTGCTAAAATTACCTTCTTGGTCATCACACCACAAAATTAAAATGTGGAGGATGCTGAATCATACTGTTAAATACTTTTATTTGAAAAATTACACCAATGAGGGACACCTGGCCAGCTCAGTCGGCACAGTGTGCAGCTCTTACCTTAAGGTTGTGAGTTTGAGCCCCATGTTAGGCACACAGATTACCTAAAAACATAAAAAAAATAAATAAATAAGCCTCCTCCTCCCCTTTCTCCTCCTACTATAAAAAAGCCCCTCCCTCCCCAAAAAAAGACCTCCCAAATAATAGACACATATTTATCTCAGAAGAACTGTTACAAAGATTCTGGCTTCATGTTCATTGACTCAGAAAAATTACACCAAAATATAATCTATCTATTTACTACTTTAAGAATTAGTGTACTGTCGCAATTATAATATAGGTCATGGTTTATAAGATGAACATATTGTCATAAAATAATAATTCCATTGTTAATTTAGTCCTAAATCAAATTTACCTCTGTACTCAGGGTTATTCTGCCAAACTGGCAGAATATGTTTTTTTTAAAAACATACATGTATGTCAGTCTTAGCAATATTAGTCCATTAAGGGTGGCACAGGTGGTTAAGCATCTGACTCTTGATTTTGGCCCTGCATGGGGCTCCATGCTGAAAGTGCGGAGCTTGCTTGGGATTCTCTCTTTCTCTCTCTCTCTCTCTCTCTCTCTCTCTCTCTCTCTCTGCCCCTGCCCCATTCATTCTTGTTCTCTCTCTCTCTCTCTCAAAAATAAATAAATAAACTTAAAAAAATGAAAATAGGGCTAGGCTTGAAGAAATACAGTGCTAAAGACTCAACTCTGGCTTCTGAACCCATACAAAGTAATATGAAAAATATAGTTAATATTTATTGGGTGTCCAATACTGCTCAGTAAATATGTTACATTTATTACCTTAGTAAATGGTGGGCTTGAAAGTAGTAGATAAAAGCTTCTGAGATTATGAGTTATTTATTTAAAGGTGAGTACCACTGAGTTCTTATAAAAGAACTTAAGTGGGTGGAAAACTTTTAATAGAAATTGTTAACCATGGGCACCTGGGTGGCTCAGTAGCTTAAGCATCTGACTTCAGCTCAGGTCACGATCTCATGGTCCATGAGTTTGAGCCCCACGTCAGGCTCTGTGCTGACAGTTAGGAGCCTGGAACCTGCTTCAGGTTCTGTGTCTCTCTCTCTGCCCCTCCCCCGCTCGCACTCTGTCTCTCGGTCTCTCTCTCAAAAATAAATAAACATTAAAAAAAAAAAGTTCTTAACCATCATCATGATGTAACCATCATGCAACAGAACAGTTGCATCTCTCCAGAACTTCCTCTTGTTCCATCCTTACAGGCACATCCTCTCCCACCCCAGTCTCTGACAACTACTGATCTGTTCTCCATCACTATGTTTCTGTCTTTCTGAGAATGTCATGTAAATGGAATCAGACAGCATGTGACCTTTTGAGACTGGCTTCTTTCATTCAGCACAGTGGTCTTGAAATCCTTCTGCTATTGCATGCATTGATGGTTAGTTCCTTTTTATTTAGCACTGTTCTGTTGTACGGATGTACATTAATTGTTTTATTCCTTCATTGAAGGGCATTTAGAGTTTTTGCCCCTAATTTGGGACAACAGAGTTGCTGTAAACATTCATGCACGGACTTTTGTGTGAGCATAAGTTTTCATTTCTTTAGGATAAATACCCGGGAGGGGAATTTTTGGATTGCATGTAAATATATGTTTATTTTTATGGGACTGCCAAACCATCTCTATAATGGACGAATGATTTTTTATTTCCTCCAGTAATGTATGAGATTTTCATTTCCTCCACATCCTAACAGCACTTGGTATTGTGCTAGCATTTTTTATTTTAGCTACCTGAATGGACATATTGGTTTTAATTAGCATTTTACTAATGGCTAATGATATTGAACACCTTCTCAGATGCTTATTTACCACCTTTGGTCCTTTTTTGAAGTGTCTAATCAAGACCTTTGCCCATTTTATTTATTTTTATTTTTTTAAAGTTTATTTGAGGGAGACAGAAAGAGAGAGAGAGAGAGAGCAGGGGAGGGGCAGAGAGACAGGGAGAGAGAGAATCCCGAGCAAGCTCCAAGCTATCAGCACAGAGCCCAGTGTGGGGCTCGAACTCACAAACTGTGAGATCATGACCTGGGCCAAAATCAAGAGTTGGATGCTTAATCAACTGAGTCACCCAGGTGGCCTTACCCATTTCTAAATTAGGTTATTTGTTTTACCACTGTGAAGAACTCTACTGTATTATGTATTATGTATTATACAAGTCCTTTGCTAGGTATGTAACTTGTAAATTTTTTAGATCTGTACCTTGCGTTTTAATATGTTAGCAGGGTATTTCACAGATGAATTTTTTAAATTTTTGATGAAGTCCAGTGTATCAATCCTTTATTTTCTGGATTGTGCTCTTAATGTCATGCCTAAGAAATTTCCCTCTAATTCAAGTCATGTTTCCTCAAAATATTATAGTTTTACATTTCACTTTTAAGTCTATGGTCCATTTTGAGTTACATTTTATATAAGGTATGAGTTTTAGGTCGAAGTTTACTTTTTCTAAACCTATGAATGCCCAATTATGCCAACATAATTTATTGAAAACTCTGTTATTTTTTATTGACTTGTATTTTCATGTTTCACAAAAGTAAATGACTATATTTTTATGGATCTATTTCTGGAATCTCTAAATTTTTCCATTAATATGTATCTATACTTCTGACATTACCACATTGCCTGCATTAGTAGAGCTTTGTAACTTTATTCTTTCTCAAACTTGCTTTAGCTGTACCTCAGAAATTTCAATAAGTTTTATTCAGTCAGTTTTCAAAATATTTCATAATACTCTGAGACTTCCCTTTTTGGCCACTGGATTATTTAGAAGTATGCTGTTTAACGTCCAAGGGTTTAGAGATTTTCCTGTTATTAGTATTTTTTATTTCTTTTTTAAAATTTAATTTATTTTTAAATTTATATCCAAGTTAGTTGCCATATGGTGCAACAATGATTTCTGTAGATTCCTTAAGCCCCTTACCCATTTAGCCCATCCCCCCTCCCACCATCCCTCCAGTAACCCTCTGTTTGTTCTCCATATTTAAGAGTCTCTTATGTTTTGTCCTCCTTCCTGTTTTTATATTATTTTTACTTCCCTTCCCTTATGTTCATCTGTTTTCTATCTTAAAGTCCTCACATGAGTGAAGTCATATGATATTTGTCTTTCTCTGACTAATTTTTCTTAGCATAATATCCTCTAGTTCCATCCACGTAGTTGAAAATGGCAAGATTTCTTTTTTCTTTTTTTTGATTGCTGAGTAATACTCCATTGTATATATATACCACATCTTTTTTATCCATTCATCCATTGATGGACATTTGGGCTTTTTCCATACTTTGGCTATTGTGGATAATGCTGCTATAAACATTGGGGTGCATGTGTCCCTTTGAAACAGCATACCGATATCCCTTGGATAAATACCTAGTAGTGCAATTGCTGGGTCATAGGGAAGTTCTGTTTTTAATTTTTTGAGGAACCTCCGTACAGTTTTCCAGAGTGGCTGCACCAGCTTGCATTCCCACTAGCAGTGCAAAAGACATCGTCTTTCTCCATATCCCCACCAACATCTGTTGTTGCCTGAGTTGTTAATTTCAGCCATTTTGACAGGTGTGAGGTGATATCATTGTGGGTTTGAGTTGTATTTCCCTGATGATGAGTGATGTTGAGCAATTTTTTCATGTGTCAGTTGGCCATCTGGATGTCTTCTTTGGAAAAGTGTCCATTCGTGTCTTTTGCCATTTTATTCACTGGATTATTTGGTTTTTGGGTGTTGAGTTTGATAAGTTCTTTATAGATTTTGGATACTAAACCTTTATCTGATATGTCATTTGAAAATATCTTCTCCCATTCTGTTGGTTGCCTTTTAGTTTTGCTGATTGTTTCCTCTGTCCAGAAGCTTTTTATTTTGATGAGGTCCTAATAGTTCGTTTTGATGTTGTTTCCCTTGCCTCTGGAGACGTGTTGATAAGAAGTGGCTACAGCCGAGGTCAAAGAGGTTTTTGCCTGCTTTCTCCTTGAGGATTTTGATGGCTTCCTGTCTTGCCTTTAGGTCTTTCATCCATTTTGAGTTTATTTTTGTGTATGGTGTAAGAAAGTGGCCCAGTTTTCCCAGCACCAGTTGCTAAAGAGACTGTCTTTATTCCATTGGATATTCTTTCCTGCTTTGTCAAAGATGAGTTGGCCATATATTTGTGGGTCCATTTCTGGGTTCTTTATTCTGTTCCATTGAACTGAGTATCTGTTTTTGTGCCAGTGCCATACTGTTTTCATGATTACAGCTTTGTAATACAGCTTGAAGTCTGGGATTTTGATGCCTCCATCTTTGGTTTTCTTTTTCAAGATTGCTTTGTCTATTTGGGGTCTTTTCTGGTTCCATACAAATTTTAGGATTGTTTGTTCTAGCTCTATGAAGAATGTTGGTGTTATTTTGATAGGGACTTCACTGAATATGTAGATTGCTTTGTGGAGTATTGCCATTTTAACAATATTTGTTCTTCCTATCCAGGAGCATGGAATATTTTTTCATTTTTGTGTGTGTGTCTTCTTCAATTTCTTTCATAAGCTTTCTATAATTTTCAGTATATAGATGTTTCACCTCTTTCATTAGATTTATTCCTAGGTATTTTATGGCTTTTGGTGCAATTATAAATGGGATTAATTCCTTGATTTCTCTTTCTGTTGCTTCATTATTGGTGTATAGGAATGCAACCAATTTCCAGGCATTGATTTTATATCTTGCAACTTTGTTGAATTCATTGATCAGTTCTATCAGTTTTTTTTTTGGTGGAATATTTTGGGTTTTCCATAAAGAGTATCATGTCATCTGTGAAGAGTGAAAGTTTGACCTCCTCCTGGCTGATTTGGATGCCTTTTATTTCTTTGTGTTGTCTGATTGCTGAGGCTAAGACTTCCAGTACTTTGTTGGACAACAGTAGTCAGAGTGGACATCCCTGTCTCGTTCCTGACCTTAACAGGGAAACTCAGTTTTTCCCCATTGAGGATGATATTATCATTGGGTCTTTCATATATGACTTTTATGATTTTGAGGTATGGTCCTTCTATCCCTACTTTCTTGAGGGTTTTTATCAAGAAAGGATGCTATATTTTGTCAAATGCTTTGTCTGAATCTATTGAGAGGATCACGTGGTTCTGCTCCTTTCTTTTATTGATGTGATGAATTATTTGTTGATTGATTGTTTTGCGGATATTGAATCAGCCCTGCATCACAGGTATAAATCCCACTTGGTGATGTGAATAATTTTTTCAATGTATTGTTGGATCTGGTTGGCTAATATCTTGTTGAGGATTTTTGCATCCGTGTTCATCAGGGAGATTGGTCTGTAGATCTCTTTTTTAGTGGGGTCTTTGATTTTGGAATCAAGGTAATGCTGGCTTCATAGAAGCCAGTTTCCGTTGGGAAAGCCATAGTTTTCCTTCCATTTCTATTTTTTCGAACAGCTTCAAAAGAATAGGTGTTAACTCTTCCGTAAATGTTTGGTAGAAACCCCCTGGAAAGCCATCTGGCCCTGGACTCTTGTTTTTTGGGAGATCTTTGATTATTAATTTGATTTATTTACTGGATATGGGTCTGTTTAAATTTTCTGTTTTTTCCTGTTTCGGTTTTGGTACTTTATATGTTTCTAGGAATTTGTCCATTTCTTCCAGACTGTCCATTTCATTGGTGCATATTTGCTCATAATATTCTCTTATTATTGTTTTTATTTCTGCTGTGTTGGTTGTGATCTCTTCTCTTTCATTCTTGATTTTAGTTATTTGGGTCTTTTCCTTTTTCTTTTTGATCAAACTGGCTAGGGGTTTATCAATTTTGTTAATTCTTTCAAAGAACCAGCTTCTGGTTTTACTGATATGTTTTCCTGTTTGTTTGTTTGTTTTTATGGCATTGATTTCTGCTTTAATCTTTATTATTTCCTGTCTTCTGCTGATTTTGAATTTTATTTGCTGTTCTTTTTCCAGCTCTTTAAGGTTTAAGGTTAGGTTGTGTATCTGAGACCTTTTTCCCTTCTTTATGAAGGCCTGGATTGCTATATACTTCCCTTTTATGACTGCCTTTGCTGTGTCCCAGAGGTTTTGGGCTGTTGTGTTATCATTTTCATTGGCTTCCATGTACTTTTTAATTTCCTCTTTAACCTCTTGGATAGCCCATTAATTCTTTAGTAGGATGGTCTTTAGTCTCTAAGTATTTGCTATCTTTCCACATTTTTTCTTGTGGTTGATTTTGAGTTTCATGGTGTTATGGTCTAAAAATATGCACGGTATGACCTTGATCTTTTTGTACTGGTTGAGGGCTCATTTGTGTCCCAGTATGTGATCTGGAGAAAGTTCTATGTACACTGGAGAAGAATGCGTATTTGCTGCTTTAGCATGAACTGTTCTCAGTATATCTGTTAAGTGCATCTGGTCCAGTGTGTCTTTCAAAGCCATTGTTTCCTTGTTGATTTTCTGTTTAGATGATCCGTGCATTGTTGTAAGTGGGATATTGAAGTCGCCTACTATTATGGTATTATTATCAATGAGTTTCTTTTTGTTTGTGATTAATTTATATATTTGTGTGCTCTCACATTTGGAGCATAAATGTTTATAATTGTTAGGTCTTCTTGGTAGATAGACCCTTTAATTAGGATATAAGGCCCTATTCATCTCTAGTTACACTCTTTATTTTAAAGTCTAGATTGTCTGATATAAGCAGGGCTACTCTGGCTTTCTTTTGGTGACCATTAACATGATAGATGGTTCTCCATACCCTTACTTTCAATCTGAAGGTGTTTTTAGGTCTAAAGTGGATCTCTTGTACACAGCATATAGATGGATTTATTTTCTTATACATTCTCTTACCCTATGTCTTTTGATTAGAGCACTTAGTCCATTGACCTTTTGAGTGAGTATTGAGAGATATGAATTTATTGCCATTATGTTTCTTGTACAGTTGGAATTTCTGGAGGTGTTCTCTGGTCCTTTCTAGTCTTTGTTGCTTTTATTGTTTTTCCCCCCATCTTTTCTCCCCCTCAGAAAGTCCCCCTTAAAATTTCTTGCAGGGCTGGTTTAATGGTCATGAACTCCTTTAATTTTTGTTTGTCTGGGAAACTTTTTATCTCTCCTTATATTTTGAATGACAGCCTTGCTGGATAAAGAATTCTTGGCTGCATATTTTTCCAATTCAGCAAATTGAGTACATCCTGCCACTACTTTCTGGCCTGCCAAGTTTCTGCGATAGGTCTGTAAACCTGATCTGTCTTCTCTTATAGGCTAAAGATGTTTTTTTCCCTTGCTGCTCTCATGATTCTCTCCTTGCCTGAGTATTTTGTGAATTTGACTATGATATGCCTTGTTGATGGTCGTTTCTTGTTGAATCTAATGGTAGTCCTCTGTGCTTCCTGGATTTTGATCCTGTGTCTTTCCCCAGATTAGGAAAGTTTTCTGCTATGACTTGCTCACATATCCGTTCTATCCCTTTTTTTCTCTCTTCATCTATGATTCTGATGTTGTTCCTTTTTAATGAGTCCCAGATTTCTCTAGTTCTTAAATTGTTCTCTTTTGCCTTAGTCTCCCTTTTTTTTTTATGTCTCATTATTTTCCATAAGTTTGTCCTCTGTATTGCTGATTCACGGCTCTGCCTCATCCACCCTGCCACCGTGGCATCTATTCGAGATTGCAGCTCAGTTATAGTAGTTTTTAATTCATCCTGAGTAACTTTTACTTCTTTTATCTCCACAGAAAGGGATTCTAATCTATTTTCAACCCCAGCTAGTATTCTTATTATCTAAATTCTGGTTCAGACATCTTGCTTGTATCTGTGTTGATTAAGTCCCTGGCTGTCATTTCTTCCTGCTCTTTCTTTTGGGGTGTATTTTTCAGTTTGTCATTTTGAAGGAAGAAAAGGAATTTATAAGGTAAAAAAATATTATTCAAAATTAAAAAGAAAAACACGAGAAAAGATCAAATAAATGATGCTGCATCCTACGTGTGTTTTGGTCTGGGTGTTGAAAGGAGTTTGATAGATTAGAGAAAAAGGGGAAAAAGAAAAAGAGAAGAAAAAAAAGGAAAACATTTGAAAATTTTAAGAAATGAATACAATGAAATAGAATAAAATGAAATGATGGAAGTAAAATAGAATCTGAAAACATTTACAAAAAAGTAAAAAAATATAGTAGAAAAAAATTAAAGAAAATGTTTTTAATAAAAATGAAAATAAAAATAAATTGTTTCTCTCTCTGTATTCAAGAAAAAGAAAAGAAACAAAAAAAAAAAGAAAATTGAATAGGTGGAGCAGCGAACAGACTCAAATAAGATTGAAATTACATTGTTTTCCCCTAGAAATCAAACTATGATGCACTTTATAGTCCATAAACTAAGCAGGTGGAGACACTTGTGGTATTCATTCCTGAAGAGGATGGTTGGCCCAGTTGGGTGGGGCCTAGTGTAACGGCTCCATTCTCCACTAGATGGCGCTACTTAGCTTACCGGGGTGGCTTGTTGCGTGCTGGTAGGTGTGTATGCGCATGCGCCTCAGGGGTGAAAATGGCATCACCTGGCTACCCAATCTCTAGTGTCAGAACTCATTCTTCCCAGATCAGCAATGGGGCACTTGTCCTTTGTCTCCGGCTCCCTTCCACTCCCAGCTTTTACACCGTCCAGGACCAAGCCATCAGGTTGCCAGGTAGCACCTGCCTCCTGAGTGTTATCTCAGATGCGGCTGTGTTTACCAGTCCCTCACTTGTGAGGGACTGCAGCTTTGACAAGCTCAGGCCTTCTGGGGGAACGTCTCACTGAGCAATGGCCAGGTGCTGGCTGCACCCAGGAATGTTTGTGGGACTGTGCTGCTGCTGGTGCCCAGAAACTGCGGCTGAGTGCTAGCCCACCCCAGAAAAAGTTCCATGGGATCGTGAAGCAGCAGCTTTTCAGGGATTATGGCAAATCACAGCACACACCTGGCACCAAGCTTCACCCTTAAAGTCCTTGTTGCAGCACCAGCAAATGTGGTTGTTCTCCAGGGTCTGCTAGAACCTTTGCCTTTTCAGTGGCCCCACAGCCTCTGGTCCTCCCAGCAGGGGATCCGCCTCTCCACACGTGAACTGAGGGCCTGAGGACCTTGCTCTCTGCTCCTGGAGATTCGCCCTTCCCACCAGAGCACCACCAGGTACCGAGCTGCAGAGCCTCAGATTCTGTGCTCCCCCTGTTTATAGAGTCTTAATGGAATTTAAACCCTCTCCTTTCTCCTTTCTCCCTGTTTTGTTCAGTCCCTGCGGTTGTTTCCACTTTCTCTCCAGCTGCTTTTGGGGTGTGGTGCTTTTCCCATACTCTCCCACCGTCTCCATCCTCTCTCTGCAAGCAAAAACAGTCCCCTGCCTTCTGTGGCTTCTCTCTCCCCCAGTTCACCTCTCTGTGCCACATACCTGCTGAGTTCTGTGGTTCAGGTTGTGCAGATTTTTGTGTTAATACTCAAATCAGTTTTCTAGGTGTGCAGGATGGTTTAGTGTTCGTCTGGCTGTGGACGCGAGACGCAAAAAAAAACTATGCTGTTCCGCTATTTTGGCTCCTCATTGTATTTTTTATTTTAAGTTAATTCTATTGTGATCAGAGATCATACTTCGTTTGACTTTGGTCCTTCTAAGTTTGTTCAGGTATTAAATATGACCCTCTTCCATAAACATGTATACTTGAAAAGTACAGTTGCTTTTGGATACAGTGTTCTGTAAGTGTCATTTAGGGGCACCTGGGTGTCTCAGTCTGTTGAGTGTCTGACTTCGGTTCAGGTCATGATATCATGGTTCATGGGTTCAAGCCCCAGGTCAGGCTCTGTACTGACAGCTCAGAGCCTGGAGCCTGCTTCTGATTTTGTGTCTCCCTTTCTTTATGCCCCTCCCCTGCATGCTCTCTCACTCTCAAAAATAAGTAAACATTAAAAAAAATTTTATAAGGGTCATTTATATCCAGTTAGTTGGTGGCATTGTTCACTTCTAGATTCTGTCCAATTTTTAAGGTCTGTTGTTAGGTACATAAACCTTTAGCATTGTTATATCTTGATGAAATAACTCTTCTCTCTCTTCTCTTTTCTTCCTGAGTGATTTTCTTTGCCTTGAAGTCTAGTTTGTCTGATGTTAAGACAGCCATTGTAGCTTTCTTTTGATTAGTATTTGCATTGTATATCTTTTCACATCCTTTTTCCTTACAATGTGCATATCATATGTAAGGTAAGTTTGCTCTAGTCAGCATGTGGTTTTGTCAGACTCCATTCAATATTGTTTCAGTATTTGTCTATTGTTGAGATTAGATCATTTCTATTGATCTATCTTCAATTCCACTAACACTTCTACTATCTCTATTCTTCTATGGAGCCCTTTGAGTGAGTTTTATCCTGGTTATTATATTTGTCAATTCTAAAATTTTAATTTGGTTATTTTTTATATCCGTAATTTTACTGGCACAACTATAATGTTTCATTCAAGTGTTTGTAATTGCTCATTTGTATATTCTATGAGTTTTTTAAAAAGTCTCTGTCAGATAATGCCAACATTTATTTCACCTTCATGTTATTATCTGTTGATTATGTTTTCTCAGGTGTGTTGTGGTTGGTTCTTCATAGGCTGAGTAGCTTTTTATTGTAACGTGGACTTTTTAAATATTTTGTTATGAGACTGCAATTTTGTATTAACCTAATAGAGAATGTTAATGTTGATGTTTTAATTTTAGCAGAAGCTGACCTGGTTAGCTTTAGAGTACAAGTTCCAAAATGACTGCCATGGGCTGTAGTTCTAATGCCAGTTATGTCCTCAAAGGTTTGGAAGTACTGTTCACATTTGTCCCATGTATGTGAAAGTCTTGGACCTGGGCAAGACCTCTACTCATTAGCTCCAGTCTCAAAGTCTTTGTTATGCTAATTAGGATCAGATCTATCATGTGCAGGTGCAGGTTGAGGGAAAACTTTGAGTTCATGGACAACTTTATGGGGTTATTTTTCTAAGCTCTTACCTATTTCCCATAGCCCAGTACTTTCCAGTTCCCTGGGCCTCCCTTTTATTTTTGGTCCTCTATAGAAACTGCCCATTCCCATGATTGCAACATGTCTGGTTCCAATCTTTAGGAGGACACACAGAAATCTCACAAGATGACCATCATTTATTGAATGATTGAATAATTATAGCTAGAATAATGTTACAGGGCTTATTAAATGTAGCCCTCTTGCCTTCATTTCTCCCAAGGTATTAACATAATAGATATAAGACCCTAAATGGAATGTGAGGCATTTACCCACATGCAGAATTTACAAATGAAATGTATCATGACCAGTTTCATGACTCTGGGGCTCATCTGCCAGAAACCCCTTGCTCACAAGAAATGAAAGGATAAGGAGAGATGGGTGAGTAGTTTCCTTAGAGAAAGCTTTTGTCATTTCATGAGGCCAAATTTAGGAAGTGATGTGGCTGCTAACTACGAAAATGGCTTTTGTCAAACCACTTAGAGAACTGGAAATACATGCCCTTCAGTGTAACATGGAGGTTGGTGCATGGTTCATGCCTCGGAGAGCTAAAGTGGTATATATCAACATTAGAATCGGCTTGCATTTGCAGAGTTTGACCACGTATGTATTAGTATAGCACATCCTATGCCCCAGATGTTGGCCACATGGAAGAGAGAACCAGCTGGGAACTTTTTAAGTCTATTCTTTTGAGAGTGAATACACTTTAATAGACAAAGTCTATGTAGTGTTAACTGATGGAAAATTAGGCACTGGAAGGGAAGAGGGAATCACAGGGACTACATTACCTATAAGAAGGGGAATGTAGTATTGAGGAGGTTTCCCACAGGAGAGGATGCTGAGGATCCAAATAACTCGTTAAGAACTGTGAAAGATTTCAGATTTTTGTCCTGTATAAGATAGCGAGTTTGCTTTCCATAGTTTTATGACTTCTGGTAGAACAAGACTACTGGGTCAGAAACCAAGGACTTTTTACATCCATAGCAGTACTCGGAGTATCAGCATTTTGTTGTTCTAGTTTCCCAAGACTCAGTTTCCACAAGGATTTGAAAAAAACAAGTCAGATGACAACTCCATGAGCAGGAGGATGCATTACAAAAGAGGAACCGTGAGCTCAGGGAATCTAAATCTTTTATGCCAGACAGTAAACATGCCTATCAGTTTCTTTGGAGGGAGACACTGTTCCTGTCTTCTAAAGGGAGTTAATGACTTAAACATCCTTGAAAAGATAGTCTAGAACAAAGGCAATCAATGCCTCTGCTCATGAGATATTTAGAAACAGAAGAGACCCACCAAGAATTATCTTCCAATACCACAAAATCAGCTTTAAAAATCTGCCCAATGGATGGCTCACCCACCTGGGTGGCTCAGTCAGTTTAGCTTCCAGCTCTTGATTTTGGATCAGGTTATGATCCCAGGGTTGGGTGTCCAGCCTCATGTCAGGCTCAGCACTGAGTGTGGAGCCTACTTAAAATTCTCCCTCTGCCCCTTACTCCTCTCCCCCTGACACTGCCCCTGCTTCTGCCTGTGGGTGAACTCTCTTTCTCAAATAAAAAAAAAAAATTTCCCAATGAAAATGGCCCAGGAAGATTCAAAGCCCAATAGCTGACTCTAGAGCCTCCCTTTTCAACCACTAAGCTAATTTATATCGCTTACCTGTGTTAAGGTAAGCATAGGTATAAAGGACCAATTGAAGAAGATAGGAAGACAAGTTGATTTATGATTGAAATCCATTTAAAGTTTTAGGAGCAGTCTAAAGATTTTTGAAAGCCACCACTGAAACTGTGTGAGTCCATAAGTAAAAGGATTACTAATCAGGGACTTTTAAATTGTCTCCTTGTTTCTTTGAAAAATTTAATGATTTAATCTAATAAATCTCATTCCTCATCTTTAATACAAGGGTATTAGATCGGAAGAATTTTAAGTTCCTCACAGTTTTTTAAGTCCCTTATGTTGTGAATATATAATGGCAAGTGAAGATACCTATGAATTCAAACTTAATAAGCAAAAGGAGAGAAATGTACTTAGAATGTATTTACAATAGAAACAGAGGAATACAGGAGCGCCTGGGTGACTCAGTCAGTTGAGTGTATGACTTTGGTTCAGGTCACAATCTCACAGTTCATGGGTTTGAGCCCCGCATCAGGCTCTGTGCTGACAGCTTGGAGCCTGGAGCCTGCTTTGGATTCTGTGTCTCCCGCTCTCTCTGCCCCTCCCCTGCTCACATTCTGTCTGTCTTTCAAAAATAAATAAATGTAAAAAAAAAATTTAAAGAAATAGAGAAATAAATCTGGAAATAGAGAAAGGGTACAGCTACATATAAATAGATGGCATATATCTTTTGTTTTATAGAAAGTTGGCACTGTTTAAGAAAGTGTAAAACATACTTTAGTTGAGATATGATTTTGTCCCAAATGGGTATTATTTTGTAAATATATTTGGAAAATACAATTCTCTTCTCCAAATAAATTTTAGATCATATTATGTAAAAATTGAGCACACAGATCAAAAGGATGACTCAGGGTTCTGAACCTTGAGCAAGCCACAACACCTGTGGTCTGTGTGGGACAGCACAGATTATCATCATGTATCCTCTTCAGAAGAGCTAGCCTTGACAATGATTTGACTTCCCTTTAACCAAAGCATGGGTGTCTTGGGAGGTTCATGGTTTTAAAGTCAAGAGAGCCAAAATTTATTGAAAATTGTAAATTACTGGGATGCCTGGGTGGCTCAGATGGTTGAGCATCCAACTTCAGCTCAGGTCACGATCTCGCAGTTCATGAGTTTGAGCCAGGTGTTGGGCTCTTTTCTGACAGCTCAGGGCCTGGAGCCTACTTTGGATTCTGTCTCCCTCTCTCTCTCTCCCTTTCTCAAAAACAAATAAGTACTAAAATAAAATTTTTAAACCCTCTAAATTATCTTTAATATGTCTTATGTCAGAGAAATTGCTTTACATTTCTGAGCTTCAGTATATTCAAGAGCAAAAAATAATTATAGCAATATAATCCTCACATTGTATAACTGAGGATTAATAATAGGCACTCTATTAAGTTGGTTTGATTTTTAGAGTAGATCAGTTTAGATATATGATTTATGAACCTTTTGAAAGTCATTATTATAATAAAAGTCATTATTATAATTATTTCTTTTTATAGAATATAAAATAGTACCATACTTCTTAAGAATGTGCTTTCCTAGGGCCATTTATATGGCACTTTATATTTAATCAAAATGCTTGTATTCGAAAGAAAGTATAAGCTATCCGATGTCCTACTGGAAAGGCAGCAAAGTGAATATCAGGTGACATACTTGTCATAATTTTTTTCTAAGATGTATATGACCTTTAATTAAATCTCCTACTTTGCTCATCTGGAAAATAGGAATCAAACTGTTTTATTACTGTTTTCCTCTTGGAAAATATTTTTATCACTACAAGCTATAATTATTATTTCTATAATTATTATCACAAAGGTTTTCTTTTCAACAAAACTATGCCTGTCAATTCTCCTTTTACATGCATATTCCATTTCAAGAAATGTAATAAGTTTACAGTATTCATATAAACATTTAGAAAGAGTAACAAGAAAAAAAATCAGAGGGGCAATCTAATTATCACCAGCAGCTGTAACCTGTTGCCTTCAGTGCTGGAACTACAAGATAGCTGCTTTCACCAAATGTTCAAGCATTTAAAAGGCTTCTTTTATCTTTTCTTGGGATTCAAAAGCAAATTACAGAGTAGAAACTCTATGTATGATATAAATGTGTTTTCTACCACATAGAAAAAAAATCTTAACACATCTCCAGTGAGCTTTGACACTTTTGAGTTATGAGGCCCCTCATCTCTCAAAAAATTAATCTCATCTCCTACAGACGGAGATGTCAAGTATTTCACACCATGTGGTTTCCTTTATTAAATATCACTTTTTTAAAGTTTATTTATTTATTTTGAGAGACAGAGAGAGAGAGAGACAGAGAGAGTGAGAGTGAGCAGAGAGAGGGAGAGAGAAACTCCCAAGCAGTCTCCAAGCTCAGTACAGGGCTCAATCTCACGACCATAAGATCATGACCTGAGCAGAAATCAAGAGTCGGATGCTTAACCGACTGAGCCACTCAGGCACACCTGTATCACTTTTAAGAAGATATAATGCAGGGGCACCTGGGTAATTCAGTCAGTTGAGCACCTGACTTTGGCTCAGGTCATGATCTCACAGTTTGTGACTTCCAGCCCCGCATGGGGCTTGCTGCTGTCAATGCAGAGCCCATTTCGGATCCTCTGTCCCTGTCTCTCTCTGCCCCTCTCCCACTCATACTCTCTCTGTCAAAAATAAATAAAACATTAAAACAACAAAAGAAGATATCATGCAGGTTGTCTTAGTGTTCAATGATGGGAAGAAATTGACATGGTGTTTCTTAAGAGAATGATCTCATTTTAACAAAACATGATCAATAAAAATGCAGATTTGAGGTGATTGTGTTTTCTTTGAAAATCATAGTTTATTTGATTTAAAATCATAATTTAAAACAGTAAGTTGTCACACTTCACTTAGATGGTTTGATTTGTACACACATAACACAATTTGCATTGTGGTTCTTACAACTATTTTGTGAAGGGAGAGATTCCTCTGATGAAAGGGAAATCAAGTTCTATTTTATTCTCTGCTTGCAATAGGTTGTAACTATCCCCTTAAGTGCAAATTCTTAAATAAGCTTGCTTTTAGCAAACTGTTTTACAAAAGATTATGTGTAGTATGAATGATACTCTACTCTCTTCAATGAGAAACTTTTCTTCATTCATACGATGGGAAAAGGCTAAAGGCAGAAAGAAGCTAGAAAATGAAGTGTAAGAAGAGAAGTATAAGGGATAGAAATAATTAAGATTTAGGGATAGAAATAATTAAGATTTCTACAGACTGTTCTTTTGTAGATAACACAAACAATATGTGAAAAACCATAAGAAATCTTGTCTTCCTTTGTTTTAATAGAAAGAAATTGTGATTTCTTTTTCTGGAAGTCACTGGGTGCGGAAACCTTAATGATTTCTTGTATAGATTTTGAGAATTGGTATTTTTCCTTTCTGGTTCCTTGCAATTTTGCTGAGGGTATGGTAATCAAAGTATTTTGTGTGGTGACTTTTTCCCTCCCTCCTTCCTTAAAATAAAGTTTATTGCCTCTCCTATCCATAGTAAAGGAGAAAAACATATATTATTGAATTTATTTTTTAAAAAAGAAACCTCAAATGTTGTGTGTTCAAACGTTTCTCCCCTCACATAGAGGCTTGGGAAGAATTTAGTGCTAAATAAATGCTGCCTCAAACCAGGCAAGATAAAACATAAATCATTGCATTAAAACCTCTAACAAGTCTATCTGCTTTTTGAAATGACTGGGAGATGAAAGCGACGAGTCTCATTTAAGAAGGCCCAGCGGATCAGTTCTGCATTTATATAGCTGTTATCAAAAGCAATTCATTTGGAGATCAAATAGACTGACAGATAGGACAAGCAGGGGATCACCACCGCCTTCGGGCAGCCCAAAGCCAGGATGGCTCCCCAGAACCATCACTAATATTGAGTCTAGTCAATGCTCCTGTTTATTACCCTTCCATCCTCTGCCAGCTACACGGTAATGCATACTTCTTCCTTCCCTTCCTACACAGGCGACTGTAGGGAGAAGGGTGGTAAGAATAATGTTTCTCCAGGGGATCTGGTGGAAAGACCTCTGCTGTACTGCGATGAACAGGCTATGTTCACCCAAATTTTGGACAAGGGTGATGACGGTGAAGAAGACTAGTGAAAACTAAGAGGGGCTTACCAAGGGGCTTTGGGTCCCATGACCTCTTCCTGGTTGGCATGTTTCCCATGATTTCTCCAGGCTGCAGATTATGCTCAGTTTCCAAGGTAGGGCAAGAGTGAAGCATGTCAGAATAAAGTGAACTTGTACAGGCAGACATTTTCTTTTCTTTTTTTTTTTTTTTTTTTTTTAACGTTTATTTATTTTTGAGACAGAGAGAGACAGAGCATGAATGGGGGAGGGTCAGAGATGGAGACACAGAATCTGAAACAGGCTCCAGGGTCTGAGCTGTCAGCACAGAGCCCGACACGGGGCTCGAACTCACGGACTGTGAGATCGTGACCTGAGCCTAAGTCGGCCGCTCAACCGACTGAGCCACCCAGGCGCCCCAGGCAGACATTTTCAAGGTTAGCAGGGGAGGGATCTATTTATCACTGAGGAGGCTGGGGTCTCCAGTCCTAAATAAAACTTACTGTTTGTTTGTTTGTTTGTTTGTTTGTTTGTTTGTTTGTTTGTTTGTTTAAACTAATTAAAAGGTAACATGTGAGGTGCCTGGGTGGCTCAGTCAGTTGAGCATCTGACTTTGGCTCAGGTTGTGATCTCACAGTTTGTGGGTTTGAGCTCCGTATCAGGCTCTGTGCTAACAGCTCAGAGCCTGGAGCCTGCTTCAGATTCTGTGTCTCCCTCTCTCTCTCTCTTCCCCTCCCTCGTTCACTCTCTCTTTCTCACTCTCTATCTCTCAAAATAATAAACATTTTAAAAAATGATAACATGTTAATTGTTGAAAGTCTGATTAAAACAAAAAGAAAAAAGAAAGAAAAAGAAAAGTTTTCAAAGATAACTCCTGTTAACACATACAAACACATATATAAGGGCATAAACACAGATGTACAAATTTGAGATTATACTCTATTTGCATGCCATATGGTTGATTTTAATTTTAAAACATAAGAATTTTATTCAATTATTATTTGAAAACAGTTTTTATGAATCAAGATCTTTAATTATGTGGATATACCAATCTTGATTTAATTGTATCTCTTGTCAATAGTTTAGGGAATTTGTTGTTGTTTTGGCATATGAGAATAGTGTATATTTTGTCCATATATTTTTTAATAAATTCTTTAGTGAAATTTTTATTTTTTAATCAATTGTACAAGATATATGTACATTTTAAAGTTTTTTGATGATAATCAAATTGCCTTCTATGAAGTTTCTACCAACTGATAGCCACACTGGGTATGCTTATTAGGCTGTATTTTTGCCATATAAAGAGTCCCCCTGGGGCACCTGGGTGGCTCAGTCATCTGACTTTGGCTCAGGTTATGATCTCATGGTTCCTGAGTTGGAGCCTGCATTGGGCTTTGTGCTAACAACTCAGAGCCTGGAGCCAGATTCAGATTCTGTGTCTCCCTCTCTTTCTGCCCCTATCCCATTCATGCTCTGTCTGTCTGTCTCCCTCTCTCTCAAAAATATGTAAGCATTTAAAAAAAAAAAAAGAGTGCTCCCATATACTATTACCATTCTTTTAAATATTTGCTAAATGGAGGGGTGAAATGTGGATTACTTTGTTGTAATTTGATTATTGAAATAAGTCTTTTCATGTTTGTTTGTTTATATTTGTTCTATTGTAAGTAGTATGTTTGCTGGTTTTGAGGGGAGTTAGCCATGCTTATTTTTCACTTAAGAACTTTAAAAGTCCTTTATTAAGTTTTGTATGTTACAAATAGTTTTATCCAGTGACCAGAGCTTTGAGATAGGTACCATTAAATTAAAAATCTAAAAGGAATGTGGTAATATAATACAGTATTGACTTTAAGCCATTGTATCTCTACCAATGGTTCCTAAAACATCATGTGAATGTATTAACCTTAGGTTTTAAAACAGTATTTACATATAGTTTATATGTAAAGTACTTTCTTTTGCAAAGTACTTGTTTTTAACTTGCAATATTTAAGAACAGACTGAAGGAGAAAAGAGAAATTAGAAGCTCTGTCCTAAATTTGTTTTACATTTGAAACTCCAATAATTTGGATATAGAATATTCAAGAAAAAAATATTAAGCCAGTTAATGCCATTAAAGTGAACCCAGAATAATTTTCCTTCTATAGGACTTCAGTTATCAATCAATCAATTAATACTTATTGAGCACCTACTCTACTTCTAATGGCGTAGGAGAATCATAAATGTTTAGAAATATTTATTTATAAATATGTTAAAAGCACAGATCGTACCTTAAGTCTGATTTAAGAAAACAATTTTTTCTTATACTCATTCAACATTTATATCCTCTCTACTACTGAGTCAATGTATTAGAACAATGACTCCTACTCTATTAGGAATGGTGAAGAATTCAGTTGGTATAGGAGACATGGTCCTTGCTATCACTATGTTTAAAACCTAGTTGGGGAAACAAACATTCTATAAAAAGCCAGCAGTCACTCATCACGTAGGCATGGCCTTGTATTGTAACAAGAGCAGCATATGCAATCTCAGGCAAGGAAAAACTCACTGGCACACAAGAGACCAGAATTAGAGCCTGCCTGGGCTCCAAAGAATATATGGGACATGAATTGTGGAAGGAAATGAAGGGAAAATTATAGAGAAAAATATAAATATTCTTTCTTATAGTTTTTTGGGCTTCAAAAATATATTCCTTTTGCTTCAAGATGCGATAAGCTCAACAACTTTCCTCTTTGTGTCTGTCGTGCCTTTCTTTAAGCTTCTGTACCTCCACCCCAGCAGTGCTGAGAGGGGACCTTGGAGACAGGTGGACACAGGGGCTCCACTCTATGACTTCTCCATTCTCTCTACCATAGGAACTGTGAAGGTATATATACAGGTGATTACCATACTGAAGGACTCCATCCTCAATTCCCAAATTGTACACTTAGCTGAATGCAAGATTGTCATTACTATAGATTTTTCCTCCTACAGAGACAACCTCACCCATAGACATAAACAACCAATGAGTCTGAATGGTGGCCACTCCAAAGCTATCCCCATCCTAATCCCTGGGACTTGTAAATATTACCTTACATAGCAAAAGTGACTTGTACAAGTGATTAGGTTAAGGATCTTGAAATGAGAAGATTACCCAGGACTACTCAGGTGGGCTCTAAATGTCATCACAGGGGTCCTTAGAGGGGCAGCAGATCAGAAAAGCTGTAGGCAATGTGAATCAAGAAGTTGTGAAGTAGACATTGGAGATATGCTTTGAAGATACAGAAGGGACCACAAGCCAAGGAATACAGACAGTCACTAGGAGCTGAAAAAGGCTAGGAAACAGTTTCTCCCCTAGGAACTCCAGAAGGAACTGGGCTTGGCTCCATTTTTATTTTAGGCCACTGAAAAGGATATCAGACTTCTGACTCCCACAACTTTAAAAGAATGAATTTGTGTTGTTTTAAGACACAAATTTGTGGTGATAGCAGCAGTAGGATACTAGCACATTATTTAAGGTACCTCTCCTAAAATAGCCTTCTCCAGTAACCAGAATTCCATCTTTGGACACAATTATTTTAGGCCATGGCTTGAGAAACTGTTAAAAATACCTTTAGGATGTATGATATATTTAAATATCACAGCATTATGGTGAATTATGGTGTGAATTATTCTATGAAACCACCTAGAAATTCAGGAAGAAACAGGTCACTGAGTAGGCTAAGTTTGATGGGAAGAATATAGAAGGGGTAGGTCCAGGCTTGAAACACATCTAAACACTGCAGGTTTGGAGACTGAGATTGGAAGAAATAAAATAGGACAAAGGTCAGGGCAAACTCAAAACATACATGCTAATAATTCCATAAATTTGCCTTAAGTTAGCCTTATTTTCATGCCTTTCACACATGTAATTTATACCCATTTCTAAAGCAAAATACTCTTTTAATTGATCAGTGCACAAAAATACTAAAAAGGAAAAATAGTTAAGAAATCAAATATATTTAATTAACTAACGAAAGACTGTGGATTCTAAATACAATAATTCAAGTTAAAATTTCTACATTACCATATAAACTTCTTGTGCACAAGGGAGCATAGCATTATTTTTTAAATTCTAAATGTAACACCTTCTATCTCAGGGGCCAGACCTCTGATAGGTGAGAAATATTATACCTCTTTTGGGAAGTGAATGCACTGTTTAGCCCAACATTTGATTTAGGTTTTTGGATCTTAAATACGGAAATACATCTAAGCTGTGTTCTATTTTATTAAGTAGAGGCATTTTTTAATGCAATATCAGTTGTTCTTCTAGCACATGCCTAAGTATCTGAAAAGCAAAATCAAGTTCCTTATGTTGACTATAGCTGTATCATGAATAATGTTGTTAATGTTTGTTTATTTTTGAGAGGGAAAGAGAGCAGGGGAGGGGCAGGGGAAGAGGGAGACAGAAGATATCAAGAGACAAATGCAGGGCTTAAACTCAGTATCCATGAGATCACAGCCTTAGCTAAAGTCAAATGCTTAACCAACTGAGCCACCCAGGTGCCCCAGGAAGAAAGTTTTTAAGCTTAACCACAAGTCAAGAAAAGTGGAGGATAAGAATGCCATTTTTTTACATATCAATAGGAATGCCTGAGCTGTAACCTCACATATTTTGGAAGCGTGAACTCTATCTGCCAAGTTTGAGCAAATCATGTTCACTTCCGGACTCAGCTATAGGTTAATTTAGCTTAAGACTATTTTACAAAAATATAGTCTACAATACTAACAATTTATTACAGTACAAGAAATTGCTATTTTACGTAATTTTAATGGTGATATATTAGGATGACCAGCTCATCCTATTTTGCCTGGGACTTTCTGGGGTGTCTTGGTGTCAAAACTGACAGTCCCATACCCTGGGAAACCCCTCAGACCTGGGCAGATCAGGACAAGGAGTTACGTTACACAGGTGGTAAGTACAAACATAGTCCCAACAAAATGTCATTTCCAAAATGGTTCGCCCACATGAGATGAGCAAATTCAAAGAAGATACATTACATTATCTTTTTCTTTTAACATAGAGCAATATTTATAATTTTTTTTTAAATTTATTAAGTGGAATATGCATAAATAGAATGTATTTTAAGTAGTGGTGGTATTTTCAATGTTCATCATTGGCTCAAAGTTTACTTAGTCCTATTTTTACTTCAATGAGCAATCAAAATGTGCTTTTTCATTTTTAAGTCAATCACACTTTTAAGGCTCCAAGTCAAGATTTTCTGTATACACAATCAGATGCCACCTGTCAAAACTCCAGACAAGCTGGAAATTGTCCACATATTCACACCCAGAATGAAACATCTATATTTCTAATGCTATTTCAAGGCAGTGTATCAGATTTAAAATCTTTATTATCTCTGAGACAGGACAGCATGTAGATAAATGTCCTGATAGTCCAAGCTTTCAAAGAATGTCACCATTTATTCTGTGGATACGCATCCCTGCGCAGCCACTGGACATGACACAGCTAAATGCGATTCCTCTTTCCCAATTCCCTTCTCCTTCCCCTTTGCCCCCCAATTTTCTCTTTTCTCTTTTCTTATCCTTCTTTCAAATGTTCATTTGAAGATATACTTTATACTGGGATTAAAACAGGGTTTGCGTTTAAAATTTTCATTCACCAAACAGAAAAATATTTTACTAGAAGGGAATGGTATTAAGGAGAAATGATTTTCTGTGTGCCCTGAGGCCTGGCATAGACAGGATTTGATTTGCTATGTTCAGCTGGAATCTGGATTGATACGCAGAGATGAGAGGGGGTGTTTAATAAAATTTACATTTCATTTTCTCACTTGACACCAGTCTCCCGTCACTCAGGGAATTGATGGGAATGCTGCAAATAACTTTTGTCAGAATCTAGTTGGGGAAACAGACTGGGAAATGAGAAAACAGAGGGAGAGAGAGAAAAGAACAATCTGGTTTGTTTTCATCTTCTGGTTCCAGTGATGGGAACAAATCCATTGTGGCTAGAGGACTTGACAGCTGGCAGCCTTTACATGGAAGGAGCCAGAGTGCTAGTGGGAAAGTGGGGAGGCACCTGGGAACTGACATGACCCAGCTGCCCGCAGCAGGCAACCATGCTGTTGGGGAGTATTCTTTGGATGGAAGGAGGAGTTTAAGTTCTGGAGGACTGGAAGCAATTTCTGTCAGCTGAAAAAGAGATCAGGAGATCCCCAAGGAAAGCAAGAGAAGGGGACTAAACTTCCCTTTTATTACATGAAACCATAGTGTCTATATCAGTTTTTTACTGATGTGTAACAAATTACCACAAATTTAGTCACTTAAAACAATACCCATAATAAATATCACTCAGTCTTAAAAAAGAAGGAAATCCCTGTCATTAGCAACAACATGGATGGACCTGGAGAACACTGTCTCAGTGAAATAAGCCAGACCTGTAAAGATGAGTAATGTTTGATCTCACTTACCTGTGGAATCTAAAATAGTCATACTCATAGAAGCAAAGAATAGAATGGTGATTGCCAGAAGCTGGGAAGAAAGGGAAAGGGGAAGTGATGATCAAAGTGTACAAAATTTCCATTATGCAAGGTAAGTTCTGAAGATCTATTTATTCAGCGTAGTGCCTACAAGCTAAAAATACTGTGTTGCTTACTTAAACTTTTCTAAGAGGGTAGGTCTTATGTTAAGTGTTCTTACCACAAATAATTAATAATAATAATAATAATAATAATAATAATAATAGGGTGGGAAGAAACTTCAGGGGATGATGGATCTTTATATGGCCTCAATAGTGGTGATGGTTTCACTGGTGAATATTTATTCCCAGGCTCATGGAGTTGTATACATTAAATACACATACAGCTTTTTACATGTCAAATACATCTCAGTAGGATGGTTCAAAACCAAAAATGTAACACTCATGTATTAACTCTCAGTCTATAGGTCAAAAGACTGGGACAGCTCAACTGAATTTTCTTCTTAGGGTCTCACAAGGCCAAAACCAAGATGTTAGCCAGGCTGAGCATTTATCTAGAAGGTTTGAGAAAGAATCAGCTTTCAAGCTCATTCAGGCTATTGGCAAAATTCATTTCCTTATGGTCATAGGACTTAGGTCCCTGTTTCTATGCTAGCTGTTATCTGTGGGCCCCTCTTAGCTCTCAGTGGCTCCTCGGATCCTTTGCAGCTGATCTGCTCCATTTTCAAAGCATCAATGACACACAGACTCCTTTCCATTTTTGGAATATTTCTGACTCCCTTTTCTACCACCAGTTGAGAAAACTTTTTTTTTTTTTTTGAAGGTTCATGTGATTAGGTTAGGCCAACCCAAATAAATTTCCCTAGATTAAGGCCAACTGATTAGTAAGCCTAATCAAAAATCAATAATTTAGAGGTGCCTAAGTGGCTCAGTTGGTTTGGTGTCTGACTCTTGATTTTGGCTCAGGTTATGATCTCATCGTTTGTGAGATTGAACTCCCATGTCAGGCTCCCTGCTGAAAGAGTGGAGCCTGCTTGGGATATTCTCTCTCTCCCTCTTTCTCTGCCCCTCCCCTGCTCATGCTCTCTTTCTCAAAATAAATAAACTTAAAACAACCCTGCAATATCAATTTGCCACTTAATTTAATCATGGGTATGACACTAGGTAACTGAGAAAATGGAGGCCATCTTAAAACTCTGCCTATCATATTGTCTTATATGTAATCAATCCATGGTGCCAGCTCAGAGTAGACAGGAATGGTTGCTGACATTAGCTGGTGGTTTCTGAGAAGCCTGTAGATCCAGAAGTGTAGCAAGCAAGGCATTAAGCCAAAAGATATTTATACAAATCTTAATCTGCATCTTTCCTAAGAAAAAAGATGTAGAAGTTATAATTACTTTGTACTGATCAAAAAGATAATATCAACATTAGTTTGGCACATTTCTCAGCACTAAATCAGTGGTTCTTTCACTAGAGTTGATGTGATAAGCAAAGGAGGAATGTAAATAGCCTTTGGAAGCACTGATGGCAGATTCAGGGCTATTTGGGCAGAAAATTCAGTCTTGGGTAGTCATTCAGTGGTCTAGAAAGGGTGGGCCTAGTATGTGATAGGCACATCCTCTTTTTTTATATATATATAACCTATTTATTTTTGAGAGATAGGGAGGGGGAGAGAGAGAGACAGAGAAAGCAAGCACAAGCAGGAGAGGAACAGAGAGAGAGAGAGAGAGAGAGAGAGAGAGAGAGAGAGATTCTGAATCAGGCTGTAGGCTCTGAGTTGTCAACTCAGAGCCCAACACGGGGCTCAAACCCTCAAACTGTGAGATCATGACCTGAGCCAAAATCAGATGCTTAACCAACTGAGCCACCAAGGCACCCCTGGTAGGTACGTCCTCTTGACCTCATGGACTTCCTCATGGAAGGCAACTAGGGGTTGGGGGAGATCAAAGTGGAGCTCTCCAGAGCACAGAGCCTGGGGAAACTCTTCTTCACTAAGTCTAAAGGCAGTATTGGCTGGGATGCCATAGATCTTTGATCCAAGCTCTATTTGACACATGAATAAATAAGAATATTTGGAGGTCATTTGCTCCATTATCTTCCATTATATTTATATAAAGGAATTTATATAATATATATTTATTTTATTTTTTTTTATATTAAATATAATTTATTGTCAAATTGATTTCCATACAACACCCAGTGCTCATCCCAACAGGTGCCTTCCTCAATGCCCATCACCCACTTTCCCCTCCCTCCCACCCACATCAACCCTCAGGTTATTCTCAGTATTTAAGAGTCTCTTATGGTTTGCCTCCCTCCCTCCATGTAACTTTTTTCTCCCCTTCCCCTCTCCCATGGTCTTCTGTTAAGTTTCTCAGGATCCACATATGAGTGAAAACATATGGTATTTTCTCTGCCTGACTTATTTCACTTAGCATAACACTCTTCAGTTCCATCCACGTTGCTACAAAAGGCCGTATTTCATTCTTTCTCATTGCCACGTAGTATTCCATTGTATATATAAATCACAACTTCTTTATTCAATCATCACTTGATGGACATTTAGACTCCATAATTTGGTTATTGTTGAAAGTACTGCTATAAACATTGGGGTACAAGTGCCCCTATACATCAGCACTCCTGTATCCGTTGGGTAAATTCCTAGCAGTGCTATTGCTGGGTCATAGGGTAGATCTATTTTTAACTTTTTGAAGACCCTCCACACTGTTTTCCAGAGCAGCTGTACGAGTTTGCATTCCCACCAAAAGTACAAGAGGGTTCCCGTTTCTCCACATCCTCTCCAGCATCTGTAGTTTTCTGATTTGTTCATTTAATCCACTCTGACTGGCGTGAGGTGATATCTCAGTGTGGTTTTGACTTGTATTTCCCTGATGAAGAGTGACACTGAGCATCTTTTCATGTGTCTGTTGGCCATCTGGATCTCTTCTTTAGAGAAGTGTCTATTCATGTCTTCTGCCCATTTCTTCACTGGATTATTTGTTTCTTGGGTGTGGAGTTTGGTGAGTTCTTTATAGATTTTGGATACTACCCTTTGTCCGATATGTCATTTGCAAATATCTCCTCCCATTTCATTGGTTGCCTTTTAGTTTTGTTGATTGTTTCCTTTGCAGTGCAGAAGCTTTTTATCTTGATGAGGTCCCAATAGTTCATTTTTGCTTTTAATTCCCTTGCCTTTGGAGATGTGTCAAGTAAGAAATTGCTGTGGCTGAGGTCAAAAGAGGTTTTTTCCTGCTTTCTCCTCTAGGGTTTTGATGGTGTCCTTACATTCAGGTCCTTCATCCATTTTGAGTTTATTTGTGTGACTGGTGTAAGAAAGTGGTCTAGTTTCATTCTTCTGCATGTTGCTGTCCAGTTCTCCCAGCACCATTTGTTTAAGAGACTGTCTTTTTTTTTCCATTGGATACTCTTTCCTGCTTTGTCAAAGATTAGTTGGCCATACATTTGTGGGTCCAGTTCTGGGGTCTCTATTCTACTCCATTGGCCTACGTGTCTGTTTTTGTGCCAATACCATACTGTCTTGATGATTACAGCTTTGTAGTAGAGGCTAAAGTCTGGGAATGTGATACCTCCCACTTTGGTTTTCTTCTTCAATATTACTTTGGCTATTCGGGATCTTTTGTGGTTCCATACAAATTTTAGGATTGCTTGTTCTAGCTTTGAGAAGAAAGCTGGTGCAATTTTGATTGGGATTGCATTAAGTGTGCAGATTGCTTTGGATAGTATTGACATTTTAACAATATTTATTCTTGCAATCCATGAGCACGGAATGTTTTCCATTTCTTTGTATCTTCTTCACTTTCCCTCATAAGCTCTATACTTTTCAGCAGACAGATCGTTTACATCTTTGGTTAGGTTTATTCCTAGGTATTTTATGATTCTTGGTGCAATTGTGAATGGGATCAGTTTATTTCTCTTTCTGTTGCTTCATTATTGGTGTATAAAAATGCAACCGATTTCTCTACGTTAATTTTGTACCCTGTGACTTTGCTGAATTCACGTATCAGTTCTAGCAGGCTTTTGGTGGAGTATGTCAGGTTTTCCATGTAGAATATCATGTCGTCTGTGAAAAGTGACAGTTTGACTTCATCTTTGCCAACTTTGATGCCTTTGGTTTCCTCTTGTTGTCTGATTGCTGACGCTAGGACTTCCAACACTATGTGAAACAACAGCGGTGAGAGTGGACATCCCTGTCGTGCTCCTGATCTCAGGGGGAAAGCTCTCAGTTTTTCCCCATTGAGCATGATATTAGCTGTTGGCCTTTCATAAATGGCCTTTATGATGTTTAAGTGTGTTCCTTCTATCCCGACTTTCTCGAGGGTTTTTATTAAGAAAGGAGGCTGAATTTTGTCAAATGCTTTTTCTGCAGATTGACAGGATCATATGGTTCTTATCTTTTCTTTTATTAATGTGATGTATCACGTTGATTGATTTGCAAATGTTGAACCAGCCCTGCAGCCCAGGAATGAATCCCACTTGATCATGGTGAATAATTCTTTTCATATGCTGTTGAGGTCAATTTGCTAGCATCTTGTTGAGAATTTTTGCATCCATATTCATCAGGGATATTGGCTGTAGTTCTCTTTTTTGCTGGGTCTCTGTCTGGTTTGGGAATCAAAGTAATGCTGGCTTCATAGAATGAGTCTGGAAGTTTTCCTTCCCTTGCTATTTTTTGGAACAGCTTGAGAAGGATAGGTATTATCTCTGCTTTAAATGTCTGGTAGAATTCCCCAGGGAAGTTATCTGGTCCAGGACTCTTATTTGTTGGGAGATTTTTGATAACTGATTCAATTTCTTCGCTGGTTATGGGTCTGTTCAAGTTTTCTACTTCTTTCCATGAGTGTTGGTGGTGTTTGGGTGCTTAGGAATTTGTCCATTTCTTCCAGGTTGTCCAGTTTGTTGGCATATAATTTTTCATAGTATTCCCTGATAATTGCTTGTATTCCTGAGGGATTGGTTGCCATAATTCCATTTTCATTCATGTTTTTATTTTTTTGGGTCCTCTCCCTTTTCTTTTTGAGAAGCCTGGCTAGAGGTTTATCAATTTTTTTTTTCAAAACACCAACTGTGGTTTCGTTGGTCTGCTCTACAGTTTTTTTGGATTCTATATTGTTTATTTCTGCTCTGATCTTTATCATTTCTCTTCTTCAGCTGGGTTTTGGGTGTCTTTGCTGTTCTGCTTCTAGTTCCTTAGGTGTGCTGTTAGATTTTGTATGGGATTTTTCTTGTTTCTTGACATAGGCCTTCATTGCAATGTATGTTCCTCTCAGGACTGTCTTTGCTACATCCCAAAGTGTTTGGATTGTTGTATTTTATTTTATATTTCCATATATTTTTAAATTTCTTCTCAAATTGCCTGGTTGACCCATTCATTCTTTAGTAGGGTGTTCTTTAACCTCCATGATTTTGGAGGTTTTCCAGACTTTTTCCTGTGGTTGATTTCAAGTTTCATAGCATTGTGTTGTGAAAGTGTGCATGGTATGATCTCAATTCTTTTATACTCATGAAGGGCTGTTTTTTGACCCAGTATGTAATCTGTCTTAGAGAATGTTCCATATGCACTTGAGAAGGAAGTATATTCTGTTGCTTTGGGATGCAGAGTTCTAAATATATCTGTCAAGTCCATCTGATCCAATATATCGTTCAGGGTTCTTCTTTATTTATTCTCTGTCTAGATATTCTATCCATTGTTGTTAGTGGAGTATTAAAGTCTCCTGCAATTACCACATTCTTATCAATAAGATTGCTTATATTTGTGATTGTTTTATACATTTGGGTATTCCGAAGTCAGTGAATAGACATTTATAATTGTTAGCTCCTCCTGATGGATAGGCCCTGTAATTGTTACATAATGCCCTTCTTCATCTCTTCTTATAGCCTTTAAAGTCTAGTTTGTCTGATATTAGTATGGCTACTCTAGCTCTCTTCTGACTTCCAGTAGCATGAAAGATAGTTCTCCATCCCCTCACTCTCAATCTAAAGGTGTCCTCAGGTCTAAAATGAGTGTCTTGTAGACAGCAAATAGTTGGGTCTTGTTTTTTTATCCATTCTGATACCCTGTGTCTTTTGGTTGGAGCATTTAGTCCATTTGCCTTCATTGTTATTATAGAAAGATATGGGGTTAGAGTCATTGTGATGACTGTAGGTTTCATGCTTGTAGTGGTGTCTCTGGTACTTTGTGGTCCTTGCAACCTTTCCCTCACAGACTCATCCTTAGGATCTCTTATAGGGCTAGTTTAGTGGTGATGAATTCCTTCAGTTTTTGTTTGTTTGGGAAAACCTTTATCTCTCCTTCTATTCTGAATGACAGACTTGCTGGATAAAGGATTCTTGGCTGCAAATTTTTTTCTGTTCATCACGTTCAAGATTTCCTGCCATTTCTTTCTGGCCTGCCAAGTTTCAGTAGATAGGTCTTCTACTACCCTTATGTGTCTACCTTTGTATGTTAGGGTCCTTTTATCCCTAGTTGCTTTCAGAATTCTCTTTATCCTTGTATTTTGCCAGTATCACTATGATATGTTTTGCAGAAGATCGATTCAAGTTCCATCTGAAGGGAATTCTCTGTGCCTCTTGTATTTCAATGCCTGTTTCCTTCCCCAGATTGGGGAAGTTTTCAGCTATATTTGTTCAAGTACACCTTCAGCCCCTTTCTCTCTCTTCTTCTTCTGGAATTCCTGTGATATGGATATTGTTCCATTTGATGGCATCACTTAGTTCTCTAATTCACCCTTCATAATCCTGGATTTTTTTTCTCTCCCTTTTTCTCAGCTTCTTCTTTTTCCATAATTTTATCTTCTAATTCACCTATTCTCCCCTCTGCCTCTTCAATCCCCACTGTGGCTGCCTCCATTTTTTTTGCACCTCATTTATAGCCTTTGTTAATTCATCATGACTATTTTTTAGTCCCTTGATCTCTGTAGCAATAGATTCTCTACTGTCCTCTGTGCTTTTTTCAAGCCCAGCAATTAAATTTATGACTATTCTAAATACTTGTTCAGTTATATTGCTTAAATTGATTTTGATCAATTTGTTAGCTGTCACTACTTCCTGGAATTTCTTTTGAGGAGAATTCCTCTGCTTTGTCATTTGGCTAGTTTTCTGTGCCTTATGAGTCTTAAAAGCTTCTTGTGTGCTCTGCAACTGTGAGCACTGCTATATTAAAGGGGGGTCATACCCTGTCCAGGGTCTGGCCCTTCAGGAGGTGTTTTTTCGGGGATTGTTACTTGCTCTCTGTTCACTTGTAATGAAATTTTGGGCCCTCTACCAGGTGTTCTTTGATTGTTCCTTGAAGTAGCCCTGTAAAAGAAAACAGACAAACAGAAGACAAAAACACGCAAACACACAACACAAATATACAGAAACAAACAAAAAACAAAAAATACAGACTACAAGTAAAGAACAGAGTGGAGGCGGTGCTGATGGAAGAGCACATACAAAGAGAGAAATGACAGGAGTGGGGAAATAGAAAAAATAAACATTGACTAGGCAGAGAGACTAAAAGGCTTAATCCAGAGAGAGAGAAAGGAAAATAAAGGAGGTGGGGAGAAAGAAATGAAGATAAAGTTACCCAAATAGAGAAAGTATATGGCTTGATTATTCCAGAGAGAGAAAAGGAAAATAAAGAAGGAGGCAGGGAAAACGAAATGAAGATAATGTTGCCCAGACAGAGAAACTATATGGCTTGATTATTCCAGAGAGAGAAAGGAGTGTAAAGAAGGAGGTGTAGAATATGTGTCAAGACAATGGATTAAATATATCTGTTTAGACAAACCAATAGCCAGAGTAACCAGCATAGAGGAGGGAAGAGATAAGGAGGAGAAATTGGGGGTGGGTGGTTAGGGAATATATCTATATATCCAGAATTGACCTAGAATTAATCCAGGCAATGTTGCAGTGCTGGTCTAGAGTAGCTGTCCATCTGGCTTAACAGGGTCTGTTTGGCTCCAATAGATGCCCAGTTACCTGGTTTGGAGAGGCATGGTTTGGTGTAAACTGTTCTGCCTCCACTGTGGGCCCCTCAGACATCCCTGAAGCCCGCTTTGGTGGTGGTGGTGGCGGGGGCTGGGGGGAATGCTGATCCCCCGTCTTTTCTCCATGGACCCTGACCTGGACCCAGTGGACTCCGTTTGAGTCATCCTCACTGTGCTGCTGGTGCAGATGGGGGTGGTCCTTCTCACTCTGCCAACTCCCCTGACCCTGCGGTTGGCTAGGATTCAAAGACCTGCTCTGTGTGCTCTGGCACTGGGGAAATGCCTCTCATGCACCGGATATGTGGTGCTGCTGGCTTTGTCTGTGCTACCACACTTCAGGGAGGACATCCTTCTCCCACTGTGCTGCCGACCTCCCCACCAAGCCTTGGGGGTGGTGAACATAGGCAGGCTTTGTCTTTTCCCACAGCATTCCAGGGAGGGCACCACCTTCTCCTACTGCAGGCTGAGACCCTGACCTACCACTAAACCCAGGGTTCGCTCCCCTTCCCCCCAGGTATGTGAACAGGGAGCCGACCCTAGTCTGGAGAAAGGATCCCTCTCATTCCCAGGTCTTTCTCCTGTCCAGATACAGTCCTACACTTCCCCAGCCACTCTTTCTCTTCCCTTTGTCTCTCTGCAGAAGGGGATCTGTCCCCTCCATGCCTACACAGCCTGTTTTATCTCCCCCAGTTCACAATCACCCACATATTGTTTCTCAAGTAGTCCAACTTTTTTCCTGGTAGATTGTCTCTTTTCCTCCCAGACTCTTGGGGTTCAAAGTCCTTTGGCTTCAGCACTTTGAGAGACGTGGGAAGTATGGATCCCCCTACTTCTCTGCCGTGTTGGCCCAATACTTGGAATTTATATAATTTATATAGCTATATATCAAAGTAGGAAAGTAGCATTTAACCACGTCTTAAAAAATCTCAACAGGGGCGCCTGGGTGGCGCAGTCGGTTAAGCGTCCGACTTCAGCCAGGTCACGATCTTGCGGTCCGTGAGTTCGAGCCCCGCGTCGGGCTCTGGGCTGATGGCTCAGAGCCTGGAGCCTGTTTCCGATTCTGTGTCTCCCTCTCTCTCTGCCCCTCCCCTGTTCATGCTCTGTCTCTCTCTGTCCCAAAAATAAATAAACGTTGAAAAAAAAAATCTCAACAGAGGAACCTACACACTGTTTTCCGGGGTGGCTGCACCAGTTTGCATTCCCACCAACAGTGCAACAGAGAGGGATGAAGGGAAACCATAAGAGACTCTTAAATACAGAGAACAAACTGAGGGTTCATGGGGGTGAAGGAGAGGGGAAAGTGGATGATGGGCATTGAAGAGGGAACTTCTTGGGATGAGAACTGGGTGTTTTATGTAAGCCAATTTGACAATAAATTATATCTAAAAAATCTAAACACAGTAGGATACTGAAATAATTATAATATTTACTGATATTTTTTCTAAGCAATCTTTTTTTTCCCCTAATCCCTAATCTCTTCATATATGGTGGGTATCCTTCCATCTAGCCCAGTCTAAGTTGAAATCACTTCTACCATGTTTTTTATATCATTTCATATGTTTCAAATGGTCATAAATTATTCATTCACGTTATTTCCTCTGTTCAACAGTATTAATTCATTCACTGAACAATCCATGATATAGGGATAAGTAACTGTTCCAGTTAAATTTATATATTTCTCCCTACCTATAATGTCATCTTTTTAAGTTATTTAAACCCTATTTTCCTAAGTCTCACTTAAGTTTTCATTCCCTATGAAACTTTCTTCCCTTATTTCAAATATTATTATCCTCTATTTTCAGTGTTATTGCGAATATAAAAAAAAAAAACACTTACCTATGGGGAGAATTTTCAAAGTGTTTAAAATAATGTGGAGAGAAGATCTTATTGTCTTCTACCCATTCTTAGATAGAAACAAAACTCAGATTGGTTTCTGATATCTCCTCGAAAACACTAAAGTCAGAAAATATTGGAATGATAGTTCCACATTTTGCAAAGCAAAGGTTTTGATTCACATATTTTTATACTCAGCCAAGTTGTCTTACATATCTGAAAACCATTTCTAAGACAAATGGGCTCAGAAAAGATACTTCCTAGTTAGCCACATATTAGTTCTCAGTTCTATAAGTCAAAAGACTGGAAAGGCTCTGCTGGATTTTCTTTTTAGGGGATAACAAGATTTTGGATCAGAAACCCAGGTTTGAGCCTTCACTTTACTGCTTACTGAGAAGGTATATTCAGTGACATAAGAGAGAATCAATGAGTGGAACCATTACAAAGGCCGAGAGGAAAGTGGTTCAAGAAAGAGGAAGAGAAAGGTTGTGTTAGGTGCTCCTGAGATGTCATGTAAGATGAAGATAAAGAATTGTTCTTTAGAAATGACAGTATGGAAGTCACTGGTGATTACCACAAGAGTAGTCTCTGTTCTGTAGATGGGTCAGAAAACATTCTGCAGTGCCTGGCAGTATGAATGAAAAATAAGGAATAATGGAATATGTGAACAAAAATCTTTTAAACAATTTTGCTGGAATAGTAGAAAAATGAGAAAGAGAACTGGAGGGGTCTATAGCATCAAAGAAACTTTATTTTTTTTAAGTGGGGTCTACTTAACCATGTTGGATAGTCATGGGAATAATCCAGTAGATGAAGAGAGATTGATGACATTGAAAAGAGAGCTGATAATTGAGGTAGTGACATCCTTGGGAACAGAATGAAGATATGCAGAAAATAATACTAAAGAGAAAATTTGGTATTACTAGGCTTACAGCCTAAATTTAAATATCTTCTAGAGTTGTCTAAACTATAGATAAGCACACAAGATTTTTTTTAAATATTTATTTTTGAGAGAGAGAGAGACACAGTGTGAGTGGGAGAAGGACAGAGAGAGAGAGGGAGACACACAATCTGAAGCAGGTTCCAGGCTCTGAGCTGTCGGCACAGAGCCTGACATGGGGCTTGAACTCACAAGCCATGAGATCATGACTTGAGCCAAAGTCAGACACTTAACCAATTGAGCCACCCAGGTGCCCTTACAGGATTATTTATTTATCCCCAAACTTAAGAAAATTTTGGAGCATCTGATTTCTCAGGCCATACTCATGATTTGCAAATTAAAACTCACAGTCTTTTAACTTAAGGCTCTATCACAAAACTGAATCTATGAAATCTGCCAAATAAGTGTGCTTTGATAGATGCTTTCAAGAGTCAGTCCTTTGTGTTCAAGGTCTTAATACCATGTGGTGTGGGTTTAGAATAGGTTCTTATGGAGCTGAGCTAGAAGTACACAGTATGGCACTGATCCAAGGGAGAGAAACATACAACCCATGGTGGGCTCTTCTCAGTACTGTGGGCATTGTGTTGTGTCTGCCCTTGACTTAGGGTGAGTGTTTGCTTCCCCAGTGTTTCCTCCATATGCGTGATGGGAAGGTGGCTCTTTTATAATTGAATCTGATTGAGAAATGCCAAGTCTGTAGCCATACACAAATTTTCCTTATAGGTCCCTCACATAGATGGGATCCTAGGTGGCATGCCCTGTATGACATTCCAGGGATATTCTGGTGAGAACACAGATTTGTTAGCACTCTTATCACTGTCCATCAAGAAACATTCCTTTCCCAAGCTGGAGACTTTACCTTTTCCTTTCATTCCTCTTTGGCCTCTCTGGTCCATTCATCTTACACTCTCTACCCTCTTTATCTTCGCCTATATATATGTAAGTCCTCCATCCGGAACTAAATGCATTTTATATCAGCAAGTTCTACTCTTGAGTGAAAATGAAAGAGATTGCTAGCTTCTAATCAATCATAAGTTGCAGAAAATATTTTTTAAAATTTGTTTTGGTAGTAATAGGTCCTGTAAAAACATTGAAATACAAAAAGATAAAAAATTTGAGGTGAAAATCTACCCATATTACTGCTCCATTCCCTAAAGGTAACTATTTTTTTTTTCAAAACTTTATTGGTTTCCTTTCCATAATTTTTCTATACATTAACAAACTAGAGGTAAAAGCATAATAAACACATTATTTTGCAATTTTATGTTTTTTTTTACCCTAATAGTATAGCTTGAATAATTTTCTACATCATTCTACTGGACAGATGGGCCATTAAAGTTGAGGAAATCTTAAAATCAGATACAGTCCAAACAAATTTCCAACTTTGCCTGGACCATTGCAAGAGTTTAGTAATGACTGTTCCTTCATCTATACAATGTAGAGACAAGTGGCCATTTCCCACATTTTTCAAAAGGAGATTGAGTCTCTTTCCCCTTGTTACAACTACTAATAATGAAATAAAATATATGGTGATAATAAATGAATGATCATTTTGATACTGAAATAAAAAAGTGTTTCTTCAAAACCCAGTAAATTCTAGAAAGTCTTCCAAATGCATTAAATGAATCTTCTGTCCCAAAAGAGACCAGATTGATGGTCTCTTCTTGAGTTGTTCTAAGCAAAGAGAACCCTGGTCTTTTTTCATGTATAAATATAACAAATGTTAGAAGAATATTTGTAAACACGCAAATCTCCATATTCTACCAATTAGACTTCATTTAATTTTATAAAAGTGATTTATCCCTTTTAAAAGATTACATTCAGGAAATATGATTCATCTCTCAAATATATCTGCAGTTAATCAGAGTGCTATCACATAGTTTGAAATCAGCTGTGTTCTACACTCAGTAGAGTAATTCCTTCTGCTTATAGCTCCTTCAAAATTGACACTGAATACATTATAAATCCTGGAAACAAAATATGGAATAAATGCATGAATTTTAAATGACAGAATTAATTAAAATCCTTTACTGTTATTGACATGTACGGTTTTATAGAAGCTTGGATGAATAATATTTGCATGTGATTTACATTCAATTTCCCCATATTCATTTTTGCATACAGTTTGCATACATTTCAATGTATAGTAATTTCATACATTTAGACTTAGACTGTGAGATGGAAGGGAGCTATTAACTAATCTTTGAAAGGTCTGAGCCTTTTGGTTCTCAGTAGCCTCACTGGGCAACAATATGGACAAATCTGCTGCAAGATACAATTGTGGTCAGACTGGCTCAGCCTGTCACTCTGAGAGACATGAAATTCTGTCTCTGGTACCTTCTCTGAACACAATCCCTAAAACTTCACAGATTGTGGAAACTACCTTATCTCTCATTATCCTTCCCTCTCAGTTTTAATATCCAGAAATATTTGCAAATATTTTTGAACTCTTTAGAATTTTAATTTGTTCACTATCTTGGGGGAAAAGAAGCCACCATATATAAAAAATCAGAAATGGGAAGCAAGAAGAGATTCTTTGAAATAACAGAGGAACATGACACTTTTCAATTATTTATTTCAGTAAAGAGTAAGGTTGTTGCTGCCGGGAAATATTTTTTGAACTAGCCATGTTAATGGTCTGAATAAGTTTAGGTTTGGCCAATAGTGGTGCTTTATGTAACTAGCTCATCTCCAGACATAAATGAACCAAGAGCTAATTGTCCCGTTTTCTGAGGAGAAAAAGAGGACTAGCTTAATTATGGGTTAAAGGATTCTAACTAGACTCTAAGATTCCATGCCATATGCTAGAGCCCTGCTAGTTACTCTGGATATTTCTGGCCACTGTTCTGGCCCAAAGAGTCCATTTTGGCCTGAGGGATTCTAAGCATAGCTAAGGGAGCTTTGATAGATTAATTATGGTTATTCCTAAACGGAGGGATAGGATCACACTTGCTTTCCAGAAAGATTAATCTTTTGGCACATGGATGATTGGTAAGAAGCTAGTAAAGGTTGGGAGATGGGTAAAGGAGTAGAAATAACCAGTGGTAGCTGACTGAGAAGTATGAGATAGAACAAGGAGTCCTGGTTGACTTCCAGATATCTAGTCTGAGTGCAATGATGCTGTGTATTGCATTAGGGCAGGCATGAAAAGAAGGAGTATGTTTTAAGGCCATCTTAACTTCTCAGTGTCTGTGGGATAACCTAGTGGGAGTTCTCAGTAGGCAGCTAACTATATGTTATAGAGCTCAGGAAATAAATTTGGGCTGGAATTTGTGGTGATAAAAGAAGTCACTGGAATGAAAGGGAGAATGTGTAGACAAACCCAAAGCAGTAGTGCTAAGAATATCATTTTAAAATTCTCAAAAGTCTTAACTTCTGAATTGTTTTTGTACAAAATATTACAGATCTCCGACAACTCAGTGTATCTACCAAAGAATGCAAATAGGAGTAACCTCAGAGATCAGGAAGCTACAAAAAAGGTTATAGCTGGGACTAATTAAACTGGAGGAGGCATAGTCTGCCTAAGTCCATTAAGTTATTTCTTTGTTATGTTTTTGAACACTATTAGTGCCCAAACAAAACACAAAAAGGACTTACCCTGCAGAAAGACAGTTAATGCCTCCAGAGTAACTTTCTATAGACCAGATTTCCCACCAATTCCCTTCTTAAACACAGATTACTTGGATTCCAGTTTCTTGATGAACATCAATCTTGATACCTAATTGTTTCTCCCTCAGAATCTAATACAGTGTCATCTTCTTTTCTGAGCAGCTTTAAGGTTTGAAATCTCTATGATACATCTAAAGAATAGTCAAAAGGCTGAGAATGTTCCTCACGGTACAAAGATATTTTCCCATTGATGCCTTGGAGATGATGACTTTCTGCCAGTACCCACTATGGGATTAGTTGCAGAGCATCATTATTGAAAATTCTGCAATAGAAGAGTATGTTTCCTTCCTCTGTTCTAATTCAAACATAAGAAGGCCTCTGAATCTCTCAGAGATAAGAAAATCCTGGTTTATATTTTGGGAACAGCTGAGAACAGGTTGTTTCTGGAAATTCTTCTCACCTCAGCTATCTTTGCTTTGCTCTCTTGGAGCATAAATCCTTCTGGATCCAAAGCCAAGGACACAATCAGGCTGCCTAAAGTGTCCTTTTGTTTGAACACTGATGAGCCCTCTGTGAATGTATGAATTAGGTGAAATTGCCTTTAGCATCCTTCCCCAACTTGGTATGAGTTGACCTTCCACTCTGGCCTTAATTAGAACCCTTAGAACACAGTCTAGAGAGGCTGCCATGACACAAGGTCTTCCCTCCTTCATTGGGCAGCTGTACACATTATCTTCTCCAAAAATCAGTGCTCTGAAAAATGAGCTCACTAATAATCTGCTTGGGCACTTGGTTATCTCTGGTCTCCCCAAATAGTTTTATTCTGTTGTAAATTTGACCCAGCTACTAACAGAAAGAACTACTTAAAATATATATATATAACTTTGGTCCATGGACAATTCCCTTCCCCAGATTGTTTTTATATCTTTGCCCTTAATTAAACTCTCAACAAAGCCCCTAAGAACATGAATTATCGTGCACCTATCACAGCTGTTCCTGAATAGTTTCTGCGTGAACTGAATGAAGAGAGAATGCCTGGGTAGCACCACAAGAGTCTTTCTTCTCTTGAGAAAGCCCCACACTGCCTCTTTCCTTGCCCAGTTGGCTCTGCCCCTGCAATTGCTGCCTCTCTTGTCTGAAGTCTGGGCAGAGCAGTAACTGCTGATCTTGGCCTGCCAGCTGGTATCTGACCAACTGTTCTTGGGCCTCCCTCCAGTTCCCAGTCTCCTGCAGGTATACCTGCTGAGCAAGAGAGCCTGGAGCACACGTGTGCCCCTGGGATGGGACGCTGGTAAGACCAAGAGCAGGAGCAACAGCCTCTTCTTGGCGGCCAACCTCCTTCTGGACAGCACGGTGGCCGACCTTCCTTCTGGACACTCCATTCAGTGACTGGTGGGGGAGCTGGTTCAGTTTGTCCACCATCACCTTGATCTTCTTATCTGTGAGAGAAAAGATGTAGGGGGAGACATGGATTTAGTTCTCAAATCAGTTGAGAGCCATCACTTTATATATTAACATTCCTGAAAAGATGCTGTTGATTAAAGATTAGGTTGTATCAGCTTATTGATTTGCAAATACCTTTAGAAATATATATTTTTCTTCCTTAAAACAAAACAAACAAAAAAACACCGCAGGGGTGCTTGGGTGGCTCAGTCAATTAAGTGTCTGACTCTAGATTTCGGCTCATGTCATGATCTCATGGTCATGGGATTGAGCCCACTCATTGGGATCCATGTTGTCAGCACAGATCCTGCTTGGGAGTAGCTGTCTCTGCCCGTCCCCCACTCATGTGCACATGCTCTCTTTTTCTTGCTCTCAAAACAAATATTTTTTTAAAAAAACTCACTGTATCCCATGCCCAATTTATAATTAATATTATATAATAAAAATTTGATAATATCACTTCCCAGGAAAATACTTTTTATGATCTAGAGAAGTCATCAAGGATTTCTCCTTCTAAGCACAATGTCTTAAATCCCAAAACCAGACCACAATCAGGCCTTACCAAGCATGCCAACTCCCATTTGTATTAAGAAATTTGAGCTCTATGGGGCGCCTGGGTGGCTCAGTCGGTTGAGCAGCCGACTTCGGCCCAGGTCATGATCTCACGGTCCGTGAGTTTGAGCCCCGCGTCGGGCTCTGTGCTGACAGCTCGGAGCCTGGAGCCTGCTTCGGATTCTGTGTCTCCCTCTCTCTCTGCCCCTCCCCTGCTCATGCTCTGTCTCTCTCTGTCTCAAAATAAATTAAAAAAAAAAATTAAAAAAAAAAAAAAAAGAAATTTGAGCTCTAAAAGCCAGTCTTACCTAACACTGGTTTTTATGACAAATTCACAATCTGAATATCTTTGATTTTATAAAACATGAATACAAACATATGTAGAGATAATACAAACATATCAATAAACATGTATCCATATGAGTGTGTACACGTATGGTTATATAATAGTGGAAGGAGAGAAGGAGCACTAGACTGGGGTCCCAAAATAAATGTTTAAGTCTCTCTTCCCTGCTAGCTGGCTCTGTGACTTTCATCATGTCTCTTAGCCTCTCTGGACCTCGGTTGTAGAATTTCATATTACTCTCAGGTGCTACTTAACAGTTTACTAAAATGTATTTCATTTTAGCAGTCTTAATTTAATTATAGTTTTCTTCCCTTGACATTTCATTTGTACTTCCACCTCCCCCCCCCCCCCCCCCCGGCCATTCAACAGAATTAATCTTCAACTCCGAAGAGTACAACATTGGTACTAGCCATGGTAACAGATGATCTGGGCACTTTTGCCCTAATATGTCCCAATTCTTTGAAGGATGTGTTATATAAGCAATAACACTTCTAGCCTTTAAAATATGATCATGCCATAAGTGAATGAGCTAACTAACCTATCATATTACTTACAGAATAAGTAAATGATGATGAACTAGAGCTAGACAGAGCTAAATACAGTTAAATGAAACCTACCAAAACAGTTGTTTATGGTATTAAATATGTGAAAGATGGCCTCTAGAAGTGACATAGCAAAGGAACAAAGAATGCAAGCTTATAATCAAACAAGTATGGTTAGATTTCCTGCTTGGTCCCTTACTTGCTGAATATATGTGCAGACTGTACTTACCCTCTGTGTGCCTGTTTCCTCATCTGTAGAACAGTTAAATTGATAGTATCTACCTCATAGAATTGTTTGAAGGTTAAATAAGATGAATCATGCTAAGCACTACCCAGAATCTATGATGTAGTGAAGATTAGATAAATAATAATCATCATAATTCAAATTGCTAGTACTCAGATAGTACTCATTCTTACCAGGCACTGTTCTTAATGCTTTATGCCCATTCACTCACTGAATCCTCATAGCCACTCCATGAGGCTAGTCCCATTATTGTCCTCATTTTACAGATGGAAAAACAGGTATGGAGGGTTGAGTTACTTGTCCGAAGTCACAAAGCCTCCAAGTGTAGACACAAGATTCAAACTTAGCTAGCCTGGTCTTTACCATTTAACATAATTACTTAATATGATTCCATACACATAATTTTTTACTTTGTCTATGTTTTACCTTAATAAAATGTATCCTAAATTAATAGCCTTTTGAATATCTTTATCTCACACAGATGGATATATTATACAGATTCACCTTAAAATAAACAAATATGCACCATCAACAAGAGAAACCCCAGATGTCTAACTTGGGAGTGTCTTTTTTCCCAAGTTTGCCTAAATTTGTATATACATTCCATTCTCACCAATTTTCTTAAATGTCAGCTCTTAGATTTGCATTTATTTGCCAAATATCTGGTTGCTGAAGGTTTGAAACATTTTCATTCATAAGTTTCAAAATTGCCTCAGATTCAATATCTCAAAAGAATGAGCTTGTTAAATTCTTCTCAAATTCTACCTTTGTCTTTCTTTACCCTTTTTAAATCATGCTGTCCCTTTCAGGTGCTCCAACTACATTGTAGGAGGAATCATTCTGAGCCTCCAGAGATTCTTCATTGTAGAACTCATCTATTTTCTCACTGGCTTAGTAGTTCATTGTTCATTCATTCATTCATTGTTTTCTGAGCACCTGCTATATGATAGGCCTAGAAATACAGCAGTGAACAAGACACAGTCCTGATAGCCTTCAGTTTATGCTCCAGTAGTGGGGGCAGACAGAAACTAGAATATGCATGGATGGAGCCTGTACTAGGTTCTACTAGAAGCTCCTGGGAACTTCTCCCCTGCTCTCCAGGAGCTCCAGGAAACAGATCTCTAAGCTGATTAAGGTGAGAGCCTGGTAATAAGTGTGATAGCAAGTGTCTAGGTAAAATACTAGGGAAAACAAAAGAAGAATTACTTTATACTTACAGCCTGAAATATTAGGAAGACTTCACAAAGGAGATGACTTGGTTTTGAGGGATAATATTGTGTGAAGAT